>NC_048601.1:52757935-53057935 GCF_003668045.3 Cricetulus griseus | reverse complement strand
GACGGAGGGGGCGTCCACTGTCAGGGAAAGTGGGGGCTCTGGGAGCCCAGAGCCCTGTTCGTCCAGAGGCCAGGGTGGGTCTGGAGAGGCAATACTGAGGGAGGGAGGCTGCGGAGGCAAGGGCGGGCCCACATCCTCCACCAGTCCCCAGAGACCTAAACCCAACACCGCCCCGTGGCTACAGCCCTGCCCACAGGACTGAGAAGGGTCTGCTCTGCTGCTGGCTCTGGAAGAAGCCTGGATAGAGAGGAAAAGAAGACCAAACTGGGACTGTGCCTTAGGACAGCAGCCTCCTCCCAGGGAATCCATTGGGCCCTGGGTTCCCCAGTTGTAGCCAGGCTACACTTTGTTAGGTGTCACTGTGTCTTCTCCTCTCTGGCCCACCTTCCACTGACCTCTATGAACTCCAGGCACCTGAACAAGGAGGAATTCCCAATAGGTATGAGCAAAAACATCCGATTTTCTCCATGGCCCCTAAAGTGGATTTCAATAGCTTTGTCAACCACTTGTGGAAACTAAGGCACACAGGTCACAGGCCTGGGAAGGGGATTGAGCCTGGGTGCCTGGCACTGGATTCTGAATGCCAACCAACCTTCTATAGAATCATGGGAGAGGCTGGGCTCCCTCCAACAGTGGACCATTGGAGTCTGGGCCCCTGGTGCCTTTCGATACTGGGGCCCAGATGGAGCCTCACCCACTTGACAGCTGCTCAGGGCCTGGCCTAGGTCTGGCAGCTGGGGCTTCCCAGGCAGGGGCCCCTGGGGACAGTGACTCACAGGCTACCGCCCACTGGAGGGCTTCTTTCCACCCACAGCCCCCAGGAAGACCCCAGAGGGCAGGGGGCCCAAGGCCTGCAAATAACTGTTGTGCCCAGTGGGTACCAGAGCACCAAGTCACTGGAGGCTCAGGGCAGAGCCACCTAGATGCAGACACTGCTCTGACTCACTGTCCCTGGGCTCTGGCTTTGGCCTACATACATCACAATCCTGCCTTGATCCCAGCCTGATTCCCACAGCAGAGATCCCATAGCTATAGACTCTCCATTCCCCAAACTGAGACCAAGCTTCTTCTGATCTGAAAACAAGATGGTTCTCAACAAAGGCCTCCCTCAGGGTTCTGGAAACCAAAAAAAAAAAAAAAAAAATCAAAACAAAACAAAAAAATCTCTGTCTCCTTTTCACCACAAGAAACTTCATAAACCATCCTTACAGGCCCTGTATGACATCAGAGCTCATAAGAAGCCCTGCCCAGAGCTGCCTTTAATCCCAGCACTAGGACAGCAGAGGCAGGCAGATCTCTGTGAGTTCAAGGCCAGCCTGGTCTACAGATTGAGTTCCAGGACAGCCAGGACTGTTTTACAAAGAAACCCTTCTTGAAAAACCAGTTTAAAAAAAAGTCCTGCCCAGCTTCTATTGAACACTAGTGCAAGGAGGCACTTTAAGGTTGTCCACCCCTTATGGAGCCCCTGACTTAAGGAACTGAGACAGAGCTTACCCGGCTCTTCTAGAACCAGCCTCACTGCAGCACACACAGGACTTGTTGGGAATGCTCTGCAGCTAAACTTTCTTAGCACCTTGTTGGGTAGAGATAACTTCTGTCTATGCTGCTTTGTCTGCTCCCCTGGGCACTGGTGTACCACCTGTGGACTCTTGGTTAACATATCCAACACATGTCTTCCTCTCTCTCCTGACCTTCCCCTCCCTTCCATTTATCACAAATCTTCATCTGTTGATTTCCTCTTCTTTCGGTTCATCCCTTCATTTACCTCTCCTCTTTCTTTCTTTCTTTCTTTCTTTCTTTCTTTCTTTCTTTCTTTCTTCTTCCTTCCTTTTCCTTCCTTCTACCACCCATTCATCTATCCATCATCTTCCCACCCATCTATCCTCCGTCTACACATCCCCCATCTACCATCCATCATCCCCTCCTTCATGCATTATCTACCTGCCCATCATCCATCCACCCATCATCCACCTACCAACCACCCATTCACCTATCAATCATCCATCTTCTATCCACCCATTTACCCACTCTTTATCAGTCCATCTACATACTATCCTCCATCAGCCCATCATCTGTCAATCCACCCACCCATCCTCCATCCATCATCCTCCAATCCACCCATTTATCCATCTTCTACCTACCTATCATCCATCCATCACCCTCCCATCCATCCCAAGCACCTCCTTCTCTCTCCTTTGCCCCAGGCCAGCCTCTGGTCCCCACACTGCCCAAGAAAAAGGGATGTCAATTGCCGCAGTAGATTTCTCTCCCTTGCTGAGTCTCCTCCCAGCCTTCCTGTTAGCACTTTGTGTCACTTATGGTCCCCAGGTTTCTATCCATAGTTAAGAATCTCTGTTGCCCACCAGGACTGACTTTCCTACTTAGCCCCTCAGCTTAGGCACAGATGCTCTGGTACTAGGTTTACATAGCACCATGGACACTTGTCACTGGCTAGGGGTACAGGTATTTGTTACCTGCACTATACAGACCTGCTCTGTAGCAGATGTCAGCCTGTCAGCCAGGGAAGCTATCTGCTGGTAAGAGCAGGAACTATTTTGTGCCCCAAAGCTGGTCAGGCAGAGGTTGCCATTATCAGACTATGATGCTGTAGGGGACTGATATCAACACCCCTAGAGAGCTTGGTCCCCACTGTATCCTTCTTATCCTTTGCTCTCCTCTTCACCATGAGTTCTAGCCCACTTCATAGCCAGTAAGCTAGGCCTAGAATTGGCATGGCTTCCCAAGGCCACCACCTCCCCAGTTTCCTGGAAGACTGATTTCCTGTCTTAGGAGCTTCAGGAGACTATCTGAAGAGCTAAGAGTGCCTGGAGGATAGTCAGGCTGAGACTGAGGACTGAGAAGAATTTAGTAAGTGGGACAATCTCACAAGCCATACCCTACACCTCAGCGCAGGGGCCATCTTCCTTTCTCCCTATTTGTTGAGGATGGGCCTTGCACCTGGTCTGCCACTGAACTCCACCCACAGACCTATGGCCATCACTCTTGTCCTGCCAGGGTCAGGAGTTGTTTTTGCATCCACAAGCATCTATCTCTGTGCTAGGGAGCTGAGTGGGACAGCAGCTGTCACAGGGAGCACCCAATAGCATGATCTGGGGCATGCTGGGCTCCCTGACCATTTCCATTCCTGCCTTCCTTGTGCCCTCCAGCCTAGGCAGTTGGCAGGAGTTTTCCCTACTCTCTCTTTCACAGTACAGGGAAAGGAATCCAGGAGCTGTGCGTTCTCTACTAGGCTGTACCCCAGCCTGGGTATGTTAGGGATGAGGAATCTGAGGACACACACTGAGATATCTTGACGATGGATACCACCTCTGCCCCGCAGAGGCTTGTCCCTGGAACAGACAGATTCTTATCTTGGACTTCTTTGTCCGTATCTGGGGTATCATGTCTCTCTGAGCCTCAGTTTACCCCACTGACTTGTGGGAGCAGGAATCCCACCATCTGGACACAAGGCAGAGTGGCAATATAGAACTGAATGACCCTGGGGATGTAAGGTGACCTGTGATATCTTGTTTGTACTCTAACAAACAAAGCTTACCGGAAGGTCAGAGGGCGGAGCTAGCACTAGTTAACCATAGAGGTCTGGAGGTCTGTACAGAAAGACAGGAAATGATATGGCTGCGGGGGAGGGCAGGAATATAAGGCAGGAGGAGACAGGAGCTCCACTCCTCTTTTCCTTTCTAGAGATTTCGTAGAGGTAAGAACTCTAGTGGCTGGCTGCTCTGCTTCTCTGATATTTCAGCTTTCACCCCCTAATACCTGACTCCGGGTTTTTAATATTAACACCATTTAGAACTCATGCTACAGTAACCTCTTTCTGTTATGGTCCAGGGCAGTGTGGGCTGGGCTGGGATGTGCTCCATGAGGGCTGACTGTTACAGAAGACTGAGGGTTGAGGATGGGTGGTGCTCAGGAACCAGTGTTCCCTAGATCCCCAGAAAGGCACAACACGATGTGGGGAAGGAGGGTAGGTCTACATGGAAACTCTGCGGAGAGCTGCCCTCACCCTCAACCCTGACTCATATGGCCCGTGGAGTCACTACCACCCAGGCACAGAAAATGTCCTGTTTGTTCCCTGAGAAGTGGTCACCACTAGAAGCTGAGCCCGAGGGCAGGTTTCAGCTCAGGGATCATACACCTTGGCAGACAGAGATCATGCCAGGGAAGATGATGGGTGAGCATCCTGCTCAGAGGATGAGGGTAACGGAAGTGACTTTTAGGTGTAGACAATAAATCCTCGATTCAATTCACAGGTCTGGTGAACATCTAAGCCAGTCACCTGCAGTCTCTGAAGTTTCTTGTCCTTCAGGATAGAGGTGCCACCTCCCTCAGGAAGTCACCCCTAATTGCTCCAGCTCTAGGGATGCCTGGAGACCCTCTGGGCCACTTCATAACTGAAAACATTGGAATGAGAGAGTTGAGGGTAGAGCATGGGGGGGGGCATGTTTCAGTTCTTCCTGCCCTAGCTTAGCAGGTAGCCCAGAGCAGGGGCTAATGAGTGAGTAACAGCTGAATTAAAGAATGAGGAGTTCTCTCACTTGATCCCTCGGCCTTTCATTTTGCTAGTGAGGAAACCGAAATGCAGATTGGGGACGTGACCTGCCTAGCATGGATCCGGGGTGGGGTCTGGAGCCAGGGCCTACTCACGATCTAGGCTATTTTCCAGCTGTCCCCAGGGGCTGGACGGGCAGGAAGTTTGAGGACAATTGCATGATCAGATGGAGTTTTGTCACTGGGAGAGAACAGGAGCACAAACAGCCATGGGCATCCGAGGGGTCTGGTCCTGGGCCATGGTCACTCAGGAACTTGTTACATAACCTCTACATGGTATCAGGCTAGAACCAGAGCCCAGGACCAGCTGGACACGGCGGCAGGTGGAGCCTAAGGGGCGGTGTCTGCATCATCAGTGGAAACACGAGCTAGCCCTTCTGCTTTTCCCCGTCTTCCGAACAGGGAAATGAGGTATCCCAAGCAACAGAGGCCCTATCCCAATTCTTCTCTGCTAGGGGTGGAGGCAGAGAGGCTCAGAGAGGTGCTGTGACTTGCCCAAGGTCAAACAGCAACAACACTACAGATCCAGTTGCTGGCGGAACCCTGTCTCTGAGACCCTGATCCTGTTACATTGCTGAGCTTATAGCCATGAGGTCCCCAGAACCTCTTCTCCACCTGTACCTTCACCCACCAAACAAGAAGAAAGATAAATCCAGGGACCTTGTGAAACCCAATAGGAGGTGGTGAGGCATGGGCATCCTTCTCAAGACGAATTAGGGAACTCTAGCTCTATAGGCTGCCCCTCCCCACCCCTGCAGCTCTTTGATACTCCCAGGGACTGAATTTTGGCTGTGCCAACAGGTAGCAGTGGGGCCTTTCCCTGTGAGCACTCACTGCCTGCTCACTGTAGCCAGTGTTCTATGCTGCAAACTCACAAGCTCCAGCCAATGCTAGGAGGAGGCTCTACTACTTTGCTATAGAGCAGAGAGACTAAGGTATAGAGAGGTCTGGATATATGCACATATTATTCAAATACTAGGTCTAAGAATTTTGTTCTAAAACAGGCACCATGCAACACGGCTTTCCAGTCACCATGGAAGTCTTTCTCGGTGTCTGCCCTAATCTGTCTTGTAGCCAGCAGTGTTCACTTTGTAGCCCATTCACAGATAAAAGAGGAAAATCACTTTTCTGGATGGACTGGAACCAACCTCTGGATTATGTGTGTACAGGTGTGCATGCACGTGTGTGTGTGTGTGTGTGTGTGTGTGTGTGTGTGTGTGCAAGTCCCCTTCTAAGAGGGCTGTTGTGTCCTCCCTGAAACTTCACCTCCTCTCTGGTCTCCCTGCCTGTTTCTCCCCCCCCCCCTCTCCTCTGCTTTACACACACACACACACACACACACACACACACACACACCACTGCACAGGCCAGCTGGCTAGTAGAGGCTCCTCTGTGACTTCTTCCTCCTCACTGGTCCCTTCAGACACTGACTCTCTCAGTGGATCACCTAGTGATTTCATGTTTTAGTTTAAAACCACCTAGCTTACAACACCGGCCTGAGACTGGGCTCATCAGGAGAGACTGGGCTCCCTCCTGCTGGCAGGAGCTATCCTGACAGACAGACAGACAGACAGACAGACAGACAGACAGACAGACAGATTAAAGTGCATCTATGGAAGATGATCTACCAATCCTGAAGGTGGAATGTTCTGAAGGTAGGTGGCAACATGCAAGGATTGAAACAAAACAAAACAAACAAACAAACAAACAAAGCCAGGCAGGGCAGCTCAAGCCTGGAATCTCTGCACTTGGGAAACTGTGGCAGGAACATTCTGCCTTGGCTGCATAGTGGATTCCATGTCACCCTGGGAGAGGGGGAGGGGAACGGTGGAGAGGAAAGGGGAGGGAAAGGGAGAAAAAACAAGAAGAGAAGATCCTTGTGTATTCCCACCACCTGACCAGAATGAAGAAAAAACACAGTTGACAGTGGTGACATTTCAGAGCTGATTTAGAAAGTAAGTGTGGAGTGAGTGGGGAAGCCATGGTATAATGAGCCATGCTGGCTTGCAGGTAGCTGCCTGTTTCACTTTGGAGTCCTGCACTGTTAAAGAAATTCTGTCACTGGTCTACTAGCCAATTGAGAGGAGTGTTTTGGTGCAAGAGGCGGGGTTTTCATTGGGTATAGCCATGATTGAGGGAGAGGCGGCCCTCTAGTGAGGAATGGGCTGGGGAGGGTGTAAGCAGTGGCTGGTGATTCAGTTCAGGTTCCCTGTGTGTCCTTTAATATTTATGCACAAATTTTGCTTGATAATAAATGGTAAAGAAATAATTTAACACTGTGAAGACTCTGACAAGCGGCTTTCAGGTTCTAGTAATGAAGATAACAGTGCATCTGGCCTTCTCAGCTGCACGTGCTCATGTTAAAAAGAAACTTTACCTTGTTGTGGAATAGAATATTTGTTAAACTATGCAAAGGTGTGTTGCATTTGTTTATATGCTGCATTTTTTTTAACCATGTAAAGATGTGTTGCTGTTTCGCCTTGCCTGCCTAAGACACTTGATTGGTTTAATAAAAAGCTGAACGGCCAATAGCTAGGCAGAGAAGGGATAGGCAGGGCTGGTGGGCAGAGAGAAAATGGGCACCACTCAGCCAGGGGCCAGCCAGGTGGGGACCAGCCAGCCAGCCATGGAGGAAGCAGGAAAGCAGGATATACAGTACATAAATGAAGTAAACGAGATTCAGGGCAGCACATAGATGAACAGAGAGATGGGTTGATTTTAGTTAAAAAGAAAAGCTAGCTAGAAACAAGCCTAAGCTAAGGCTGGGTATTCATAATTAATAATGTCTCCATGTCATGATTTGGGGGCTGGCAGTCCAAGAAAGCCTGCTACGTTACCTCCCTCCCCTCAGTGGAAAAACTAGTGTTCTTGCTGCAAGTAGAAGGTTACCATGAAAACTAGAAGATGGTACTGAATTTCAGCAGATACATTTCCTGCCAGCGTGCTGCTGGCTTGGCCACTGCCACCTTCACGTGCTGCTGACTTCCCCGCCCATAGCCACCTCTGCGTGTTGCTGATGACTCTGACCATAGCCACCTCCTCAAAGGCCACACACCTTCTGCTGACCAGAGAGTAGTGATCAGCCTGAGGCAGGAGAAAGGGTCATCCCAGCCTGACTCAGGAGCTTGAAGTGGCCCTGTCAGAGCTTTCTGTACAACTCAAAAGCTTCTTGCTGGGTACAGATGACAGCACCAAGGTTCTCAGGAGGGCAGAACACCTGGCCAGTGTGGGACCAGACTCCAGATTCTGGCTCTAGGCCAGTTAACTCATCTATTATTCCTGGAGCTGACATCAGGAAGCAGTGGGCAAAAGACACAGGTGCTAAGCAACCAAGTTAGCTATCTTGCCGGGGTGGAGAAGGCAACCCAGAAAACAAGGCGGGTGATGTGAAAGGTGAGTGGACAGTGGCACCACCTTACACAAGGTGACAAGGAAGGCCCTAGAGCTGTGGCCCGGGAGAAAGGCAGGGTGATATATAGGGCTCCAGGGACATCTAGAATAAGAGCAGGTGCCACTGGCCCTCTGAACTCTATCCTCTGCTGTGATCTTTGTTAAGCGCAGAGTTGGGAAAGTAGCAAGCAGACTCAGGGCTAAGCTCAGCTCCAGGGCAGTTCCTCTTGGGTTCTCTCCCTGGGCAGTGTTTTAGCCATATGCCTTAGTATGGCTGGGTCTTTGTTACAACATATATGTAGACATGTACATACATACACTCCGCCTTGGAGAGTCAGTCAGCCACTCCAAGCCCCTACTGCTGTGGGGTGTCTTTCCAAAAGCAAGGACATGCTGGGACATAATCACAGCAGGACATTTGTACTGATTCAAGGAGGCCAGCTCCTCTTTGGAACTCAGGAGAGCTGCCAGCTGACCTAGTGACCCTCCCCCAATTCCTGACTCATCTACCGTGCACACAAGCATTAAAGGCAGCATGCATTTCCAGAGTGGCCTTCCAAGGAGAACAGTCAGTTGATCCTGTGGGGATCGGCAGCCTTGTATAAGGAACCTTACTTGTGGCTTGTCTTCCTGGTCCTGCAGGGCACAGATGGGTCAGCTTAGGGTCAGCAAGAACATGAGTTGGGGGTCACTGGAGTGTGATACATAAGGAAAATGTGCACCCCTGCACACCCCTACACACCCTACTGTAAACCAAGTATCCACTTTGTACTATACATTCCTCTATACGATGCACACCTAGGTACCATGTACCCTTATGTGCCACATACCTCTATGTACTGCACACCCCTACACACCACTCAACAAGGTGCCTCTCATGCTCTGAGCTAGGGAACTGAGTTAGTGAAGCTCTGTAAAGCCTACACTATGGATCTGCTCACATGTCACTATCATCGGACACCAGTTCTGCAGGCACACAAGGGCCTTGGGCCTGGACACTGGCGGCCTCTTGGCTGTTCCCATTACACAATGATAGGGTGGTGAGACAAACCACAGCTTGTGCTTGCTTCAAGCCACGGCGTTGTTTACTTGGTGGCTGGGTATTTTGGCATCCCCCTAAATTCCATGTTTGGGCGAATGTTCTACTGCCTCCTTGATGCCTCCACACACACAGGGCACGTGGACTCTGCGCTGGTTGGGTCTGTACACGTGCCCAGTGTTCACAGCCTCAGGATAAGCTGGAGACGGGGCCTCACGCCCATGTCACAGAACAAGACGGAAGCCCAGGACTGGTTTGGAAGGACTGTACTATGGTTTGAATATGTTTCCCAAGTTCATGTACCAACCCCAGAGCAATAGTGTTGGGGGACTGGAAAAAGTGATTGTGGCCCTGCAGGCCCAGCCCCTTAATGGAGCAACACTGTTACCTTGGGGGTGGGTGAGTATCTGGGGAAGTTGAGCCCCAGTCTCAGTCTTCCTTGCCCTCCTGCTGTCTGCCATGAGGTAGGTACTGGATGCGGCCCCTCAACCTTCTGCTTCCCTGTTCCCAGGAATGCAAGAGGCAGGACTCTGTTCTTCACAATGATCCTACTCCAGCATGGCCTGGAGGTTGACATGAAAAAACAAACAAAAACCCAAACAAAGAAGCAAACAAAAAAAAAAAACCTTTTCTCCGAATTCTGCAAAAGTTCAAACCAAGGTGCCAGCAGGGCTGGTTTCTTCTAACAGCATCATTCTATCTATATGCACATGTACCCTCTACATGTATCTATATGTCTATACCCTTATCTATCTATCTATCTATCTATCTATCTATCTATCTATCTATCTATCCATCCATCCACCTATCCATCCATCCACTGACCCACTCACAGGATTACAAAGCTGACAAGAGCAGGCTGCAGAGTCCATGGTTCAGTCAGCATCTAGAGGCAGGAAAACGATGACATCTGAGCAGATGGGCAGGCGGGCAAGAGTCCCCTTTACTGAGATGGACTAGGGTCCACCCTAATTACCTCATCTTACCTTAGTTCAAAGACCTGATTTCCAAACCACATTACATTCAGAGGGTGTTGGGGTTATGACTCCAATACAAGAAGTTAGGAGGATGCTAATTCAACACACAGCAGGCCCCAACAGGAGCAGGGTTCTTCTCTGCACCAGCAGGGAATCTGGACTGGCATGATCTTCCCGCTGCTCAATTTGGCAGTGGCCAAAGGTAACAAGTGTCTCTTGTGGTAACTCTGTGAGGTCTTTGCCAGCAACAATTTCCCATGCATCGGGTCTCCCTGAATTCAATACCACCTTTCCACCTCACCACCACAGGGAAATTGCCAACACAGAGGACAGTGCCACAGCCTGCAGGACCTGGCCACCAATGCCTCACCCCAGAGGCTGGTTCCATGTATCACTGGGTAAGCCGGTAAGACTAGAGAGGCCAGGAGACCTTTGGGTCCTCAGGACATGGGCTCCCCTCTCCACCCTTGCCCATCTTGCATTCCTTAGGCTAGAACTATGTCAACACAGCTTTTCCTAGCCCCTGGCAGTTCAGCCAAGCTGACCCTCTACTAAATTTCCCATTTGCCCACTCCCCCACTTCAAACACACACTGGCCAGAAGTCTGGCCAAGATGCCTGAAATGGGAGGGCAGGTGGCAAGAGCCCAGAATACTCTTCACTGCCCTGCAGCAGACTCCTTCTGCAGAGGCCTCTTCAACCCTAGTGAGCAGACTCCGGATTCCCGCACAGAGTGGAGACACTGCATGAAATCTAGAAAGCTGTCAGTCATGGAGGCCAAGGGGTATCTGGAGGCCCCTTCATACTTCTATTCTAGTGCACCGAGTGGTGGGACACTGCCTGGGCAACGATAATCACATTATCCTGTGACTTAACCACCCAAGTGAAGGGATATGGCTGTGCAGGCCTTGCCCAGAGCTATGAGCCTGTACTTGGGTGTCCAGAGCCAAGTTCCCCTGCCCTGGCTCCCAGTTCACTTTTCCAACTTCCTGCTGAGTCTCTAACTCCCAAGTGGTTCCATGACCTTCTGTTCCCTTCCTTGCCTGTGGCTTTTTTGTTTTGTTTTGTTTTGCTGTTTTCAAGCCAGGATTTCTCTATAACAGCTCTGGCTGTCCTGGAAATCACATAGATCCACCTGCCTCTGTCTCCCAAGTGCTGGATTCAAGGTGTGTGCCACCCCTGTCTGGCTATAATGTCTTTTCTTAGGAGCCTGGTAAGCCCTTCCCTAGCTCCTATCTCTGCAGTATAATTCGGCAGTAGTCACCTTGGCTTTGAATGTAGAACCTCACTGGTTCTGCATTTGCTAAGGACCAACTGGGTCTCTGGTACCCTTTCCATTCCTCTCCATCAGCAACCTTCCTGAGCTCATTTCAGCTCATTGCCCTGGACATCATGGTGAGAAAGTCACTTGCTGCGATCACCATGGCTGACTCTGTTTCTGAAAACGCCCACCACCTGCATTCTACAACATGGACTCCACCAGAACCCTGATCCAGGCCAGGAGGTTCAGAGTCTCAGTGCCTGCCTACAGGGAGCACAAAGTTGTGACAGTGCAGTGTGATGCAGGTGTCTTCTGAGGTCTGGCCACACAAGGTGAAAAGAAGATCCTACTGGGCTCTTCCTCTCAGTCATCCCTTTGTAGCAGTCTCTAAGGTGTGAGGAAGCCTGGATCATAGGGAGAAGCCCAAATAGGCAAGATAGGGGTGGGGATGAGGTCAGGGGTGTTTCTAGGAATCCACTTCCAGGCCTCAAAATGCCCTAAGGGACAGTAAATAGAGCAATCCTTGCTCAGAAGAAAAGAACCTTGGTTTAAATCATTAGGCTCTGCATTCTTTTCTTATGTAGTCACAGCAACAGCAATATTACATGAGCCAGGAAGCTTTAATTGGCATGGATAATGAATAAAGCAGCCTAGCCTGGGTAAACTGATTGCATGCCACCTCTGTGACATCAGGAAAGTAGCTTAATCTTTCTGCTCTCAATCTTCTTTCTGGTCTGAAATATGGGGAACCAACTACATCCCTGCCTTATTTTCCTTCTTCCGTTTTTTTTTATAAGTTTTCCAAAATGTATATGTGTATGTGTGCGTGTATATGTGAATGAATGGCTCCTCTAGGCTCATATATTTGAATGTTTGCTCGTAGTTGGTAGAACTGTTTTGGGAAGGATTGGGAAGTGTGGTCTTGTTGAAGGAGGTCTGCAACTGAGGGTGGGTTTTAAGGTTTCAAAAGCCCACACCAGGCCCAGTCTGACTCGACTCTCTCTGTCTCCAGTTTGCAGATAAGATGTAAGCAAGCTCCCAGCTACAGCTGCAGCACCATGCTTGCCTGCCTGCTGTCTTGCTCCTGGCCATGATGGCCATGGACTCACCCTCTGAAACTATAAGCAAGTCCCAGGTAAATGCTTTCCTTTATAAGTTGTCTTGCTCATGATGAATCTTCATAGCAACAGTAACTAAGAAAGATAGCATTGCATGAGTGCACGCCCCCCCCCCCCGTGTGTGTGTGTGTGTGTGTGTGTGTGTGTGTGTGTGTGCTGGTGGAGTCCATAGGAGAGTGTCAGATCCCTTGGAGCTGAAGTTAACAGCTATTGTGAGCCTCCCAACATAGGTATTCTGCACCTAACTCAGGCCCTCTAGAAGAGCAGCAAGCACTCTTAACTGTTGAGCCATCTCTCTAGCCCCTCTTATTTTCATCTTTATAGTCCCCACCCATCTACCTGTCATGCAGTTCTAGGGATGGAACCTTGGCCTTGGGCATGCTAGGCAAGCTCTCTGCCACCAAGCCACAAGCCCAATGCAGCAGTATTCACTAGACAGGCTGTCATTCACTGAGGCAGCACAAACACTTACCATCTACATTTCAGTGACAGAGAGAGAGTGTTCATACCATCAAGGGATTGCATGGATTCCCATGAGTCTGCAGGGCCCCTGAGGTCAGGCTGCCTGCCCCATGCCTGATGGAAAGAACCTCCCCTGTGGGAGTTAAGACCTGAGATCTGGTGAGCTGGAAGTGCCTGTGCTCCCTCACATCCCTGCCATTCTCCTTTTCCAGCCATGCCCCAGGAACCCTCTGAGCCCCTATATGATGCCATGGTTTAGGGAGCAGCCTCACGTGTTAGTGTTCTGCCTTGTGAAGCTCAGGCTTCAGGAAGTAAGTGGACAACTGTTATGTTGTGAGCTTGTTCCCCTAACCAGAATATTTGGAGGACAGGGTACAAGATCAGCATGTGACAGGGTAGGGGCTCCCTTGAGTCCCCTCTCCTGGGGAACTGGAATCCCACAGCTAAAGCAGTGGCCCCTAACTCACCAACCTTAGGTAAGGGACACTATACCATACTGCTGAATGCTGAGAGCCCTGGGGGGCAATTCTACACCACCGAAAGGCCTCTTCATTTCACTCTTCCTCTTAGCTTTTACAATAAAAAACATCACAAGGCTTTTAATACCCAGTTTAGCAAGAATATGGAGCTAACTCTCACCCACATGCTGTCACAACCCCTTTAGAAGTGACCTTGCTAAGCTCAGCAAAGTTGAAGGCACTCACTCACACACTACCCTCTATATATCCACAGGAATGCCACAGCTCAAGAGCTAGGAAGCACAAGCAGGAATGCATCATTGCCCTGACTATAACTCCAAACATAGGGCTATCTGTGTAACAGAATCCAACACACCAACACAGATGAAGGGAGAGGAGCCATGCACGGCAACACAATGTATCTCACCAATGAAGTACTGAATGAATGGGTTGGGTTATTACTCAGTGGTAAAATACCTGCCTAGTACACATGAGGAATTTTCTCCCTAGTATTGAGTAAACAAACCTTAAAATACTAAATACACAAAGCAAATTGCACAAATTGCATCTTTTTTTTTTTAAAGACAAGGTTTCCCTACACATCCTTGGCTGGCTTTGAACTTGCAGATAATCCTCTTCCTCTGCCTCTACCTCCCAAGTACTGGGACTTGAGTTCACTGCTAGAACTGACAGCAGGTCACAAGTTAAAGAGTAAATTGCATGCCCACATTCGGTAGTATTGTTTATAATATCCATGGCATGAGGAACTGCAATGTGCCCCAGGAGATAAAAGCAAAACCGGATGGAGACTTCTAATAGATTCAGTTTTAGAAAGCAAGGTTGCTATGGCACCTGTTAGACCACAGACAGAGGGTGGGTCCCTAGAAATAGAAAGCAGCAATGTGGGCCCATGGAAGGGGATGAAAATCAGTGTTTAATGGAGACAGAGTTTTGATTTGGGAAACTGGGAAAGTTCTAGACATGGTTGATGGAATGGCTGCACAAATGTGAACGTGCTCCACATGGAGCACAGTGAACTGGTTACCATGGTGGCTTTTACTGGACTCATTGGTGTACATCTTTGTGCCGAGCACTTGAAGGCTGAGGCACAAGGGTGTTCTGAGCACAGTTCGGAGCTAGCTTTCACAGCATAATGAAATAAGGAAACTATTTTCGAGACAGCATCTCACCATGTAGCTCTGGCTGTTATGGAACTCTGTAGACTAGGTTGGCCTGGAACTCATAGAGATCTGCCCACCTCTGCTTCCTGAATACTGGGATTAAAAGTATGCACTGCCACTAGGTCCAGTGTTTTTTTCATTGTTGCTGGTTTTTGCTTTTGTTTGTTTGTTTGGTTGGTTGGTTGGTTTTGTTTTTGAGACAGAGTTTCTCTGTGGAACTGCCCTGGCTGTCCTGGAACTCACTTTGTAGATCAGGATGGCCTTGAACTCACAGAGATCCACCTGCCTCTGCCTCCTAAGTGCTGGGATTAAAGGTGTGCAGCCCCACCACCCAGTCATAGGCCCAATGTTTTTTGTTTGTTTGTTCGTTTTAATAGAAGGTTTTATGTTACATACTTTACTATAAAACATTTAAAGCAAACAGCAGAACATAGTGTTCTGTATGTCAAGTTTAAAATGTAGAAACCCATCTTTTGTATTGGCCAAGTTACCAAACCATGCCTGGAAATGCATGCTCCCGACCTGAGGTCCTGTTGGGGCCTGGCTCTAGGATGCAGGCAGGATTAGAAATGGGAGCAGGCATAGGGCCATCCTGTGGAAGCCAAAGGACAGAAACCTCTTCCACTGATTCTCTGTATCTGATCTATTTCATTAACTGTGTCCCAGATCTGGCCAGCCACAGGACTTGGGAGAAGGTCCTCAATCCTATCCCAGATGAAGAGTCTATAGCTCCCTACCCCAGCATCAGAAAACAGAGGCATTCCTCAACAGTTCAATATGGTTTCTAGTTGAAAGAAGTCACAAGCTCCAACCAGGCCCAGCCACTGGCAGGGCTCCAGAATCAGTCTACATTAATTTAAGATCACTAATGAAGAATAATTAACAGCTTCAAGGGAGCCTGGCACACCCTGTGTTTAGAAGTGGTTAATTATGCATTGTCTGCACAACACCCTTTTCATACTCTTTAAGTTTTGGGTTGCAGTTTTAAACAAGGAAATATGGCATCAGGCGAAATGCCAAGTGGCTGTGCTCAAAGCCTGTGTGAGGAGGGCCCCTGGGGCTGTGCAGACACTTGCAAAGCTCCACCAGTGCAGAGCCTCCAGCACTTTCCTGCATTTTTTCCCCCTAGTCCCCAAAGAGCTTCTAGAGGTGGGGTTAGCAGACCTGACCACCTTAGAGAGTGCCTAGAAGAGCATCGGAGAATGGGACAGACTTTCCGGAGCTCTTGACCAGGTGGGAGCTGACTGAATCCAAAGTTCCCTCCCATTCTGATGACACACCATCATGGCTGTGGGCAGCAGTGGATGGAAAGAGGACCAACCCCCGTTTGGGCATGGTGCTCACCACAGTGGATAGCCACCAGCACTCAGTGAGTTCACATGGCTTCTCTGGATCAATAGTGTGTACTCCTGACCAGCCTTGTAACCAAAGCCAAAGTCTAACTCCCTGTGCCTCAGTTTTTTTTTTTTTTTTTTTTTTTTTTCTGTAAAGTGGGATGTTCCCATCCCCCACTTCATGGGGTCAGTGCTGAGAGTCAGTGCCTACAACGGAGTCTCGTACGTAGTCTTGGCATTTATACCACCATCCTGGCTTTCTTCTTCTTTTTTTTCTTCTTCTGACTTTCTTTGTAACTTCATTCCCCAAATTTCCCCAATACTTCCACCTAGCCTTCCATTATTCTAAATATACAGGCATTGCTCAGTGTTGGTGCAGTCCCTGTCCAAGGCCTGCCCCTGGGTACAGTTCAGATGTCATTGCCTGGAAGCCTCCCTCCTGGAAGCCTCCCTCCTGCTGCAGAGTCTTGCAGCTGTCTATCCCCACCTCAGCTTTAAGGCTTGTCAGTGGGTTTCCCCTGGCAGGCTGGGAGCCCTGGAGGAAAGGGCACATGCACTGAGTAAGAGCCTCCCACACAGATAGATGGTCTTTCACTCTTGGATCATGTGGCCCTGAGTGTAAACCTGGACTTGCCATGCCCAAGATCCTTAGTGGGCTCTCCTGTGATTATAGCTCACCATCTAGACCTGGTGCCCTGTGGCTTTTCTATTGTCCTAGGCTTGTCTCATGTTTTGCCTTTCTTTCTGCTGGGACCCCCCAGCATAGCCCTTCAGACATGCACTATGCCATGAGAGGTCACTTCTAGAAACCCTGGCTCAGACCCAGACCCTCTCTACTCTGCCAGGGCCCTGAGACACACAAGGAGGAAGGGGAGCAGATCCTGTCAGCTGTAGATAACAGAGCCTGAGAACAGAGAGACCAGAGTTCTAATCCCTAGGCATTGGCAGGGGCTCTGTGCTTGGGTCTTTCTTGACTCTCTCTCATGAATGGCTTTCTGCCTTTTTCTGGCTGAGATTTACAATGTAATATAATAGTGTTCCACCCACACACAGTGAGGCCTGGACACAGGTGCTCCTGGACACATGGGGCATTCAGTCCTTGAGGACTATACACACAACCTGAGAGAAAAAAGTCTCTCCAGCTGCATGTACTGTGTGTGCTGAGGTCCTGGCATGAGCACCTAGTGCTAATATAGCTGGAGTAATCAGATGCAGGACGGGCCTCACTGCTTGGCACTCACCCAAGTATGGGGACTTCCTTTCTATGGTGGCTGTGGGACCCTAGGCACCTCCTCCAAAAAAGCCCTCTGGGAGTGAAAGCAAAGCTCCCACACTTTCCCAGAACTGTGTGCATACTAATGGCCATGGACTTCACAGAGTGTGAAATCAGGAAAAAAAGAGTAGATGGAATAGGTTGTTCCTCAAAGTCTGTAATTACAGTCATTCAGAGGACTCTGTCATGGCCATGGCCGTATAGTACTCTCTTGCAGAGCATGAGTGACTCAAGCAAGGTGTGGTACATGGAGATATCACACACACACACACACACACACACACACACACACACACCCACACACACCATTTATATATACTTTCCACAGATACACACCAAAACTCACAATCCCTCCTATATATACACACAGTCATTCTCACACATTTATCTGCTTATAAACACACACACACACACACACACACACACACACACACACACACACACACACAGAGATGCTTGCAGTCTCTGCAGTCCTTGTCACTGCAGGAAGCAACACTCAAATCCCATTCACTACAGTTGTCAGGTCCAAATCCCTGCTGATGGGGAAACTCGGGCTCAAAGATGAAAACTGCCCCATGTAGCACTTGGAGGGAAGATGCTTCAATTTCAGTCCTCCGACTTCCAGGTCAGGTGTCCCCCCATTTTGCCAAGCCGAATCTGTGCTGAGTTATAGGGTCAACCAAATGTACTTGTCATAGCAGCACTTGGTACTGAAAGGAGTGTGGCTATAGGCTCAGGGCTCCTGGCTCCCATCACTGGCCTCCTGGGAGTCAGACCTATTCAGCATCTCATCAGCTCCCTGGGTTGACCCAGCAGCAAGAATTATGCAGTAGTGTTGTATACTAGTACAGACAAGGAACTATGCCTTTACAGAACCCCTTCTAGTGGCAGGCTTGAAGGAAAGGAGGGGAAGTTAAGCCGAGTTGAAGAGCAGATCACACTAAGTCCAGTGGCAAGGGACCCTGAGCTGAGCTAAGACAGTTTTGTAGCTGGGCAGACTCGGGGTGAACTTTCTAGGTCCCATTGCCCTCTTGGCCCAGGTCCTCTGCAGATGAGGATTTTCTTACCTTTTATAGGCCCCATGCAGCGGCTGTAGGCACAGGAACTGCCAGTAATCCAGGCAGAAGGCCTTGAACTTGAGCATTTTCACTTTCCAGTCTCTAGTGGACTGCAGTGGTATCTCCAGAGAGACACAGCAAGGGGCTGCTGGGAGGTGGAGGCCTGGCTGCTGGTCCCTGCCGCGGCCCCCACTCACATGGCCCAGCCCTGCTTGGTGCAGCTCACACAGTGCGCGCCTCCAATACAAAGAGCAGCAAGCACAAAAGCCTGCAGCTCATCCGCGTGCACGCTCTCACCGGGCAGGCTGGCTCATGCTGCTGCTGTCTCTGGTGCCCAGTGCTTCTGGGGGCTCCCTCGGGGGTCCCCAAAGCAAACCAGGGCATCCCTGGCTATGCTGAGCTGCGGGGGGCCCCCAGCCCATCTTCCTGAGGAGCCAAGAAAGTGATGGCTTCTGCAGCTGCTCTGCCAGCCCTTTTTCCAACTAGGCCGGTGTTCTGATGGCAAGCCAGTGTCCACCCACCTGCCTTGACCCGAGTGGCAGGGACAGGGCAGGCTCAGGGGGAGCAGGCAGGGAGGGGTCCAGGTGACTGAGACACTGGCCTCCGCTGCCAGATAAATTACGTGTGGTGGAATCCCAGCCTGGCCTGCAGGACTGAAAACTCACCACGTAGCCACATGGTGGGGGTAACTGGGCTCTGAAAAGCAGTAGGAAAGACTGACAAGGCCGCCAGCACGGTTGCCCAGGCGAC
Source organism: Cricetulus griseus (assembly GCF_003668045.3). Taxonomy (NCBI): domain Eukaryota; kingdom Metazoa; phylum Chordata; class Mammalia; order Rodentia; family Cricetidae; genus Cricetulus; species Cricetulus griseus. The sequence goes on along the minus strand of NC_048601.1, from coordinate 53,039,066 downwards.
AGGGACACATTGATAAAATCTAAAATGGAACTACAATGACAGCCGCTCATTGGCTGCTGGGAGAGACTCCTGTGGCTAATGAGGGAGGGTGGGAGGGCAGTGGCTGGGCTGAGGGGCCATGGCCAAACAGGGGCATTGTTTCCCCAGCTAAGTTGAAGACTCTGTGGGCCATGAAGCCTGGTAGCTACAGATCGGAAGCAGAATTCAGCCTCTGTCTTGTCTCTTTCCCTGCCTTTTGGCTGGCTGGCTGGCTTCTATACCAATCCCGGTGACCTATTCTTCACATACCAGCCAGCATCCTTAATGTTCGAGACACCAACATGATCCCTCGGCTGCACTCAGAATAAAGGTAGGGGTCCTCACCAAGCAACTGCTGGGGACTCTGCTAGCTGTCTGACCCCTCTGATACCCAGATATGTTGCCTAGCTGCTTCCTTCCCCCTTAATGGATCCTTCTAACCCTGTGTGGGGTTCCCTCTGCTATGAGTACCCCATACCAGATCATACACCCATTACTTCTTAGATGCCTACCTTCCCTAGATGTCCCAGTAAAGCAGCTCAGCTTCTCTTGTCCCCAAGTGTGACTCCTCCTGGATGCCTGCCTCTTCATGTCTGACCCACAGCCTCCTTCATCAGCTGGGAGTGCCCCCAGGGAGGGACCACATCTTTCCATCAAGGTCTGCACCAGCAGCTGCGCCACCATCAGCAGGGGGAAATGTGAGGATCTTAGATGGCGACTTGGCCACCTCAGGCTCCAGATCTACCAACTATCAAGTACAGAGGCTCGGGGAACATCCTGCTCTTAAGATGCATACACAGACCTCTGATCAGGTCCAGCAGCCAGGAGAGACCTGAGCTCTGTGTCCCTGAGCTGGAAGGTCCAGCTCCTAGGGGCAGAGTAGAGAGACATCCTGTACAATGTCAAACAAAGCACCTGTCTTGGCAGGGTGTTCTCATCCACGGCTATCAGCAAGCTCTGTGTCTAGAAGAGATATTCTCTACCAGAGATGACTTGTCATCAATCTACCCCAGAGAATAGGACCTTGGGTAATACCTAAAGAAGAGTTTGCTTGTCACCAGTGGTGTTGGTGCTGAGGGACTTTTAGATGCTACCAATTATGCTACTCAGCACAGGTCAAGGAAGGCCCTGGCTCCTTTGTTGAAGGTGCCGGGCTGAGAATGTGGGTCTAAAGAGTGGGTCCCTGGGGCCATTGGGCTGGAGGGCTGTAGGAGACAGAGCAAGCCTGCAGCTGGGGAAAGGGGAGGGTTACACAAGCATTCTCAGAGCTGATGAGCTGAGCAGGACAGACCTCCTGCTTCATAAGCAGGAAGACAGCTGGGGGCAGGCAGGGAAAGCAAGGTGGCCATATGCCTGAGAGATGAGCCTGTTTGCCAAGGTGGCTTAGGCTGTTCCTCCTCCCCCACCCAGAGGGCCACCATCCCCATCCCTGGGACAAGGACATTGGCTTCCCTCTCACGTGTGTGGCAGAGGAAGCTGGCTATGTCTGTGAAAGGCGGCAATTACTGGCTGGGACCTTTGTTTCTGATTTCTCAGGCTGCAGCGCCTTCAGAGCCTTGGTGGGGTGGGTCAGGGACAAGCATGTGGCATTCCTCCACCAGAGTTTGGAACACACTTTCTCGGGGACTTCCAGACCTCTGCTGCTTAAGACAGCCACAGAGGCCAGGTGGTTGTAGGAGTGCAGTGGAACCCCGGGGTGTGAGTCATGAATCTGGTCCAGGGGTCCTCATCGCTCTGGGTCCATCTTTCTTATGTGTAGAATGGGCACACTGAGCTGACTCTGGCAGATCCAAGGGGGCTATGAGGATCCCAAAGCAGGTCACATGTCACAGACAGGTGGCTGAGACTCCTGCAGATGTCATTTAGCAACTGCTTCAATGCTCTGCTGCAAGCATACTAAACATGCTCCATCCGGGGCAGCGCGGTGGGGGTTGGGGGTTGTACTAGTTGTTCCTAGCAGAGGGGCCCATCCCGCCCACACCCCCAAGGCTAGTTAACTGAGCCTCCTCAGAACCACTTCCCCTACCCTCCCTCTGGTCACTCTGTGTCATTTACCCTTTTCCTTCACGGTCCTTGCCATCCCCTCCACCACACAGTACACTAAAAAGCAGAGTTTGTGCCTTTGTTGCCAGGCCCCGCCACACACAGAAGCTCTGCAAGGATGACAGGACTGTGGCTGTGGTATCCTAAGGGCTTGACACCCACAGGGCCAGATGGAGGGAGGGGCGGCCACCTGAGCCTTCCTCTGACCTCGCCCCCCTCCCCCGGCCCCAGAGCAGCCTTCTAGGGAGTGAAGCATCATGGTATTGACTTCGTGGCCAAATAGGGCCACCCTGCCTGTGGCCCTGCCTGGTCTGGAGAGAGAGCTCAGGCTGGCTTTGATGTGATCTGTACAGCTATACTGAAGTCAGTGAGGGGCTCAGTCAGACTCACCTAGCCTGACAGACACACATACTCTGAGTCAAGAACTCTATCCACCCACCTCCCCCACTTCATTCCAAAGTTTTCTGGCCCTGTCTCTGGTAGGCCCCCTTGTCTGTTGGGATTGCAAAGGAGATCATGAAAGTAGAGCCACTACTCTTAGCAACTCCACTGGGTTTTAGAAAAGGACAGAGGTTTAGCTACCCATAAGAGTTTCCCTGGGGCCCCCGCACACCCTGCCATGGATACCCGCGGGACATGTGGATACCCTGAGCCAGCTTAGGGTAGGAATTGCGAGTGTATCTAAGTGGTCTATGTATGCTCTAAAGTGGGTTAAGGTTCTGGTATGCCCTAGTACTGGGGTGTGGAAGCCTACAATTATGAGGATGCTGGGTCTGCCTAGGAGAAACCAGGACTGAAAATGGTCCGGATCTTAGGTATGTAAGAGTCTGATACAAGGAGCTGGTGTGTAAGGTATGTCACACACATGGGTGGGACTAGGACCCATGTGCACCAGGACCCCAAAGCTCAGGTCCCAGCTGTGCCTCCCTGGTTGCACTATAAGATGTCTATCATAGGGCCACAACTGTCCTGCCTCACTGGGTATGGCTAAATAAACCAGTTATAGTAGCAGGTGTCACTGGAGTGTACACGCACAGGACTGTGTAAATACACGTGTGTGCCACACAGCTCTTGGTCCTCACATCTTGAAGCAATGGCCAGTTCTGGAAATGTGAACAGAGTCTGCCCCCTTGCTATGTGCACACACAAAGGCTAGGAACTGCCCTCATATTTCTACTATAGCATCATCTGCACCCTGACATGCGGGTACAGCCCTGCTTAGTGTGCCCAGGGATGGGTTTACACCACAAGAGCCTCCTCTCTTCCAGTTCCTAGTGGCCACATCCCACCTCATCCTTGGTCCTGCACAGACTGGGCCTTTTCCTAGGAATACACAATACAACTCCAAATGGAACAGCCTACTTCAAATCCCGTAATATAGTGCAGATGCACCCCCACCCTAGTTATATCATCAACACACACACACACACACACACACACACACACACACACACACACACACACACACACACGCACACACATTTCTACTCATGATAAAGGAAGCAAAGCTCATCAGACTCCTAGCAAGGGCAGGGGCCCATTATCTAATCTTTTGGGGTTTTGTTTTTTGTTTGTTTTTGAGGCACAGTCTCAAGTAGCCCAGGCTGGCCTTGTGCTTGCTGTCTAGCCAAGAATGACCTGGAACTTCTTATCTTTTTATCACCATGTCCTAAGTGCAGGGATCACAAATGTGTACCATCATACTTGATTTATGGAGATGAACCCAAGGACTTCTGCATACTAAGTAATAACTCTACCAACGGAGCCACCTGCCTAGCTGAGTATCTAATCTCTAGTGGGAAAACAACAACAACAACAACAACAAACAACAACAAAACAAGTGCATTCTTTTTGAAGACCCTGGATAAGAATATCGGGATCTGAAGCATACAGAGGCAGGGCCATGCTCCGAAGCACACTGCCAATCAATGGAAATTCCCGGTTCTCACTAACTCCAGCTTTGGTTGTCATGGGAACTGCCTGCAGGCTGCTCGTCAGGGGACCCCGAGCCTTGGATCTTGCAGCAATCAGCCTCAACAAGCCTGACCTCCAGGGGACCCCAATTTTACTCTTAGGGAGGCCTTGGGCTAAGCCCTTGCTTGGGGGATCTGCTTAAATTTTATGTATTTTCAGGGGGCTATATCAGTAGAACCTCTGGTGTCTGGGGAAGCTGAGGGGCCTCCTAGTGGGTCAATTCTTCCTCACTCCCAAGGCCTCCTCTCCACCCAGGTGTATTCAGAAAATGTGGGCCTTGGTGGCCCTGAGGCAGGAGGTGCAGATGCAGGACAGTACCTGTATCGGTCGGTGGAGAGGCTGCTTCCGGTCTCCAGGGAGCTCCTGGGGTGGTAAAACGAGACAGGGTTACTAACGGTCCCACAGCAAGCCCCTTGGCACCCTGCACGCTCAGGTCACACAGGTGGCCTCAGACAAGAAACCATGTGCTTTAACCTTCCTCTGTTGTCCCCAGAGGTTGCACAGCCACCCTCATCTCAGCCTGGTGCTGGCACAAAGGGTCTTTGGCAATGTCAGTCCAAGGCTGGGGAGAGGAAGCATTGCAGGCAGGGTCAAACGGCTCTCAGGACTGGGATTATCCTCCCCCCACAACACACAGAGGGCACTGTGGATGCTGGGAACCCCGATAAAAACCTTATGCATGAGCAAGCTCCCTACTGCTGGGCTCCATCCAGGCTTGAGGCTGGGATTTAAACCTGCATACGGTTGACAGAGCACTGCCATGTTCCTTCCTCAAAGAGTCCTGACCAGGCTTTACAGCCTCCGTGTTGGCAGAGGAAGCCCGTGCCTCCACTCCACAGCCCTAGTTTCCAGCTCTGGGCCCCAAAGCCTAGTTCCCAGCTCCTTCCTTTGAACAAATTGCAGCTGTGCTAATGGGGTATGGCCAGTCCCTGGCCAGACTAGGATCATATCTTGACCCCATCGTGTACCAGCTGTGAAACAAGTCTGCTGTAAGCCCTTCCCCGTCCCCGCCTCAGTTTCCTTGTGTGTAACAAGGAAATAGGAATGAGACAAGCTTCCTCTGTCTAGGACCATAGTCTATCCTTTGTCCTACAGCATCAGAGTAAGGGGGTCCAGTTGGCACCTTCTACATGTGGGAGCATCTTTTAGGAAAGGACATGCCCTGTGTGGTGGTTTCAATAAAAATTACTCCCATTGAAGGGACTCTGGCTAGCTTGAGTGTGGTGATCGTGGCTCTGGTAGACCTTGCCCTTCTCTCCCATTCACTCTGCCTTGCTCGAAACCATTAGATTACATTCCTAAAGCTAGCCACCAAGGTCTACTTCTTTATTTGGCCACTTCTGAGGCCCACTAGCAAAGTCCAGCAATCAAGAGTCCCCTTTGGCTCACCTAATTAACATGCCCAATTAAAATTAAACACCTCATCCTAATAGGGGGTTTCCCCCTTTACCTTTATAAAATGCCATTTGCTTATGGTTCATCTCTGTCTCCCCTCTATCCAGAGGTAGTCCTCTGTCCCTCTGGGACAAATACCCTGCCCCCTTGCCCTTGTCCCCTTCCCCTTCTCCCTTGTCCCCTATCTCCTTTGCCACCACATCCTAGCCCATCCTAACAAAGTTCCCCCCCTTTTAAAAATGACACCTGCATTTGCTGTTTTCTGCCCGAGTCAGAAAGCAGCCTTTAACTTTTCTTCCCACTTCATAAAGGATCTCTCTGTGAAAACAGGTGTTTGGGTGTGGTTTGTACCTAATTCAGGGTCCAGGAGGAAGCACCCACTGTTTGGCAGTCTCCTTCACCCACAGACTCATACATTTGAATGCTTAGTCAACAGTGAGTGATACTATTTGAGAAGGATTAGGAGGTGTGGCCTTGTTGGAATAGGTGTGACACTGTTGGCAAAAAAATGCCACTGGGGGTGGGCTTTGAGGGTTCAAAAGCCCATGCCAGGCCCATTCCCTGTCTCTCTCTCTCTCTCTCTCTCTCTCTCTCTCTCTCTCTCTCTCTCTCTCTCTCTCTCACACACACACACACACACACACACACACCCTCTGTCCCTCCCTCCTTCTCTCTCTCTCTTTCTCTCTGCCTTAGTATATAGCTCTTAGCTACTTTGCCAGCACCATGCCTGCCTGACAACATTCTCCCTGCCATGATGATAATGGACTAAGCTTCCAAAACTGTAAACAAATGTGAGATCAAAAGTTATGTTTTAAGTTTTAATTAAGAGACCCATGAAACAAAATGCCTCTAACCTGTAAGCCCCTTGCCAAAGGACAGATATTTCCTAAAATACTAGAGGCCATTGTTTATGTAAGATAACAAGCCACATGTTTTCACTCCCATAAACAAATTTGTTTTCCCCATTTGCACCAGAGGTGCTTGATCATATGTGGGCAGGAAGTACACAGGCAGGAAATACATCAGGATGCATGCTTGCTCCTGATTGGATGTAGATGGGAGGCGTGCAGCTAGGAATATGTCAGGATATATACTTGCCCCTGATTGTACCTTGTGGGAAATACATAGCCTTGTGGGTTTACCTTTATAAGCCTCTGCAAAATGTGGCTTGTCACCATTTTCTGGGAACCCTGGAATGGACCTGACTACAGTCCATTATCCTGGCCAGTATTTAATTAAAGCTTGCTTTGAATTTGGCTCAAAAATTGTGGGAGTGGTCTTATTCTCTCACAATGGGATTAACACAAGCCCTCAATTAAATGCCTTCCTTTATAAGAGTTACCCTTTATAAGATCGACACCTGGTGTCATGGTGTCTCATCACAGCAATAGAACAGTGACCAAGACAGAAGTTGGTACCAGGAGTGGGGCATTGCTGTGACAGGCCTGATCATGCTGCTTGTTGGTGGAATGTGAACCTTGAGATTTTGGATTAGGAAATCAGTTGAATGCTTTAAGTGGGGTTTAATGAGTCATATTAGGAGGAGCATGGAAGACAGTGGTTCAGAGAGCAATGTGAATTATTATGGCCCAACTCAAGAAGTTTCAGAGGGGAAGAATATTAGTAAGTGGCCTAGAGACAATTCTTGTAATATTTGGCAAATATTGTAGTTGCTTTTTGTCCTTGTCCTAAAAATCTTCCTGAAGCTAAATTGAAGAGTTTTAGACTAACAAGCAGAGGAGATTTCAAGGCAGCCTAATATAGACTGTGTTGCATGTTATTAGTTGTCACTCTTATGCATATCTACAGTGAAAAGAAGCAAGCTGAGCAAGGAAAAATACAAAATGTACAAGTTTGAGGAGAAAAGGAGTACCAGGAAATGTAATGTAATGGAGTCAAGGCCAGTGCTCAAGGAAATAAAATGTTTAAAGAAAAGCCTAATGCTAAATGGAATAAAGAGAGTGATGACATCAGGGCAAGACCCCACTCAGCTAAGCTTCCAACTTGTGAAAAGGAATCAAAGAAAAGATTAGGCAGTGAAGGAAATCACTAACAATAGAAAACTGAAACAAATGCAATTGAACAAGGGAGTCAAGTTCAGCCCTAACAAGCAGCAGAACTTGGTTGTTTCAGCCTTGTGGTTCTGGCTTCAGAGTCAAGATTAAATGTAAGGGGTTGTGCAATCTCCCTCCTCCACTGAGGCCAGGTGTGTGTCAAGGGTGTTCCTGCACATAGGCCTAGAGAGGCCATTTCATGAAGCTGTGAAGATGAAGTCTGGACTGCTGGGTGATGCTGGAGATGCCAGAGTTGTGAGATACCTTCTAAGGAGAGCAGTAGACCTGGTGTGGAGCCAGCCCACAAAGCTGAAAGGAGCTGTGCCACTGTATGTTAGAAGTATGTGATCTTTTTTATTTGATTTTACAGGGGGTTACAGTTAAGACTGTCAGAAGTCTCAGAAGAGACTTGAACTTTGGACTTTTAAACAATGTTGAGATTGTGAAAGACTATGGGGACTTTTGAGTGCATTTTGCATTATGATATGGCTATAAGCCTATGGGGGTCAAGGAGTAGAATATGATGGTTTGAAGAAGAATGGCCCCCATAGGCTCATATATTTGAATGCTCAGTTACCAGAGAATGGTACTATTTGAGAAGGATTAGGAGGTGTGGCCTTGTTGGAGAAAGTTTGCCTGGTGTGATTTGAGGTTTGAAAAGCCCATGCTAGACCCAGTGAGTGTCTGTATGTCTGTCTATCTCTGGACTAGGATTAGCTACTTCTCCAGGACCACATCTGCCTGCTGCCATGCTCCCTGCCATGATGATAACGGAACAAGCCCTAATTAAGTGCTTTCTTTCTAAGAACTGCCTTGGCCATGGTGTTGCCACAGCGACAGAACATTGACAAGACACCTTGACTTTCCTGCTAAGGCCATGCTGCCTTCTCATACTGAATAGTTTCTCCTGCTGCAGTGGGCACCATGCCTCTTCCCTACCCAGGACCTCCCTACTGCTCTTTGGCGAGACTATTTGTGATCACCAGGGCTTGGGCATTCCAAGAAAATGCTAGGTGCTGATGTCAGTAATCCAAATTTCAGCCTCAGTTTCCCCACTGTCCTTATACCAGGTCCTTGCTGGAACCTCTTCTCTGCTGAAGGCCAATGACAGCTATCTCTGCCCTGGAGCCAGAGTTCCCTGGAACTACATACCACCAGCTCTAGAGCAGCTGTACCTGGATGCCAATGGTGCACTGAACAACCCAAGCAGAGGAGGAATATGAAGGGCAGTGTCAGAGTATAAGGAAAAAGGGCCAACTAAAGAAACACACACTGAGCAGAGCCAAAGAAACACACTTTGGTCCTGCAACAAGAACCAAAGAAATGTACCCTGACCCTGAAACCAGTGCCAAGGAAACACACTTTGATATGGAATCAGTCAGTGAAAGAAATACAGCCTGGCCCTAAAATTAGAGCCAAAGGCTAAAAGGACCCGTGAAAGAAACACACTTTAGCCCTTGAAACCAGAATCTGACCCTAAACTTGTGCAGAAAACCAACCAATCCCTAAGCATCAGATCTAGCGAGTCTGAGCTCAGGGATTGAAATCTGACCAATCCCCACCCTGGAAATCTCCCTGGAAAAACTCCACCCCCAAGAATCCCTATATAAACCCTGTGTCTGTTCAGCTCATGGCTGTTGGGCTGACCGGCTGTCTTCTGCCACCCTGGCAGAGGGCAGCCACTCTCCTGGATTTTTCCCTCCCAATAAATCTCTTGAATGAGGTTTGGGTGAAACCTTCTTTCACTGGAGCAGAGATGATTCTGGACAGAGCTCCGAACTGTAACAACTTTGCCCGGGTAACCCTCTCCTGCTGGAGCAGAGCTGATACACTGGGGAAGCCTTTCCTGAAGCAGGGCTGCAAGCTGCTATGCTTACTGTGACCTACGGTATTCCTTCACTCCCGATTGCCAGAATACCTTTCCATCTGAGCTGTAACACTCAGTATTCTTTGGCTCCCGAGTGCCAGAATCCCTCACTGTCCATCCCATCTGAGCCGTTGAAATGCAAACACAGAGTGTCCCAGAACTTCCTAGAATGTTCACAGTCTAATGGGCTCCAGGGTGGCTGTCAGGACATTGAGAGGCAGTGGGCAGGGATGGTAAACAGAATCCATGATGACATGGTGGGAAGCTGGTCTCCGGGAGCTTTACCTGAATAAGGAGCCAGTCCGAATTCCCCAAGCCTGGTTGCTCGGTCACAGACACTCTATGTAAAAGTAATACCAGGGTGAGGTAACACGATGCCTCCAAATGGTGCTAGGTCGCCACCCTGCCATGGGACAGGGCTTCTGCCCTCACTCCTGACTCTACCCCCAGCATTGTCCCTGCTGTGACCACAGCAATATCTACTTTGCAGTGGGAAATCCTTCTCACATGGGATCCTATTATCAACCACTTTATCTAATCCTCCTGTGAGTCTTACATGACACAAGGAATAATTTCTTTTTGTAGATAAGTCTTGGAAGCAGCACACTCAGGACAAAACCATTCCACTTCCCCACATCAATCCAGCAGCAGTAAACTCCTATTCATCCTTGAAAACCCCACTTACATAGCAAATGTTAACTCCTTTATGGAGCCCTCTCCTACTGCCTACCTCACTTTCATCCCATGAAGACTCTTCTTCTTTCTTCCCTCCTCACCTCTTTTTCTAGGGGTGAGGTATTTGATCCTAGGATCACATGGGCATGAACTGGGTAATACCTTCCCATCAGAAAACTCAGTCAGCAAAGTCCCTATATAACAATGGGAACTGTGAGACAAGACACAGGGCCAAGGTCTTACTCAAGCAAGGAGACCTGACCCTTGCTGCCATCTATACACAAGAATTTATGCCTGACTTCCCTATGTCCCTACACCTCAGGAGATTCCTCAGGGCCTAGCCTGACCATTTCACAGCCCCTGCATGTCTTGGTGACCTGACAAGTGACTAGGCCCAGCTCCGAGAGGATCCCACCCTGAAACCCTCTGTCCCCCATCCTGTGGTCAGACTGCCTGAGGTCTTGGGTACCTGAAATAAAGGCCCAGTTCCTGCCTCTTCCTTACTGCTTCGTGCTCAGCACGTGTGTATTCAGGACCCTAGCCTGGCCCCTGAACAAGATATGAATTTACCCTAAGTCTTTTGGGATCATGGAGGGGAAATGATAAGCTGCCTCTAAGTGCCACTGCAGGCATCTAAGAGACGATCACAATGACTGTGTGTACAATATTGAGATGTCAGACCTGTGAGGCTGAGGCCTGAACTCCAGAGCCAAGGGCCAGTGTTTGAACTCCTGCTGCTCCACACTGTCTGTGTGACTTTAGGCAAGGTGGCTAACCTGTCTGTTCCTCCACAAAGCCTCCTCGTTGGTAGTGTTGGGAATATTAAATGACTTTAAGGACTCAGAAAAATGCCAGGAAGTCTAAATTTTGTGAACAAGAAGACAGGCTTCCAGAGACTGGCACATGTGCAATTAAGTCATGCATTTATTAATTATGATAACAATGTCTACAATGAAATACAAATGAACATATTTTACTAGCACATTAATTCTGTTGAATGGAGGTTTCTTTTGTCTGTATATACACACTCTTTGTATATGGAGCAGGGAGTCAGGGGGAGCCCACATCCTTTCCAACCCCTGTCCACCCTTCTGGAACTGCTCCTCCCTACCCTGGGGATTACAGAGTCTTTGAGGGTCCCTGAGCCTGGCTTCTGGTCAGCTAGCTAGTCAGGTTCTGTTTTCCTCCAACCCTGGGAAGGAATCAAGGCTAGCCTGAGGCCCCACCCCCATCTGAAACTCTGCTACTCCAAGCTCTGTCCCCAACCCTGCTCTCCAGCACTCTGGGAAGGCAGCTTCTATTTCTTTTTCAGGACCTACTGGCTGTTTCCTCTCTGGTAAGGGGCATCAGCCATGGACACAGTTCAAGGGCAGGCCAGGCAGCTCTGTGTGGTTGAGAGTAAGAGGCTCTGCAGATGGGGGATGGGAGCAGGTGTGTTCTGGGGTCTGAGTGCTGATTACACACACACATGATCATTTGTGATGGGTCTATAAGCCACACGCTGCTGAAGTGAACCTCCTCCTGTATGTACATAACAGCTCACCAAAGCTCACATTACAGACAAAAATCAGCGTGGGGACCCCAGCCTCCAACCTGAAGCATCCGAGAGCTCAGGCCTGGGGCATCAAGGAGCTAGCCTCAATATCTCATTGCTGCACTCTCTGGCCTTAGTTTCCTCTACCAAATTTAGGATTAGTCAGTGCTACTGTCCCTGGATGCACACAGGATTCTCTGAGTCAGTAAGGACCATTCCTGAGCCTTGGTGCCCCTTATCTCACAGAATATACAGAGATTCCCTACTGGCATACTTCAGCTATCCAAGTAAGGACACCTTCCTCAACTGCAGAGTGCCACTATCTCTCTGAAAAGGACATCAGTCAATCCACAGAACTTCTAGTGGTATAACAAGCCCCATAGCACGTGTGCATGCTATGTGCATGTGTGTATGGCTGTGTAACTCTGTCACCTGGGTGGCCTTATATGAAAAGACCCATCACACTGCCTCTCCACCATCCCAGACTCGTGGCCACTACTGAAGTCTATAACTGTGTCACTGACAATGTTATACAGATAGAGCCACGAGGATCTGACTGCTTCAGACTGTCTCTCACTCAGCATGGTTTCCTGATACTCATCCAGGTGCCATATTCCTTTTCAATACAGAGTACTATTCCATGGCACAGATGTGTCACAGTTGACTTAACCATTGTAGGATATAATAGTTTGGTGACTGAATGTCCCTTAAGGCTTGTCTGTTAAAGGCTTGGTCCCCAGATCAGTGTAATTCCGAGGTAACAGAACCTTTGCATCTTCCTGTAATGTGTCCTTGAAGGTGTCTATGGGACCCTGGGCTTTATTACTTTCTTTCTCTTGCTCCCTGGCCATGAGGCAAATGCTCCCTGACATGCACACTGCCTCATCACAAAATGGGCCCAAGACAGCTCAACAATTAAGAGCACTTACTGCTCTGGAAGAAGAGGACCTGGCTTTGATTCTCAGCATTCATATGGGACAGCATACAACCAGCTGTACCTTTAGTTCCAAGGACCCAAATGCCCTCTTCTGGCACCCATGGGTACCAGGAACACACCAGTATACAACACACAGTGTACATACAAACAGGTAAAACACCCATACTCAGAAAGAAGTAAAGAAATTAATATACAAAAAAAAAGTGATGAGGCCAAGTGACCTTGGACTGAGACCCCAAAAACATGAGCTGCAAAGCCTGTTTTTCTTTAGAAGCTGGTGGTTTCGGTTTTATTGTAGCCTCGAAAGCTGACTAACAGCTGGAGCATCTAGGTGATGCCCAGTTGCACCTGTGGTGAATGAGTTGTTGTGAACACAGAGCTTCCGTTCTCTGGAAGGGTACAGTCTGAGGGTGCCTCCCCTGGCTGCTATGGAGAGTGTGTTTATTATTAAAACAAACCACACTGACTCCAGAGAAGCTACCCACTCTGTGCTCTCCATGACAATGGGGTGAGTAACCTCACCACCCCACAGGCTTCCTGGTATTGCACTAGCAGTATTCTTCATTTCAATTTATTTCCTTTGGGTAGCAGCTCTGAGCTGTGGGGTGTCAGGTGAAGAGAAGACTGAGCTTGTCAGGGAGGCCATGGAAAGCAACTGGGAAAAGGAGGCCAGGAAGGGGGCCCACTTGGCCAGAATGGGTGAGGGCTGGTGGCTGGTGGCTGGTGGTGGCAGTGGTTGTGTGTGTGTGTGTGTGTGTGTGTGTGTGTGTGTGTGTGTGTGTGTGTGTGTGTGTGACTTCAAACTCTTTCCTTAGGTATTGGCTCAAAGCCTAGTGCTTTTCTAAGGGAAACTCCAAGTAGGTGATGCTTGTTGAAGTGAATCTTCCTTTTGGAGAATGCTAAAAGCAACGAAGATCCGATCAGGCCACAGAAGATTGTTTGGAGGAAATTTGCTTCAGTTTCTAGAGGGAAGGGAGACCACCACCCCCTGTAACTCACTTCCCTCCTTCTCATTAGACAGTGAGGAACACAGAGCATCGACTTAGAAAGTGAACATGGGCTGAGAAGGCTTAGTCAGTAAAGTGCTTGCACACAAGCATGAGGACCTGGGTTCAGACCCCAACATGCATGTCAAAAGCTAGGTGTGTATGGTGATACAGTCCTGGGTAGGCAGACACAAGAGGATACCTTGGGCTCACTGGCCAGCTGTTCTTGCTCAATAGATGAGCCTCAGGTTCAATGAGAGACCCTGTCTCAAAAACTAAGGTGGAGAGGAATAGAGGAGGACACCTGACATCAACCTCTGGACTCCACATACACACACATATACTCGTGTATGTACACATGAGTGTGCCGCGCGCGCACACACACACACACACACACACACAGTAACTGCTAAGCACAAGGGAAGATCAGCCCCCCTGCCCCCAACTCACTGTTGACACAGACTGCTTCAGGATGTTTCCACTTTGGCTTTGCTCTCAAGGAGCTGCATGGGGCTGTGAATATTTATGACATCCATTCTAAGAGGCCATGCCCCCACTGCTGTGTACTTAGGAGTTGGAGACACATTCCTTCCTGCCCTTTGTGGCTATGGGGTGTGTGGCACAGTTCCTGGCCCTATGGGGTAGCCATGGGCTTGGCTTAGCTCTCCAGCCTCCTTGGTCAACAGGCTATGGCAGCTACTCAATAGGGTGCCTGTGCTCAGCAAGTACTCCTTCAGGGCTGTCCTTGGAACTGTGGACACAGGGTGGAGATGTTTTTATGACCCTGGGTAACTCAGATGGCCCCACAAAAGGTCAGACACACCCCCTCTAGCCAGCGTTCTAGTGTTTGCCTGTTTTTAGGACTCTAAAAGTTTCTCTGTTTGGGGCAGAAGACAGGACAGGAGAGGAGAGGGCAGGCACAATCCTGCCCCATATCTCCTCCCTCCCAGCCCCTGTCCCGGTGCTGTCAGTCTATAGCAGAACTATTCAGCCATGCTGAGACAAGGCACTCAAGAGCTCATGTTCCTGGCCATTCTATGGCTGTAGGAGAGCTACGAGCCTAGCATGGAGGTCAGTTGCCCCTTTGCTCAGGGCACTGTCACTCTGTCCCCAGGACTTCTGAGGCAGAGATACAACAACTGAACCATAGTTCCAGGGCCTATACCATGCTTGGTGGACACCTTGTGATCCTATACCCTAGGCCTTTGACCCACTGTCACATATTGGGGCTGGATACAACTCTGATCAGTACACTGGGCTTCAGCATATGCTGGCATCAGTGCTGGTCTTGTAAGCTCGGAGCCCTTGTCCAGGCCTCCCTTTCCTCAGCTGTAAACAGGCTCATCTTCATGCCTTGGATAGGGAGTCTGAGGTGCCACTGGGCAGACTCACCCTTCATCCTGCCTGGCCCTGTACCTCATCCTTAGGCCTCCAGTTAAGACAGTCAAAGAAGACTTGTTGGCTTTCTTGTGCTGGCTCTGGTGTGCAGACAGCCCTACCTACCAGCCAGGGGCCCCGCCACAGGCACAAGGAGATGATTGTCCCTAGATTGGCCTCTGCACTACTCCTTGCTGCCAGGCTGCCCCGCCCAGAGTTCAGCCAGAGTCTGGAAAAGTCTGGCTTCTGGGGAGGACATCTCCCGAGGGCCCTGGACTGGGTATATGGAAAGATCCAGGGGCCCAGGTGAGATGAGGTATCATCTGGACTCTGGCCTGGGTCTCTTGGTTACACTAGAAGGAGATTTGTCTAGAGCAGTGGTCATCAGTTCTGAGAGGATGCAATTTAAGACAGTGAGTCATTTTATTTGTCCATCCTAGCACCTACACAGTGCCAAAGCAGTCTCTTATATACACAGGGACATCCTCTAACATGCCTGGGCGATGCCTAACACCATGGTGACAACAATGGTCATGGTGCTGGGTTTTCCTATGTGCATATTATATAGAACAGACACATCAAGGATTAAAGGCCACAACTACTGGGGCTCGAGAGATAGATCAGTGGCTAAGAGCACTTGGGTTCAGTTCCTTGCACCCACATCATCACAACCATCTGTCATGTCAGTTCTAGGGTATCTGATGCCAACTTCTGGCTGCTGTGGGCACTGTGTGAATGCAGTACATTTAGATGCAGGCAAAACACAAAGAAATGACCATAACAGAGGTTACAGAAAACCTACCAACTATTCCTGGAGTTTTTCATTTAATATTTTCAAGCCTTGGTTGTCAAAAACGATATACAGGAAGCAAAAGCCATGGGCAGACCACTGTGAGTACATATGGTAGTATGAGTGACAATGGCCCCATAGGCTCATATATTTAGTGCTTGGTCTGTGGTTGGTAGAACTGTTTGGGAAGGACTGGAGGTGTGTCACTGAGAATAGGAGTGAGATTTGAGGTTTTGAAAGTCCACACCATTCCCAGTTAGACTTTTTTGTCTCATATTTGCAGATAAAGATATAAGCTGCAAGCTACCGCTCTAGTGCCGTGCCTGCCTGCCTACTGCCAAACTTCCTGTTAGGATGGTCATCGATTCACCCTCTGAAACTGTAAGCCCCAAGTAAACTCTTCTATAAGTTGCTTTGGTCATGTCTTATTGCAGCAATTTAAAGTAACCCAGACAGTGTATTTCACCATCCAGCCACCCAGCGACACAGGAAGACCACAGACACCCATCTGAGCAGACAGACTGTCCAGTGTGACTCAATAATCCCACTCAAGGAGCAAAGCAAAAGTGGGTGAGATACAACCTCTACCCCTATGGGCAGGCAGGTAGCAAAAAAGACACATAGCAAGGTGGTCACAGCACACTGGGACCCTAAGTGAATGGAAGGCAGCCACCCTCAACAAACAGACCCAGGAAAACCCCAGGAAGGCAGACTGGAATCCAAATCCTTTCACTGCCCAAAGTTTGGGGTATAACAAGCCCCTCCTAGG
This sequence comes from Cricetulus griseus, assembly GCF_003668045.3. Classification (NCBI taxonomy): domain Eukaryota; kingdom Metazoa; phylum Chordata; class Mammalia; order Rodentia; family Cricetidae; genus Cricetulus; species Cricetulus griseus. The sequence goes on along the minus strand of NC_048601.1, from coordinate 53,022,644 downwards.
CTTACAGGAAGGCAGACCTGCACTGAGCTTCACAGTCAGCCAGGCAGCCAACCTTCAACCCCAAGACCATTTGCTGAGATAAGCCCTTTCCTCTGACTTTGGAAGCTCAAGAAATCAACCCAACTCATGCATTTTACACCCAAATTCTTTAACAGCTAATGGATCCTCATTGTTCAAAGTAAAGATGAAGGAATAGACCAGTATTATATAGAGGAAGATGTCCAGTTCTGGGTTAAATGCCCCTTATCCTGGCAAGGCAACAGTAACCACAGCAAAAACTGCTAGGGACTGCAGGGGCCAGAAGCCAGGCTCTCTGAGCCTCATGCCCTAATGCTAGTGTGTTCTCAAGATAAACAGGGATCCTGACTAAAGCCCAAACCAGAAGGGGTTGCAGACACAGGAGGGGCAAGCCTTACATGCCAAGTTAGTGGGGTGCATGCACTTCTATTTTGGGGTGCAAGATGGTGTGGCAGCAGGCACTGTTCCCCAGTGTCTGCTCTGTTCAAGAGGAGAGCTTCTCCTAGCAGATGGCAGTGGCCTTGGCATAGGTCCCAGGTGACCTTGGCCTCAGGGGCACTGGTAGCACTAGAGAGGAGAACCTGTCCTGAGCTGGGGGTAGGAACATTTTTAGAGTCTAATGAAAGGCAGAGGATGGTTCCAGATACCTGCAGACCCTTCCTCAGGTTTCCTTACTCTGTCAATGAGATCACTGTCCTGAATATGCCTTTTCTTGGGGACAGTTCTGCCACCACCTGGGCCCTATCCCAGGGTCCATGGACACCAGGGTCTGTGAGGCCTTTGGGGTTTCCCTTCCCCCATTCATCAGCTTGAGCTCAACTCCAGTGGAATTCTGATGTCCCCAGCCCTAATAGCTGCTTCAGTCCCTACCAGAGCCCCTTTGGCTTCTCCTAGCAGGCTTTACCTCCAGCCTAGGCCTGACCCATATGTATCCATAGACAAGTATGTGTGAAAAAGAAAGAGATGGTGTGACTGCAGGCCACAGGTTTCAGGAGACCCACAGAACACCCTGTAGTCACTCAACACGTATGTACTGGGTCAACTCAACGCCAGACCCCATGCAACCTATTATCTCCAATGGCTCCACTGCTCCAGAGACTTCTGAAAGCAGAATAGTAACTCAAGGCCCTGTGTGCCAGCTGCAAACCTTCAGAAAGAGCCAATAAGAACTTGGGGATTTGAGGTGGTTCCAAGTTGCTGCAGGTGGGCTGGCAAGGTTTAGCTCCACCCTCAAAGCCAGGGTTGACCTTGGGATTGGTAGTCCTAGCAGCAGAAAGGAAAGAACCGAAGGCCCCAAAGAAGACTGGGAGCAGGGCAGGGCAGGGAGTGGCTGAGGGATGAGAGAAGCAGGCCCTTGAGAACAGAGAACAAGCCTCAGATATGAGGAAGATCAGAGGTGATGTCAGCTGAGGCTCTATCTGTCGGCCCCAGGGCACAAGTCTCAAGCTCAGCCTGTACCCAGGTTTGACACTATAGCTGGTGACACTGGGGAAGAGTCCTCACCCTCTCAGGGATAGCTGAGAAGAGTTACCTGTCCAAAACTAATGGCAGAGCCAAGGACATGTCTGAGGACCGAGGATAGAAGGCAGGCAAGGCTATGTACCCAGCCTGACCCTGTCAGGGGCAGCATCTGCCCTGTCCAAGGGACCTCTCACTAATGCTCTAGAAGAAGTGGGAGTTCTGCGAATAGGAGCCCTCATTCTAAAAGTCTGAATCTGAGGGGATCCTGTCCCTTTTAAATTCCCAATCCTTTGTAGACGCCCCAGGGTCAGCTTGAGGTCCCTCTTGCTTTTCTGCCTAGTCACACATGGAGGATGTTAACGCCAGCCACAGTGCCCTAGGCTGCCTGTGGCTTCAACCTTCAAGTCTTCTTTCTTAACACTCCAGGAATGGCCATCTTAGAGTTGGGGACATGGGGCCAGGCAGTCTCTCCTCCATACTGCCTCTCCACAGGGAGGCTCAACACAGCTGGGAAGGACTTCTGACCTAAGATGCCAGGAAGGATTTGAATAAGTGATGAGTTTTCTTGAAGAACATACAGCCCTTGGCATGGTTTAGGGTTGTAGAAATACCAATGGAAAAGATGAGCCAGAAAGAAAAGGGTTCTTGTGTGTAGGCTCCAGGCAGCAGAGAAGATGTTAGGGCAGCTTGGAGGCAGCATGGGGTCCAGAGCTTTCCTGCCTTGTAGCTCTTACTCTCCTACTCCACACAGGGTCCCAGGGTAGGGTCAGGGAGGCAGGCTGCAGGCTTGGGCTTGATGTGCCCGAATTCCTCTGGCTCAGCTTCCTTCTAACACTTAGAAAAACCACTGACTTGTCTCTAGCTTCAGTTTACCTTTCCTGACTCACAAATAAACTTTCACATATATGACCTTCTCCTCAATTTCCAGTCCAGTGGTTCACATGGGGGCTGCTTTTGAAAGTAACTTGCTCCAGAGCTGGTTGGTGGGCTCCACATTTGCTGAGGACCTTCATGGGAACACAACCCAGGTGACAGGCAAGCAAGCAACTGTCAAGACTCAGGTGCTGCCAGATCCAGCCACATAAGAACTAGGCCTTTGTCCACTAGTGACATCCATCTGAATACACTATGAATTGGTCATATGCAGCCCAAAGATTCCTGGTTAATATGTCTGTTCCCTCAACTCAATAGATACCCATATTTCTTATGACCCAGCATGTCCTTAGGCATATCACACTGGGAGGGTCCTAAGGAGACACCAGGGTATGGCAAGCCAAGGACACTATTTACAGGTCCTGACAGCCACTCCATAAAGGTGCAACTCAGAAGAGGAAATGGGTTCAGAAAAGTTAAGACATCTACTGAAGTCACACTGCCAACAGGCAACAGATACAAGGTCTTCCAGGCCAGCTCCTTGGAGATATAAGAAGCCTGAGTTATACCTACATACTGGACCCCATCTGGTCCTGGGGGCTCTGCCAAGGTGGCCTACTCACTCTTCAGCTACGGAGACAGTCAAGGACAGAAGTCCAACCAAGAGTGAGGGATCTAAAACACTTGGGGACATTACTCTTACTGACACAGGAGGACAAATGGAGGAAATGCTGAGTTTTATCCAGTAGCCATCAAGAAATAGGCTTTGAATGTCAACAAGCATCATGACAATTAAAAACGCATCATGTCCCTTGTGAGCCACCCCAAACAGATGTCTCTGTACCAAGGAATGGAGCTGCTGGGGCGAGTAAGACATCCTGAAGCCAGACATGCTTCAGCATCCCTCTCTCCCAGTCCCAGCTGGGCTTCGGACTTTTGCCCCTCTGAGGCCAGGGTCTGGTCCACTGCATCCCCAGCCTAAGTAGATCCCAGGATGTGGGACAAGGTGGGGAGATAGGACATGGTTGCAGGCATCCAGGGAGCCTTGTCCTGCATCCACAGCATGCCCACCCAGCTTTGAAAACCCCAGCTCAGCCCAGCTCACTGGCCCTGTCTCACTTCTCCCTCAGTTTGTGACAAGGCAATTTGCTGAAAGCCAATTCACAGAATAGGCAATTTGTAGAACGCCAAAACCATCAAAAGGCCTTGTTTCCCGTAACCTTTTCGTTTTAGCCGACTGGTTTCCATTTTTGTCTTCAAAATGGCATTTGCGGGAGTGTTCAGTTTGTCTCTGTCCCTGCCGCCTGCTGTGGCGGCAGCAGGCAGAGGAGAGCGTGGGGACTGTACCATCACTAACATATGTGGCTCTGGGCAGAGAGAGAGCAGGCATGGCTGACAGCCAGGCAGACTCACAGGCCCAGAGGAGACGGGAGGCCTTCTTGAGAGGAACCCTCGGGCTGGGCTGAGCCCTGACTCTGAGAAGGGTCCAGGGGCAGTGGACCAGACCCTGCTCCAGTAGCTGGCTGACAGTCAGACCTACTAGCCTCCAGAAGGGCTTATATTATTGCCTTTAAGCACTGGAACTGGTCCCAGGACTGCTGGTGGGCTTCAGCCTTGGAAAGAAGGGTCAAGAGATCTCAGCTGACAGAGAAGAGGGCAGCAAAGGGTGGCAAACACAGGGTACCTTACAGGGCAGACACCAAGAGGTGGTCAGCCTCTCTGTCTTACAGTCATCAGGGTTTGAGCCAATAAACCCATAATCTGTGCCTCAGTTAAAAAAAAAGATACATTTATTTTATTTTTACTCATTTGTATGTATACGTCTTATTAAGGGGTTCTACAGCTGATAAACATGACCAAAAGCAACTTCTAAGTTCTAGTCCATTATCAAAGGAAATCAGGGTAGGAACTCAGAGTAGGAACTTGAACCTGGAGGCAGGAGCTGATGCAGAGGCCATGGAGGAATGCTGCATACTGGCTTGCTCCTCAGGGCGTGCTCAGCCTGCTGTCTTACACAACCCAGGCCTACCAGTCAAGGGTTGAGCCCTCCTGCATCATTAACAATTAAGAAAATGTGGCATGGGCTTGCCCACGAGCTAATCTGGTAAGGGTATTTTCTCAATTGAGGTTTCTTCTTCCCAAATGACCATCCTAGCTAGTGCCAAGTTGACGTAAAAAACAGCCAGCACAGTGTCTTTGTGAGTGTATGCCATGTGGGTGCGGGTACCTGTGCAGGACAGAAAAGAGCTGAAGTTACAGGTAGTTAAGAGCTGCCTAATGTGGGTAAAACTTGGTAGTATGCCATATACATCCCAACCTCAACACCAACCTCTCCAAACAACAACAAAACAAAAAACAGATAAATCAACTGTGTGATTCTGGGATAATTTTAGACTCATCTGCAGCTATGAAAAAATAATATTGAGTGTTCCTGCCAACACGGTAGTCATTTCTCCAAACAGTAACAACTCAGAACTCTGACACCACATCCTCAGTCTTGCTCATCCTTTGGGTAGAGTGTACAAGTGGTAGAATGGTGTAGCACTAAGAACCACTGCCCCCCCCCCAAACATACCAAAACATGGCCTCCAATGGCTTCCAGGAGCACCTCGAAACAAACTCATCACCCCAGAGACTGGGAGAGGTGCCCCAGCCTAGGCCTCCATGGAGCCTGTGGCTCTCAGGAGTCACTCTACAGATGTCTGCTGTAGAACAATCTTTGTATACTGTAAATATGTGTTACTCTCATTGGTTAATAAAGAGCTGACTGACTGGTCTATAGCTGGGCAGGAAGAGGTTGGGAGAGCCAGACTAGGAGGAGGCTGGGAAGAAGAGCGGAGTCTCAGGAGACACCATGAGATGCAGAGTGAGCAGAATGGGAAGTACATACATGAGGTAAATGAGCCTCAGGGCAGCACATAGAGGAATAAAAATAGGTTAAGTTATAAGAGCTAGCTAAAAACAAGCTTAAGCTATTGCCTGAGCATTTATAATTAATAATAAGTCTCTGTGTGATTATTTGGGGAGTGGCTGGCAGGACTGAGCTGATCTGCAGTCTAGACAGAAAACTTCACCTACAGATGTCCTGCCTGCCCAACTTGTCCTCTGCCTATTCAGACCTCTGTACCCCCCAGGAACTGTTATACTACTTCCTGCCCTGGGGCAAAGAGAGGAAACAGTGAGTGTCAGGAGCCAGAGGAGCCACATGGAGTGGCTTCAGTGAGCAGGGCAGGCAAGAGCAGCCAGAGAGACTGTAGGCCCAGGCTGCCCCTAGCAGGAGTGATTTCTCGGTGGTACCTTGGGCCCCATGCTGGGCTTTTAGGATCTTCAATAGCCTGCTTGCTTTGTGAGCTGACAGAAAGTATGGGAGGAGAAATGACGGGAAGAAAGACAGGTCATCGGTGAAGGTGTGGGATCAAGAATGGTCTCTCGGTACTCATAAGGATTGGCTTGCCAGATCCCTTCAGATACCTGGCCCTGGTCTCCCCATCCTCCTGCCTCAGCATCTTGAGTGCTGGGATCGCAGATATACACCACCAGTTCTTTCAAATACTTTAAGTCACCTCTAGGTAACGCAATGTGTCAAATGCCAGGCAGATGCTATGGAGACAGTGGTGACACTGTGCTGTTTGGGAGAACAATGGTGTGGAAAGTCCACACATGAGGAGCAAGCTAGTAAGTAGATGTGACCATCACAGGCCCACATACTTGAGGTAAGCAACATTAAAGAGCCAGGTTTGCAGAGATAAAAGACCCATGGAGATGACAAGGCCACAGCAGGGTAACTGCACATTGATGAATTCATGTGGGTTCAGTGAAGTGCTTGGTACAGGGTGGGGCAAATCCAAGTTTTGCTCTTTGGAACTTTCTGGAAATGACGCCCCCCCCAATAAATTTCTATTTACAGTTGGTTGAATCCAAGGCTATGAAACTGGACTAAACATAGTAACATCATCACTGCAAAACCCCCTGATGCCATGGCCCTCTGTCTTCCCCAAACTGCACTGCCTGTTCTGAAAGGAATCCCAGACACAATAAGGCTTGTCCACACCTGCACCACATGAACACTGCAGACACAGAAGGAAAGACCTGGTGTTGAGATAACAGTCATTTGCCAAGCAGTGGCCACCTATATCCATCGATCCCACAGGCACCTGCTGGGGAAACCTTGTTCTCAGGAAAGCTGCTGCCCTTGGGGACATGAAGGCCTGGGTGGTGACAGCTCTTGGCAGAACTCCCAACAAATCACAGTCCAATCTTCCCTCGACTTCAAGAGCAGTCACATTCCTAGAAAACTCAACGTATAGCCAAATCGCACAAAACACATTTGGACATCTATCTTGTCTGATGAAGGCAGGGGCTCAATGTCCTGCTCAAGCTGGCCTTAACTCAGTGACAGCGCCACCACAAACAAGTGGAAGGAGAGAACCAACTCTACAAAGCTGTCCTCTGACTTCCACTTATGTTCCTCCTCACCACAAACCCAATAATAAACAAAAACAAATAAACATTTTAAATCCTATGCCTAATAGAATTGATCTGAACAAAGATTTATCAAAAGTTGACAGTAAGGGTATGACATGCAGGTACTTCTTAGGGGCATCTGGCCAGTGTCCTGTCACCTAGGCCTTCTGGCTACTTGGACCATTCCTCTCCTTTGAACCCTATCTTCTAAACACCTGCTGCCTACCAGCCCTGGCTGCAAGGACACTCAGATGAGGGTTGGTGAAGAGGAGTCTGGAGGCAGACTGACTCCTGGACATAAATCTGAGCAACTCACTTCCCTGCAGAATGGGCCAAGCATAGACTCAACATGCCAGAGGTATGGGGGGTGGCAGTTGTTGAGCAAGGGTACAAGCCTGAAGTCCTCTGAGATCAAGTTAAGCTAGTATTATGTAGTAGGCCAGGACCCCATGAGCAGGTTTTCTTGATCTGAGAACATGGGGCCACTGTTAATGGCAAGGAAGAATGCATAGCTGTTCTCAACCTAGCCTGAGGACCAGCTGCTCCTGACTCTTGCAGTTTCCTCTAACTGTCCAATGTGGCCAAGGGGTAAGTCAGATTCCTAACCCTCTACTCTCCTCCAGCCCAGGAGGCAACCTCAGCCCTACCCTCCATGTCTCTGCTCAGTCCACACTGAGCTGGGGCAGTTGGAACCAGCCCACAGGGCCCTCCCTACCCATGCTGCTAGCTCATCTCTCCCTTTTCCTCACACTCTGCCAGTGTTTGCATTTTCAGCAAAACCCCTCAGTATGACAACAGGCTAGAGTTTGGCTTTGGGGTAGACTGCCCAGGTTATCTCTGCCTGAAAGTTGCCTGGGACAAGTTGTTCTGGGACTCAGTTGCACGGTCTGTACAATGCAGGTAAGACTAGGCCCACCTCCTGGGGTCCAAGAGATGGTCAAATGAGCTGAAGGACACGAAATTTGCATATTCAGAGGCACCTGTCTTCTTCGTTCAGGTGGCCAATGCCATTCCAGTCCTGGAGTTCAGCTGCTGTGTAGACCACTCCCTGTGTTGGGACTGATGTTCACATGTGCCTCCCCAGGAGCCTGCTAGTGCCCAGTTCACTGCTCTGTGGTCCTGCTTAGGACAATGCCTGCCACCACCCAGGACTCACTGGCTTAACTGTGTATCTTGCATGCATGTGATGTACCTGGTACTTTTAGGTGCTGAAGGTCTGCCACATATAACTGATGTTCTATTAGTAGACACACTGACCACCCAACAAGCTGGACATAGTGTCAGGGTAGATGGAGGCCCAGCAGGGAAGTCAGAGAATGGCAGGGTGGGAGGTCTGAGGCTTTAGTCTTGCATGGCTGGTCAGAGCCAAAAAGGAAGGCAAGAGGGGCCAGTAAGTTCCAGGCAATGAACAAATGGGCCAGTTACTGGATCGATGGGTGGACCACAAACATGCATAGAGGCAGCCAGTGCCTTGCTCTGCAAATCTTTAAAGCTCCACTGCCTGAGATGGAGCCCCAGGATATGCTGAGCCAAGAGTCCTCTTCAGCCATTGCCTTGAGGATGGCGAAGGTGCTGCTGTAGTCAATCAGTATGGGGTACCTTCCTCACAGTAGTATTAGGCTGACCAATGTCAGCTTTGGTCTGGTCAAGGCTTGAAGGCCTTGTGATTTCTCCACTCAGTTACTATATGCATTGCTTTCATTGTTGTCTTTATCCCATCACCAGGACTTCCCCATAGGAGAATGAAGACCCACCTCTTTCAGTAGTTTAACTTTCAGAGTGACCCACAGTAGGACTACGGGGGGGGGGGGCAGAAAGAATGAGGATGTCGGGGGGAGGTGAAACAGTGTGTACAGTGTGCCTGTTTGTGGGGCATCTCTAGGCCAAGGGATACCCTGATCAGGTGACACATGGGAACACATGGCTGCTCAGGTCTGGAATGGGGCATGTTGGGGGAGGGGCAGAACTGCTAAAGGCACAGCAGCAAATTGCTGCAGGAGCCCAATTGAGTTCCTTCCCTCTCTGCACCTCAGTTTCTTGCTCTGTAAAATGGGATCAAGCACACTTTATTTGTAGTCATTGAGGAAAGCTGGCCAAGCTATAGGACATGAGAAAGCACAAGACCATCCAAGACTGCTCTGAGCTGACAGCCATCAGCCCTTTTCCACATAGCTGCCTGGGGAACCAGAAGTCTGGAACAGCAGGTACTGAGAGGTCCCTGGGCTGGACTGAGCCCTGCCCTGGTCAAGTGGACTATAGTAGCGGGCAAACACAGGCTACTGAGTGCCTAGCAGGTAAATCAGCAAGGCCTGTGTGACTTCACAAGGGCAGAGGACACAGCCTTTCTCCAGCTCTCCCCAGCCAATGTGTTTCGGGTGGTTGATACCAGCAGAATGTAGGAGGAAGCAGGGGTACGGATAGCTCAGCCTACAGCACCCTAAGAGTTTGAGAATGGTGGAGAGACCTTCAAGGAAGGGAGGCAGAGGGCACTGATCCCCCAGACAGGTGGCGCCAACAGGGCTGCCTAAGGCTGTGTGTTCAGAAGCAAGTCCCTGGCCCTCAGCAGGTTGACTGAACCTTGGAAGCACAGTGGAATCTACGGGACGAAGTCATGCTCTTGACAAAATTATTTCCACGAAAAGCCCATGCCTAAGCCAGTGCATGCCAAGTTTCCAGGCGTGATTTTTCCAGACTCAGTTTCCCCATCTCAAAAATGGGATGTGTTTGTGTTCATTCCTGCCTGTGCAAAGCTTTTCAGATGGTGTTCCCAAGCTTTTGAAACAGGCCCTGGGCCAGGCCACTCTCCATGAGAACTGTCACATTTCATGCTAATGACATCTTCCCTCCATAGCAGCTTGGTGGCCTCTGCAAGTTGTCAGTTTCTTTGACACTGGAGGCTCCTGTGCCAGAAAAGGTGTGGTAGTTAGGAAGGAGGCTGCTGCCTGGGAAGTACCTTCTCCAAATGTGAGACCAACTTCCAAACTGGAGAAAGCGTCACTATTTCTGGCCTTGCCACTGAGAGCAAGCACTCTGTGTAGTTTGCTTATACCAAGGGACTAAAGGCTCTTCCACTGAAATGCAGACCCATAGCCAGAGGCCATGGTCCCACTCCTCCAGCAGGGGCCTACTGAACCAGCCTGCTGACGCAGCTACAGGCTATGTTTACTTTCTACCAGGATCATTAGCATGGGAACCGCCCCTTGTAGGAGGGGAGGAGGCAGAGCCTAAAGACGGCTTGGAGGGCCCTTGATCTGGCTTGTGGCCTCTGCAAGTTCAAGGTCTGTTTGAGGAGAGTTTGAATCTCTCAGGTGACCACCTACAAATTGCTGCAAGCCCTATTCTAGTACTGGTGGCTGATCCCAATTCAAGAACATCATGGCTTACTCTTTAACCTCACAAGATCTGAGAGCAACAAAAACTGTTCCCAGCAGCTTTCAAGCACTGAGCAGGTAGGCAGTCTGGGGCAGGCAGAGACCAGACCCAAATCTTGTTCAGTCTCCAGAGCCTAGAGTGCCCAAGTGGGGCAAAGGTTGCTCTTTCCAGAACAGCACCCTGCAGAGCCCCCAGAGAGCCTAGAAAGAAGCTGGCATTTGAATCCCACTGCCCCCCTGGGAAGCCTGGCTTCACTAAGCAAGGCTTTGCTTCCATAAATACCCAGTCCCGTGATGTCACCACCCTAAGCCCGACTTTTACCGCCTCTGCTGCTGGCATCAAGCCCAGCAGACGGGTGATCTGTACCCACGCATTACACCTGTACGCGACAGCTGGACACCGCTGCCACCTTCCCCTGTCCACAGAGAGTGCCATCTCCTGCCACTGTCTCAGCCTACTGATAGCCTTCCACCTGTCTTGGGTGCAGGCCACAAGCTTGCTGAGCACCAACGCTGTACCCAAACAAGCCCCCTAGGGGCATTGCCAAAAGCCTGGCCCATAGCCATGGGTCTGGGGCCCTTGTATATGGATATGAATTAGGAGGAAGGTGACTGCCTCAGCAAGGGACTTTCACAGCAGAAGGAAGATTTGCTGACTAAGATCATTTTTCTCCTCATCACCATCAACACCGCCTCTGCCGCAGGGGACAAACACCAGAGACCAGCTTGCTCCCCCTGGAAGCCACCTGCAGAGCAGCCACCCCACCCCCACCAAGCCCCTCGTTCCAACACGAGAGTCGTGGTCCTTTCTGCCTCAGGCTTCAGAATAAACCTGTCTCATATACTCACAAATAGCGTCTTCGGCAAGCCATCCTGCCCAAGTCTGATCTCCTTCTCTCTCTCTCTCCTGCCTGGGCTGAGGAGGCTCAAGGTGGTTCAGAGGAGGAGCAGGATGCTCAAGCGAGGTGGAAAGAAGAAAATGAAAGCCAAGGGCAGTCACTTTTCCAGGACTGACAGGTTCATCTAGAAAAGCTGGGTGTAATGTGGCAGGGGGCTCCAAACGGGTCCTCCCACGCAGGATTTACACTGTGCCCAGAAGCCTGGGAAGACGTCGAGTCACCATGGTCGCCAAGTTGGGCGGGGGCGTCTGCCTCGCTGCTACCTGGGACTTCCTTGGGATTTTTCCCTCCCGCACATCCGGGGTGGCAGGGCGCTGGGATGAGGAGGGGAGAGCTGGGGGAGGGGGGGTGTCTGTGCCGGTTTGCTCTCGCAGCATCCGGAGGAGGGACAGGAGTGCAGGAGCGCCCCCCTCCCTCCAGGAGCAACGTAGTGCGGCCGAGCTGGACCAATCGCCAAAGTGCTAGTTGCCATGGCAACTGCAGCATCAAACAGAGCTGCCCTGCGGTGTGGCTGCAAAATAAGGAGCCCTGGCGTTGAGACTGAGGTGGCTCCTTCCTGGCCCACACTGGAAACCTGGAAATCAGTTGCTAAAATGCATTCACAGCCCGAAGAATGATGGCATTGCCTTCCAAGGCAGCTTTTCCGTCCTTGGCATGGAAACACAGGAGCCACTAAACTAAGCGCTCAGGAGATCTTGTGCCCTGGATTTAGGGGCTATGAGACTTCAGCAAGCTGAGTGACTCCTGGGAGTCTCAGATGTGCTACTGTAAAAGAGGACCATGACAGCTGTGTGACCAGTCCTGGAGGGTTAACCACTTACAGTAGCGAAATAGCAGATAACATAGCTTGGATCACTGCTGCCAATCATGACCTAAGGGGAGTTTGGCCGTGGCTGGGGCCAGTCTGTTCTAGCTGCGGTGCACCTCCTCCTTCCCTGCTTTCCCCTCCTGCCAGCACCCCCAGATGCCTGCAGAGGATCTGCCTTCATCAAGGATACATTCTAAGGGGGAATCAGGGAGAAAACAGGAAAGTGGGAATATGAAATTGTGCCTAGCAATCAGATCAGGATTCACCCAAGCAGAAAAGAGGCACGGAGGGAGGGGGCATCTTTTTGAGCTGGGTGCAGGGAAAGGAGGCCTCTCCAGGGGCTCTCGCCCAGCGGACTGTGACGGCAGGAGCTTTCTGAGCAAAGAGCTTGTGCTAAGGCCCTGCCACAGAAAGAAGCTGGATGGATTTGAGGGACACTGGCACTCAAGGTAGCTGAGAAGAGGTGAAGATGAGAAACGTCCACTTCACATTCTCTTTCTGCACATTCACCTTCTCTCCCCTTTGTGTATCTCATGCCTACTTGAGCAGGCAGCCTGTTTACCAAGTGTCATTCAGGAATCTCAAACCCAGCTGAGAGCATGTGTATAAGGAATGCTTTTTTTAATGCACACATCTGACCCTGGGGAGGCACAGGGGTCCTCATTCATTTAGGACTAACCGATAGAAGGTGGTACAGCCAGCGCTTTGTCTGGCCCGAGTATTCACTTGCAAAGCCACCTCCAGGGCAGGGCACAGGAAAAGGAGAGGTAGTGAGAGTGAACCTTCTGGTTGGAGGTGGCAATTGCCAGGCTGACTCTGTTTCTTCTTTCCATTCTCTCAGCCTCTCAGACCCATGGAAGTTAGGGGAAGAGGGAAGCTTTACCCTTGAGTTCTGTTCTTTTATTACAGACGAAATGGATCTCAGAGACAGTGAGCAACTTACAGAAAATTGCACAGCAAAGAGGGACAGAGGCCAGATGAAGAGGACCTCATTCTTCTGGTGGAAGGCCCTTGTATTCAGCATAGTAACTGTTGAAGTAGTGGGGTAGCCAAAGTGCAGGGGACTCTAGAAACAACCAGTCTTCCCATAGCCTGCTCCCCCCGCAAGAAGAATGCTGTCATAGAAATAATACAGATTTCTGTGGGTTAAGCACATGATAAACTGGCCCCATCTCTCTCCTTGATTGAGTTGCACTATAGCTTATCAAAATCAGAATACCACCACACACACCATCAAAAGGAGTCCCTCTGCTTTGGGTCCTATTGTTTTCATAGCTGAGAAATATCAGAAACAGGTTTAATTAACCACACCTGCTTAGAGAGGCAGCGGGGGTGGGGGGGTAGGGGGCACTAACCCTGAGGCAAAGCCAGCCCACCAGTGTGCTTTTGCTCCGGCAATTCCCTTTCAACCTTCTTAAAGAGGAGCTGCTTTTCCCAGTCTCATGTCACAGATGAGTAGACTGAGGGAGAAATGGTTACCCTGAGTGCACTCTGTTCTGAAGTCCCCATCCTGGGCTTCTTCTTGTCCTCCCTTTGGACACATGACATCCATTACACACCTGTATCTTTTCTGGCCCTTCCTCCAGAGAGCCACATGCATCTTGCTTGTACTGTATTTTAAAGTAGAGTGAGTGATAAAGGTAAAGGCCTCCACACTCAGAAACAGCTGCCAAGGCCTTCAGGCTTTGACCAAGCATTGAGCTCAGCACACAGCAGTTGTTCTCACACCTGACGCTCTCTGCCTGGCACCGAGTCAGGTCTGGTCAGGTAAAGGAGACTCCAAAAACCATATGTTGCCATTCCAGCTGGTCGATAACTTGAGACCCCAGATGTTTCTGAGTTCAGAGAGTGTAGGAGTATGCTATCACCAGTCAGGGTCAGACTGCTTAGTCTAACTTCGGAGATGGGAAGCCCAAGGGAACAAGAAGGTTCAAAGACACAGGAAGTGGTGTGGCAGACCGTACCTGTCCATCTCAGCTGTAACCAGATGCTTGAGGTGGGAGGGGGTGACAGTCAGCCTTGCCATGACTGCCCCTGGCTAGGGGTGTAAGCACAGGACTATCCACCAATCCACCACTTCAGGCTGGGGCTGACACAGAGCCCTTCGTAGCAAATCTCTGGACACACTCCTGTGCCCATCTCATCCTTGTAGTCTGGGGGGGGGGGGGCAGAAGCAGCTTCCAGGGCTCGTTCCAGAAACTCTGATCTAGGACTTTCCTTCCATAGACTGGAAAATTCCAACCTGCATGCTGACAAGGACATTCAGGCAGAGTGTCTCTGTCTTCCAACCTGTGGCCATCTGTCCCCTAGGTAGGAGTATAACAGCATTTGGAAAGAGGGAGAAGACTGCTGGCACGTGACAAAGAGATATGCCGATCTCAGTCGTTCCAGGCAGGCAGCCATGCACCTCAGGATTGGACCATCTCACAGGGAGAGCAGCCCATCACCCTTCCAGGTGGTCACAGGCCTAACTGTGGAGCTCCAGCGTGTGCATCCCTTAGCCTGTACCAGTCCCCAAAACACAATTACTTCAAGTCCCAGCACCATATTTCCCTTTTTCTGAAGCTTTACATTTTCAGGAAGTAAAATGCAAATTGTAGAAATAAGATAAACATTTCTTTTCTTGAGACATGGTCTCACTTGTAACGTTGGCAGGCCTAGAACTTACTATGTAGACTGGACTGGCTTAGAGTTTATAGAGCTCTGCTTGCCTTTGCCTCTCAGAATGCTGGGGTTAAAGCTGTGCCTCACCAGACCCATTGAAAAATGACTTCATAAATTAAGTATATTCCTCTCCAGGTCCCACATCTTACCCCTCTTGCTCATCTCTGCAGAAGAAATGGTTCTCATCTGTCTGGAGTGCATCCTTCCAGCATTTTTCCTGTGTGTCCATGCACATATGCGTGCATGCAGGAAACAAAGTACTGCATGGATTCTGAAAATAATAGTGTGCTATGATGCTAAAAATATTTAAAATTTTCTAAAAGACAAAAAGATGAGCACTGTGAACCCTGGCACACCAGCTGCGTGTAATGAGAAACCTCACTCGACAGACATGCTGGAAGCCTTGGGGTCCTGCTTTGGAACATCCCCTCCCTAGCCCAGCTCCCTGCCTCCCATAAGTGCATGAATGGTCCTTAGGGAACCTTTCCTACTCAGTTTTGTCCACTCATAGACATCCTGAGCAGGGAGACTACTGTGTGTATTTGCAGCTGTACATAAGTGGCCTCACACTGTGTGTCTTTTTCTGCAGCCAGCTCTCTGCTCAGCATCACGTTTGGAAGGCTGAATCACAGACTCTGCAAACCATAGGCTCTTCCACGCTGCAGCTGTACATCACATGCCGCTCACATCATAGCTGTGGTCAGTGTTCTGGATGTGGGAGGCACTGTGGGGAAGGTTGGGATTGTCTGCAGTCCCTCCCCTCACGGCAGGGTGGCTGAGGAAGGAGCAGCCGCTAAGCAATTATCTGTGGAAATGTATGTGGGCTTTTGGAATTTCAGCAAACTCTCCCTTATGCAGCAAACCACATATCACCTGGTACCCCATCCCCTGACTTAGGGAAGGTCAGATTCCTTCCCCAGTATAGCTAAGGAAGGTCCTCAGGGCACCCAGAAGAAGGAATTAACATCTGGGTCCACAAGGGTTCCCCGTAGCCTGGCTTGCCTCAGAGTGTGCCAGGTTGGCTGTGGTGCCCAAAGCTTGCCATAGGCACACATGAAGAAGCCCAAGCTGCACTGGGTATCTGTGGTTGGGGAGAAAATCATGTTGGTCAGTGTTGCACTGTGCTGGATGCTGTGGTCTCCAGAGGGAATAAGTTGAGCTTGCTGGGAGCCAACTGTCTGGGAGGTAGGGTGAATGGGAACAATTCAGCACTGCTGAGTGCTGAATTCTGTCTGAGACCCTGAGCTGGAGTGCAGTGTGATCTAGGACCAAACCTGAGACGCACTGGCTCTAGGATGGAAGTGCCCCAACTCACCCCCAGACCCCACCTCTCGTCAGGCAGTGAGTCCAGTGGTCAAGACTTGGCACCACCTCTCCCATCAGCCGGAGACTTTGGGTTGGGAAGTTCTCAAACTTGAGCGGGGCTGTGCTCTCCACTCACAGCCGTGAGGTAGTGACTTCAAGCACTGTTCAGGTCCCAGAAGCTCTGCTTCCTGAACTTGTCTGAGGTCTTTCACTTTGAAGGATTTTTCAATTTCTTTTTTTCTATACAAGGGTCTTAGGTAGCTGAGATTGGCCTCTAACACAGTAGAAATGTGGATAACCTTGAACTTCTGATCTCCCTGCCTCCACATCCCCAGGGCTGGGCTTACAGACGTGCACCACTACACCTGGTTTATGAGGTTTATGAGGTCAAACCCAAGGCTTGCTGCATGCTTTCCCCAGCTATAGACAATGCACCTCATGCGTCAGTCATCCTCTCCACAGACAGACATCCACATAAACACTGCCACAGAATAAACTAGATCATCATGGTCTCGCACAGCCTAGGGAGCTGGGTGCCAAACTTGGAACCCAGGGCTGGTGTGAGAGTGCCAGGCAGGGTGGATGCCCAATTGCCCTGCATTCCCAGCTCAGGGTCTCAGAATTCTGCACTCAGCAGCACCCCTCTTGTTCCCATTCACCCCTCCCCTCCCAGGCAGGGCCCCTTAGGCCAGCTCTAGGCAAGCTCACTTATTCCCTCTGGAGACTTCAGCATCCAAACAGGGCAACATGAACCAACATGTTTTTCTCCCCAACTAAGACTCCTTAGTACAGCTTGGGCTACCCAGAGCAGGGCAAGCCTACAGGTAGGTTAGGCAGATCAGAGAGCCCATGGAGCACTGGGCTATGTAGAGGAAGACCAGGCCATAAGTGCCCCACCATGAATTTGCAATGCTATCCTTCCTTATCTGTATAGGAAAAAGCTGACCCAGGTTTGCTTTGAGACCAAACTAAGTAAGTAGGGACACATGAGTGAGAAAGGCCACACCCATGATGGGAGGAGGGAACTATTTTGGCTCCTCAACCCTTTCCCCAGCCCTGACTTGAGGCAACTAACTGTTCAAGACCCTTAATTGTCTGGTCAGGGTAAAGGGGGCACTGGAGTGATGATGTCTGTGCCAGTGGTCAGGGATTATGAAGACATTCACTGTATGGTAGGTAGAAACCATGCCGCCACCATGGCTCACATAGTCTCCAACTGTCGGACCTTCATTCTGGAGTGAGTGGGAGCCCTGAGTATGGTGTGGGATGAGGAGGGAAAGAAGAGTTATACTGGGGTAAGGGAGAGTGAGTGGAAGAAAGGGGTAGGAGACGGGGCAGTGTAGGCTCTTGTGGGCTTCTGAGTGGACAGTGATCTCATGTACCTTTATGAGACACAGTGGAGGTACAGGGTGAGGGCCCTTTCTTTGGGAGCCATGGGCAAGTGCGAGATGAGGGATGCAGAGGATTCCAGAAAGTCATGAGGGCTTGGCTGGAATCTTGGCTCTAGGAAGGTAGGGGACAAAGGGTTAGGTCCAATTGGAGAAATGGATCTTGGAAGGGAAGGGAAGGGAAGGGGAGAGGAGGGGAGGGGAGAGGAGGGGAAGGGAGGGGAGGGGGGAGGGAGGGGAGGGGAGGAGGGAGGGAGGAGAAGGAAAGGGAGGGAAGGGAAGGGGGGAAGGGAAGGAGAGGGAAGGGGAGGGAGAGGAAGAGGGGGGAGGGAAGGGCGAGGGGAGGGAAGGGAAGGGGAAGGGAAGGAGAGGGAAGGGAAGGAGAGGGAAGGGAAGGAGAGGGAAGGGAAGGAGAGGGAAGAGAAGGAGAGGGAAGGGAAGGAGAGGGAAGGGAAGGAGGAGGGAAGAGAGGGAGGGAGGGAAGGGAGGGAAGGAGGGGAGGGAAGGAGAGGGGGGAAGGAGAGGGAGGGAGGGAGGGAGGGGAGGGAAGGGGAGGGGAGGGGAGGAGGAGGGAGGGGGGAGGGGAGGGGGAGGGGAGGGAGGAGGGAAGGGAGGGGAGGGGAGGGGAGGAAGGGAGGGCGGAGGGGAGGGGAGGGAGGGGAAGGGAGGGGAGGGGAGGGGAGGGGAGGGGAGGGGAGGGGAGGAAGGGAAGCCACTAGAGTGGAGAGAAAAAAACAGGCATCCTGGCCCTAGCTGTAGTGCTCCTGCCCTCTGAAGGCCGGTGCCAGACAGAAGGCACATACTCCTAGCCCTGCCTACTACTTTCCCAGGGATTTGCCACCTGTTCCCTTCTACCAGGGTAACTCAGGCCCTGATTCTCCTCAGGAATCCGAGGAAACACTAGAACATTCTCAGTAATTAAAAAACAAAACACAACCGGTGTGTGTGTGTGTGTGTGTGTGTGTGTGTGTGTGTGTGTGTGTGTGTTGTGTGTTCCTCATCTCACAGCCACCTGTCCAGCACTGTGAACAACAAAAGCAGAGTAGGCTTGTGGATATTACCATAAACATCAGACACTGGTATGGGACCCTCTTTGGATCATTCTTAGTGATGACTGCCAGTAAAAAAGGAAGTTAGCAAAGTGCATGTTTAGTCTGAGCATACGATGCCACAAAAATTCAGGTTGGAAAAACTTCTGGACAGGCATATGATGAGACATGCCACAGTGGAAAGTTGCCATCTCCCAGTGATGGGATTACTGGTCAACTGCATGCCCTCTCTTTAATATTCTACAGGGTATGCAGGGTGCAGCTCAGTGGCAGGGAACTTGCCTAGCGTGGACTGGACACTGGTTTGAATCCCAAACTCACCTCACTCCCCACAAATAGATAGATAGATAGATAGATAGATAGATAGCATGATAGATACCAACTTTCTATGATGAGAGCCACTCATAAGAAAAATGCATTATTGCAAAATCCCCCAGTCATCTAGCAAGTACCAAACCTGCCTATGAGCTTGTTTCCATGGGAAGTAGATGGGGACCTGAACAGGTTCAGCAGGGGCAGTGGGGTTGGAAGTGAACTAGCAGGTCTCTCTGAAGATCAGTTCTGATCCTTCTCACAGAGGGTTGTAAAAAAGCAAATGAGTAGGGCTAGAGAATTGGGTCAATAATCAAGTAATCAGAGAACTTGCTGCTCTTATGGAAGACAGGAGTTCAGATCCCAGCATCCATGTTGAGCATCCTCAGAACCACCTGTGGCTCCAGCTCCATGAGATACAGCACCCTCTTCTGGTCTCTGAGGGCACTGCACTCAAATACACATACCCACACATACACACACACACACACACACACACACACACACACACACACACACAGGTACAAATAAAAATAAAAATCTTGAACAAAAAGAAAGAAAACCAAATGAGTGAATATGTACAGTGGGCCATTGAAAGCACAGTGACCTATTACAGATACTCAACAATATCTCCGGGGCATATGCAATGAAGTAGGTGAGGACAGGGCCACTGAGCAGGGCAAGTGGTGTAACCTGTGAATTGCACAATTGTATGGGGCAGCTGTGCAGGCTGCATGGTCCTTTGCACAGAGAATTTGTGTAACAGAATGATGGGTAGTGGGCATGGTGCCAGAACCCTGTGGGCTCTCAGAGCCTGGCAAGCTTCTGGCTGCTCTGTCTGAGGCATGGGTGATACTGCCTTCCCAAACCCTGGAAGATTAAGGAAGGAGACTTGTGTTTGGTGAGGATGACACCTCCCTCAAAGTTTATGGCCATTAGTGCCTGATGGGCCATGGTCGCTTGGTCTTTGTCTGTCTGGTGCCCAGAGCAGCCTGGGCTGCCGGAGGAGCTCAGGCAGTTTTTGTGGAGTAAATACTCCTTGTTCCAGCTCTATGCCAGGAAAAGTAAGTATTCCTTGTTCCATCTCTTTCCAGGAAAGCACATGCATTTCTACCTGAGTAAGTCAGCATCCCCCCTCTCCTGGACCCTTCCTCCATGGGAGGGAGGGGTTTGCTGGTAGCCTAGGTGGGTGGAAGGGCTGACCAGGGTTTTGAAGGCACAGCAAGCTCAGGTCCCAGCCTCATAAGAAGAGGGCCTTGATCTTTTCAATTCAGGGCTGTGACCCTAGTGCCAGGGATATAGTAGTAACTCAATAAAATGCTGCGAGTTGATGAATGGGAGAATGAATAAATGAATATGTCTCGAGTTTCAAGTTCAGACTCACAACTGACTCCCCAACAGGAATGGCTGCTATAAGGGCAGAACTTATGGGGTCTGTAGTACAGTGTGCCTTTAGCCTCCTGCAGAGGTACTCCCCAGATCCTCAGCCAGGCCTCCACATCCTTTGGACTCCTGCTTCCTAACCTGTGTCCTTTCTTCTGGCATATTTAGATACTATCACATCAGGGGACCCTATTCTTCTGTCAAACAGTGAACCCTGTAGAGATCTCAGACTTGGACCCCAAGCTCAGATATGAATGGAGCCTGGATGCATACCACCCACATTGCCCTGACCACTAGCCCCAGACTGCACATGAACATGTCCTGGGATATGTTCATCACAGAGAAACTCAGTGTTTATGTTGGAAGATAACTCCTTCTTGACTTGAGCTTTCTCTTCTCATGGGCTGCAGTGATCTTCAGGTACCTTGACTCAACTCCAAGCCCCTTCATTTAATTCCTGCCATCCCCAAAGCTTTCCTTTACCACTTACCATTTGGTCTCTGGCTCATTCAACATGGGTTCAGCAAGGTCCCCCTCCCACCTCTGTCCTGCAGCTCCTCACCATCCTTCTCTGTAGCATCACCCATAGGCCACTGCCATTCTCAGAGGGTGTCGCCTTGGGCTGATGCTGGCTGGAAGGCCATGTCTGAATTCACTGATTGGCTCCAAAGCTTCCTCCAGATCTAGCACACATCTTCACAGGATACCAGATAGATGAACAAATATGTGCCTCCTGTGACCCAGGCTGGAACGAGGTCTGGGGCAGGCCCTGTTCTCTTACTCAAGTGCAGTGACTCTTGCAGGCTCTGTATCCTTGGACTCAGCCACATTGACATTTCCCTAAAGACACTGCAGCTGTGCAGAACAAGCCAGATTCCCGTCCTTACCCTAACCCACACAGCAGAACAACCATTCACCCTAGATACTGCAAGATGTCTACAGTTCACCCAGGCCTACCGCAGGTGCTGTGGAACATGGGGCTGTTCACATGTAAGGCTTGAGTGGCGTGACTTTTGATGTATGGAGGTGTCCACTTCAGATACCAAGGGATGAATGTTCTTGGTCTCATGCTTCTACCATGGGCCCACCTACCCTTCCTCCCTGCTCCTTTCTTCCTGGCCTCCTATGCTCCCTGACAAAAACCTTTGCAGCTACTGCAGAAACAGGTCAGGGCTTGGAGTGTCCTGAGAGCACAGGGGAAAGCCCAGTTGCATTAGATGAGTCACTCCTGCTGGGCTACAGCCCGGCCTGGTGGTCTCTCTGACTCCCCTGTCCTGCTCTGTTCATTGTCACCATTCCATGCCCAGACCCATCCTCTACTCTAACCCAGGTGCTGTACATGTCCAGGACAGAGGTGTGGGCAAGCAGAGAGCAATCCCGGGAGTCACATGCTCTGTGGGGACATTCTCTGAAGTTCAGCTCTACCATGGAAGATAAACAGGCTTAGGTAGATCAAGGTGGGCAGGGTCTAGGGAATCCTGACCGGGCTACCCTGAAGCAGGGTGGTTATTTTGTATTTTCTGGCCCCCAGGCAGACTTGAGGATCCGAGACAAGGCAGAGACCATGGGAGCAAGTGCTGCTCCAGGGTCAAGCCACTCTGTGCTGTGCAGGGTCAGAACAAGCTGCTTGGAAAGGGGCAGAAGGAGACAATGAAGGCTGAGCAGCTGCAGGAGAGGTCTGTCAGTTCCCAAGAAAGCGCTGAGTGTCATACACATGTAACCCAGCAGAGGGCAGTGTTTGGCTGCCTCAATATCATTGAAAGAGTGAAACCCCAAGACTGGTTCCACAGCAGCCGGACTCCAGTTCCTCCTCAGGCCTGCAGCCAGCCTCCCCAACACCCAAGCCACCTTCTGCCACCTCCTGCTCCAGAACTTCAGTGGGACCTATCATCCAGGCAAGGCATGGTCAAGGAGCATATAACAGGGAAGACAACAGGCCTTTAGCTCCTGGCCTGCTTCTCTAGACTTTTTTTCCTGATGCTAGGTCCCGCTATTCTGCTACAGTCACATTAGCATCCTTCCATCCCCAAAACAGATGACTTTATCAAGCCTCTGGGTCTTTGCGTTTACAGTGTCTGATACCCATGGTATCCTTTCCCTTCTCCACAGCATGGTTTCAAACATCACCTTCTCAAATAGGCCAACTGGTGGTGACCCCCAACCAAAAAATCATTTCTTTGCCACTTCATTACTATAATTTTGCTACTGTTATGGATTATAAGTTAAATATCTGATATGTGACCCCGGTGGGGGTCTTAATCCATAGGGTGAGAACCAATGGCCTAGATGGCCCCTGGGTGGGTAGTCAGAACTTCTATCCTCACCACTCCTAAGAATGGCAAGGCTTAGGGACAGGGCAGAATGTAGGCTCCCATTCTTGCCATCAGCATCCAGTGGGAAAGTCTATGCCTCATATGCACAAGACAACACCACAAAAATAGCTGCCAGACTTCCTGCCTTGGGACAAGAAGCTTCTGTCTGGACAAATCTTATCCTGGGGTCCATGGATGAGTGGAGACCTGGGAAGGCAGGGTTGCTTCAGGATGACCCATAGATGAAGTAATTTTACCCAACAGGAGGTATGCAGCACGCGGCCAAGGGCACCCAGAGAAACACGGATGCCTAGTGGTTCTGATATGGACACTAGGGACTATGTAGGCAGCCATAGCTGCATCGTCTGCCTGCATCCAGGCTCCAGTTATGGTTGGATCTCCTGCAAGCATCCTTTCAGGCTCCTGATGTTTATGGCTCTTGCCATATCCAATCCAAGAACTCAGCTGGGTCACCCTCTTGGTCCCAGCTGCCCCCTGAAGTTTCCAAATGTGCATGAGATCTATTTAACCCCTCTGGGCTCGGTGACTATCTCAGAGATGGAGATGACCTAAGCCTGGCAAATGAGAAGCAGCCTAAGCAGGATCCTTTGGATGCTGGACTTCAGAAGTGTGGGTGTGGAAAACAGGGGCCACCCTGTCATTAAGCTATAGATTTCCTGAGAATGAAGACAGGGAAGCAAGCAAAGATGGAACTCCAGATGGTGCCAACTGTGACATCATCTTTGATCCCATCAACTAAGTCTGAAGACTCATGGACTGGACCATTTGCTCCTCTGGATATCTCCAATGCCCTTTGGACTTAGACCAAGACTCCCAAAGACACCTTCGGGACTATAGGTTAGAGAAGCTACCTCACAGCCCCACCCCTGCTCAGTATGCTTACCTATGAGCTCAAAGGGCTTGCTAGATGCAGGAATGGGATATGGAGTTCCAGGGCCTATTTCATTCTGTTCCCACCTGAACATGATCATCTTAGCCCAAGATCGCATCTGGCTCAGTTTCTCCCCTGACCTACCTTGTGGTCAGGTGTGTGCTAGGCACTTCCTATGGATAGCCCAGCAAGGAAGGATCCACTACTGACCCACTGCACAGATGCAGAAACAAAGTCAAGGGGTTATGGGTCTGGCCACCTGCATACTGCCAGACAGAGGGTTGTGGGAATCAGATATGGGCTGACCCGATCTCCTGGTCCTTCTTCTGTGGAGCCCTGCGGGTTCAGCTGTGTGACCTTCAGGGAGTACTGGATGTCTCTGGTTCTAAACTGGGACACTGGGGTAGCAGGATATTGGAGTTTATCATCTAGCAGACTTCTTGGTGCCATCCATCAATCCTGGGCTAAGTGCAGCATGTTTCTGAAGGCTGGCCGTACTCATTACCTAGTGGTGATATAGGTGTGTAGTTAGTTTGAGCCCAGGGCAGAATCTAGGGCCAACCTCCTCCGAACACCCTCCCTCCCTCCCTCTACACTTCATTCTTGGCTCACAGTGCTTAACAACTATGCCCTACAGGGAAGCAGGCCTGGAGGTTACCTTGGGCTGGCCTGACCACTGCTGTACTGCCTCTGAGGAACTGACCCTGGCACAGTCCAGTCCTTGTTCTTCCTGAAATCCCCTGGGGCCTGAGTGTTTGGTCCCCAAACACCATGAGATCTTCGTGGGACTTGTAAGCACCCTCTCTGATCTATCTATATTTGCTGGGCCAGAACCTTTGGAATGAGCCTGGACCTCTGGGAAAGCATCTCTGATGAGATGGGATGTGCTGCCTTCCGGCTATAGCAGCATCACAAGAGAAAGATGGAGCAGAGGATATTCCTAAATGTTCCCTACTCGATGCACCCAGAACTATCTCCAGTCACAACCCCTTCCTGCTGGGTGCTCATCACTGCCTCACCCCTCTCCACAGACACCTGGGGCTTTTTCCTTAGCCTTCCCCTTGGGTAGGCCTGGCGGGACACTGAGGATGCAATCACCAGCCTTTTAGGAACTGGTACTGTGGAAAAAAGCTGGGATGTCCTCCCATGGAGGATGCTGAGCGAGACTCATGCTGGCAATTTGCAGCACAGGCAGATGTGGGGACAATGGGCATCTGATTGGCAGGGTGGGAGGGGCTGCAGCTGTGTTGGAGGAGCTGGGAAGGTGGGGTATCTGCAACCCCAAAGGAAAAGTGCTGAGCCAGCTGCATGGAGGGAGGCTGAAGGGGAGGCCAGAGTAAGACCATGCTCTGCACTGCATTTTCATCTCTAGGAGGCTCATGGGGACAGAGCCAGCTCTCAGAGCTCCCAGTTAGATGGCTCCTACCCTGGGTACCACTTCCCTGGACCTTCTGTTTTAAGGACCATATCTGTAATGCCAGCTATCATGAGGCAAAGCAATGGGCAGAAATGCCTGGAGCATCCCTGACTAGTCAGACCTACCAAGTGTGGGCTCAGCCTGCCATCATCATGTCTCCTTTTCATTAGTGCAGACACCTATTGAGTAGCAAGTGTGTACCAGCTTCCTGAAAGTGGGCTCAGCCTCTAGCCCCTATTTTCTTCTCATCCATGCAAACATTTATTGAGTACCAAATGTGTACCAAGGTCTGACCTGGGCAATGAGAGACACAGAGATGTACAGCACCCAGGACCCCACCCCTCAGGAGTTTGGTCTTGGATGTGGGAAAGGTGCTCTCTAAATGACCACAAAGCAAGGGCAAGTGTGGAAAATCTACTCATGAAGTTACCTTCTCCTTCGCTTAGTCACTCAACAGAATTGATTACTATCATACTGGGTAACTGGCATAGATGCTCCCACCAGGGATTCAGTCTAACAAGAATCTGGCCTGAAGCAGGATGCTGACTTACCACCAGGAAGGTACTGCAGAGGAGGTGCTATGAGAGGTGGTTTTAAAACATACATAAAAGTTTCCTGGAAGTGGGAGCTAAGAAAGCATATTCCTAGGGGAAACAGCCCGTGCAAAGGAGCAGCCATGGATACCTGAGAAGACTGCTCCAGCAAGGAGGAGCTGCTTCAGTCCAATCCCTGCCACACTCCTGGACAGGCACAACAGCCAGATCTCCTTAACACAGCTCCCTTTCACATGCCAGCCAATGCCTTCTATCCCCCAGACTCTGGAAGGGCACCCCAGATGCTGGCCCATAGAGAATACAATAATGCCAGGGGCAAGGAATCTCACTGCTCACAGTGTCTGGGAGCAGAGCTGACTTCAAATCCATATCTCAGTCCACGGCTTGGAGATGGCCTTGGCCTGGCTACCTGCTATGCACACCCAGACCCAGTACAAGGATCCCCTTGCATTTGACATTTGGCCCGCTGGAGGTCCAATCTTCTCCTAGGTGCTGGTCCAGCTCTTCCGCATGCCCATCCCGCTCCTAGGTCGCAGGCCTCAGGAAACATCACTGGGCCTTGAAGGCCCTTTATTTCTCTAGCCCCACTTTCTCTCCACTTCAGTAGCTGCCTGCAGAGCTGATGATTGATGAGGGAGAAGGAGGGGAGCATCCCCCGCCCCGGAATTGCTCTGGCTGTGCAGTCAACTTTAAACTGATAAATAACACACAGACCCAACATTCATCACCCGCCGTTTGTCACTGGGAAGCTGGGCGAAACTGTTCTTTGTGTCCATCTGCCCTAGTGTCCTGCACTCTATACATCCTCAAGGGGCTCAGTTTGTGGAGTCCCAGATCCATGCAGGGTCTGGAGACCAAAGATGAGCATCTCCGAGCCAACCCCAGAATGTCCTTCATGTCCACACTGACACAAGGTGGCTCAGGCTTCACTGCATCCTGGACAGGATCAGAACAGTAAGGGGGTTGCAGAAAATACCAGAATCTCTTCACTCATTCCACCGTTAACTGAAGTACCATTGTGCACAGCCATCATTCTGTCACTGAGGGAAGAATGGACGATAAGACCAAAGCCCTGATTATTCGGGGAGGCTGACTAGCAACAGCACCAACAAGGAAGTGAACAAGTTAAAATCTAGTAAGAATTAAGTATTTGGGGGAGGTATAGAAGGCAGGAAATTGACAGCACTATGGAGATGCCATGAAAAGTGGGTTTCAAAGGATGTACAGGAATTCGTTAGACACTGGAAAATGTGAAGACTGTTCTATAAGGGAAAGTTTACGAATACAAGCAATGCCAGTGAGTAGAGAGGATGGGGAAGGGAAGAGTATCATTGACCTAAATAGAGGAGTGGGGGAGGCCACACTAATGTGGGCGGTAGAGAGCCATGGAGACATCCAAATGGTGTTTGAGGCAGGGGCATCTGTGCGCAGGCCCTGAGCCAGTGGAAATGGAGAGCTAAAAATCACATCATGGAACTCAGTGGATAATGGAGAGATGGACCAGTAGTACTTCCTATCCTTGCACAGGACCCAGGTTTGATTCCCAGAACCCACATGGCAGCTTACAATATCTGGTAACTCCAGTTCCAGGGGATCCAGTGCCCTCTGCTGGACTCCTGGATGTATGCACAGAACTACAGGCAGGTAAAACACCCATACACACAAACTAAAAATAAGTCTTTTTAAAACCTCATACCACATAGCACTACTCTGAAGACCAGAGTAGTAGGCTCCATTTTCATTAAATTCCTGAAACAGTCAAACGCACAAAGAAAGTTGCTTCCTGGGCCCAGGGGTTTCTTTTTTTGGAGAAGGTTCTGAAGATGACCTGAAAAGATTCTCCTGTGCATACATCAAAATCCTCTCCATTACCCACTTTCAATCGTACTATAGGTGTAGATTAGGAACCAGCCATGCTGTCACCACACAACCTCTTCAGATACCAGACAGTGACCAGTCGAGGACAAAGACAAAGACCAGTCGAGGGTTCAGACAGAGAGGGAGCCAAGGGAGCTAAGCTTTGAGTCTAAAAGAGGTGTCCCACCAACTGTGTCACATACCTGCTGTGCCCTACAAATGACAGGCAAGGGCTGCAGAGACCTGTGCATAGATGGAGAGCACAGTTTTAGTCTCCACATGGCTGCTGTGAGTGGCTTGGGTAAGCATGGTCACGGACCATTGCCTAGAGTTCCATCACATCAGAGCAGCAAGATGAACAGTTTTAGGCTTTGGCCAAAAGCTGCCACCACCCTAAAAGTGAAGACGACTCTGAGAAGGGTTCACAGCCACTGACGGGCTCTCTTCCCAGCAGGTGACCCTAACACAGCAGAGCTCTGGGTCTCTGACCATGGCCTCAAAATGACAGGAAGTCTGCTTGGCATCACTGCATCCAAGCCCCATCCTCCATCCCCTGCCTACCCTCCTTGGCCCATAAAGGCCCATAAAAGCAGAACATACATGAAGAAGGCCGGTATGTTGTGTGCTAGCATTCCCAGCAGAGGGCAGAGTGTATGAAAAGGCCCCAACACATGCCTGCAGTGCTCCAGGGACAGCATAAGGCCAGAGTAAACTGACAGAGGTGGCTAAGAGCAGAGCTAGACAGAGGGTGAGAAGGTGGCAGGTGACATGGAGGACTTGACCTGTACTCTGAGTGAAGTTTGGAAAGTTCTGACAGAGAACAGTGGGAAGATCTTGGGGGATTTGCAGCAAGGAGTGACAGGCATGGCAAAGTATCCATGTTCTCAGTCTGTCATTCACTAAGACAGAAGAGCTGAGAACAGAGCACAGCCCTCTGTGTCTCCCTCTGTTCCTCCTCCTAAAATAGGCTTAGCAGGTTCCTTTATCTCTTGCACACAACACTATTCCTAGGCAGAGGCCCTTGCACATGCTGTATCCTCTGGCCTATATGCTCAATGTTGGGAGAGAGAAGAGTGACTTCTGTGAGCCAGCACCCCGGGGCTTTCCTCTCATTCATCCATCCATGGGTGTTGTATTTCCAGGATATCTGGAAATATATCTGGATACTCTGCCTCTGAAGCTTGGAGCCGAATGAAGCCAGGGGCTGAGGAAGCTATGGGTATGCAGATTCTCAGGTCAGAGCTGGGGACTCAGCACAGTGCCACCAAGTGTTGGTGACTCCTGCAGGGTCCAGGGCTGCAGGCAATCCAGGTTCCTTCCCAGCAGAATTCCTGCAGATTTGCAGTTGTTCATTGATTAATTCTACAAGTGTTTATTGAACTGTGGCCCTGGGGATTGAGTGGGAAGAGGGACAGACAGAAAACTAATGAACACATGTATACAAAATATGCCTTGAGAGGAAGTCCAGTCATCTGTGGAGGCTCAGAAGAGTGATCAGGGAGGGCCTCTATGAGGAGGAAGACTTAGCAGAGACCTGAACAAGGCAAGCCAACATGGGAAGACCTGGGCAACAGTGGTCTAGGCAGTAGGGACAGCAGGTACAAAAGTGTTAAGGATAGAGACAGGCTGGTGTGCTAGCAGAAGGGGTCTCAATGGAGCAAAAGGAGGTGAGGAGGGAGGCAGACTAGGCTGCGAGCTGGGAGAGCATGAGGCTGGAAGGCCACTGGTGTGAGGCTGCAAGGCTGGAAGGCTGTGAAAAAGTTTGGCATTACACCACTTGCAGCAGCGAGCTATGTGGGGGTCTCAGGCCAGACAGTGACAGGGTGATTTAGTATTTAAAAGCTCCTTCTGCTGCTGGAAGAGATAGGGAGGCCAAGAGGCCAAGGGGAGGGAATTGACAGTGGTGCCCCACTAGGTGACAGCCAGACAGGGGAGGTGGACAGGTCTATCTGCAAGGAACATCAGGCCCCAAGAGAGGACCCAGGGGGGTGAGGGAGAAAAGGGAATAAGAGTAGGGGGTATATGAAGGACACTGACACAGCCCAGCCACCTGTCAATTCTGTCTCAGAGACAAACCCTGTGAAGTCCAGGAACCAATACACAGACACATGCAGTGGCCTCCTTCCCTGGGGCAAGCTTCACCTGCAAGCTCTGTCTTCTGAGCGTATGTTCAGATGGGAACAAGGGAGGAGGCCGCCTCAACTCCAGCCATGCTGCAGATATTTCCCTGTCTTGAAGGATTGCTCTGAAGTCTGGATCCTGCCCAATCCAGGGCTCTGGAGAACATAGGCTAGGCAGGTAGCATTCCACCATATTGCTGTCTGGTCAGGGCATTAGGGTCTTGGGGAACGGCTGATGCCTCTCATATTCAGTTGCCCTTGGTACCTGCAGCCACGAGGACTCCTACTCTCTGCCTTTACTGGCGTTATACATGTGAGCCGGGGGGGGGGGGCGCAGCGGTTAGAGTCTGTTTGGTCCCTGTGGCCCGCAGCACTGAGAACTTATGCCTGTCACATATGCCTTCATTCATCCCTCCCTAGTCCTTCCTACTACCCCAGGAATCAGGAGCTTCAAAATGATAAGGGCTAAGTATTGAAGATATTCGTCACCTTGTCAAAATCAGGCCACTGGAGGTGACAAGGGGTTGGGATGGGTCTCTGTGCTCCCTACCAGGGTGACAGGATGGGCCCATGCTCCCAGCCTCAGAAAGCAGCTGAGGGGAAGGATCTGTCCACGTGCCCGCCCTCAGCCTGGCCACCGCCTGTTCCAACTCCATCGGCTTCCCATTAAGCAGATCAATAGCTTCCACTGGTTTCCAATTTGTGTCTCCAGAAATTCATCTTCCAGCCACCTTTTTAATTAACCCCCCTCCAGTACTCAGCAGCACCAATAGATCATGTCCTCCTTCCTCCTCGGGCTTGGAAGCCAACCACAGGCTCCTGGCTCTCTGGCCGGGGAATGGAAAGTTTGTTTAAAGCCACACCATTACTTTTCGGTTACCAAAGAGCAGCTGGCTCTGCCATCTGGATGCCCCCACACCTGTGCCCTGCTGTCCTCTCCAACCTTGGAGGAAGGACTGGATCATCCATACCCAGAAGAAAACAGAGAGCCAGAGAGGTGAAATGGCATGCCAGGACACCCAGCTGAAGAGCCAGGGCTGAGGCTCCAGCAGTAGCGTGCAGGGGACCTTTGGACACTGCAGGGCTGCTGGGTTAGGCAGGCAGGGGCATCAGCACTCCACATTCAGCCAGGACCAGTCAGTCTTTACCAGAGAAAAGTGAATTCATGTCTTTTGCACCCTGGAGTGCCTGATCCTCTTTAGTTCATCCAGAGAAGGGAAGGAAATAGTCATGTGACCGTCCATATGACCACCAACCTATGGCTACCACAGCCAACTGGACAGCATGCTCCACTCGATGTTTCCTGTGTCTCATCTTCCCAGTGACCAATTCACTGACTTTGCCACATACCACGTGAAGAAACTGAGCCTCAGAGAGGTTAAGCCACTTGCTCAAGGCCACACAGAAGTTATGGGACATGTTTAGGATTTGAAAGGACTCGTTTTAACGCTGAATTTTAAGAGGAGGATCTGGTGGGCACTTGTGTCTTGGCAATCTCTGTTCTCTTTCCACTCGCTGGACGACACTTCCTCAGCCCTGGCCCTGCTGATGGCCACCTAAACCTAGAGTACTACTCAGCCAAATCCTGGGATTCCAGCTCTAGCGCTCTGGTTTATGTCTGAGGGCATGCACATGGGATGGGGTTCCTAACCCTATCAGCTGGCCTCAGAATCTGGCCAGAAAGATGTATAAGGACCCTCCCTGCAGCACTGAACAAGGTCACACCACACCCATGAGGCCAGCCCTGTGCTGAGTGAGCTGTGCGCACTGAGAACCAGTGCTTCATGCCACTGCAATGCTTTATCCATGTCTACACCCAGAAAACAGACATGGGGATTGCTAACATGAGGAGCTGAGTTCAGTTCTCAGCACCCAGGCATCGCGTCATCATAGGACTGCAATACCAATGCTAGGGAAGCAGAGACAGTAGGCTCTGTAGAACCTGGATGGGTCATCCGACTGAATTGATGAGCATCAAGTCAGTGAGAGAACCTGTCTCAAAAAATAAGGTAGAAAGCACCCGGGAAATGACACGCAGTAGGTGGTGGTGTAGAAATGGCAAAAAGTCTCCAAGAAACCCAAACCACCCACAGCCCCCACCTAGAGCCCGCTGCCTGCCATGGCATTTGTCCTGGTCTGGTGGTGTGACACCTGAGCTTCTGGCAGCTATGCTTTTCCCACTACCCATTATTTCATAAGTACCCTTTGGCCTCATTTTAAAAGCCCTATTGTTTTTCTCGTTTAAGACAAGTTCTCACTATGCAGCCATAGCTGGCCTGGAACTCATTATATAGACCAGGTTGGCCTTGGCCTTGCAGCAGTCTTCCTGGCCCAAGATTCCAAGTGCTGGAATTACAGGCATGTGCTACATGCCCAACCAATTTTGTGTATGCATGTGTGTCTGCTATGGGTTTGTGCACGTGAGTGCAGATGCCTACAGAGGCTAGAGGCATTTTACTGCTTGGAGCTGTCATTACAGGACATTGTCAGCTGCCCAACATGGGTGCTGGGAACAGACCTCAGGTCCTCTGCAAGAACAGTGCATATGCCTCCCTGCTGAGCCACCTCTCAAGTCTCCACAATCCTGATTTTTAACGGTTCCTCTCTACATGTGTTATAATGTACATTATAAGGCAAAACCCCTATTTTGGGATGTCAAGGCCATTGCCAACATTTTTTAGTCATAAAGCAAATGATATAAGACATTTGCTTAACTTTAGTCTCTGAGAATTTACTTCAAGAATATTCTGGGCAGAGGAATTATGGGTGGAAATGTATGGGTGGAAATCTTGACTCAGTCCACATGGACGCCCACACTGCCCAGACATCAGCCAGGTTGGCACTTCCACAGGCTGCCATCTGCAAGCTCCTCACTGAACACTAGGTCTCCTAGCACCCTCCTTCCTGCTGTATATGACCTCCAGAGAAGTCCTACAATGCAGGGAGGCAGCCTGGGTGATATGAGGGGAGGCTCCCGGGGTGGAGCGCCTCACTGATCGGGGTCTGGAATAGCAGTTCAACAACTCCAGGTAGAAAGTCTGCTGGAGACCTCTTTGAACACACTCACTAGCTAGTCAGGACTTACTAGAATAGACAGGGCTTCAAAACACAGCAGTGGATAAAGGCAAGCTGTGCCTGCCATATTGGGAGGTTAAGCACCTGAAGTTCCAGCTACTTAAGAGGCTGGGGTGGGAAGATTGCTTGATCCTAGGAGTCTGAGGCCAAGACAACATAGAGAGGCTGTCTCAGAAAAACCAAAGCAGAACAAACAAAAAGGGGAAAAGACAAGGCAAGTTGGAAAGAGGCATGCAGTGCTTGAGCATGTGCACACTGGGATTAAGAACTGTGTATCATGTGACCACGCACATCTCATAAACAAAGCAGGAGTGGTGCCATGGAAGTCTGCTGGATTATGGGGCATGGCCTCAATCAGGAAGTGTCCAGAAAGTTAATACAGTAGACACAGGAAGGTATGCAGGTGATAACAAGAACTCCTTCAAATTCAAACATGTCCATCCTTCAGAGTCCTGACCACAGACGGCAACTCCAAACTGATGGCGCAGGCAGCTGTTTTAGGGCCAATGCTTGCATGGACGTTGATGCCCAGAGTATGGGCAAAGCATGTTCCTTGGGGAGTCAAGGGCTGAGGAGCATCAGGAATGACATCTCCTGAGGTGCTGCCCTACATGGGGACAGCATGGTAAATGCACTCACAGGAGACAAGAGGGACTGTGCACCTAGGGAAGGGCATAGGGGCCTTGAGCATCTACTCTCTGCACAGGCCCCAGGCTCTTTAGCATTAGTAAGGTAAAATACACAACACAAACAACCAGGACACCAAGGTGGGGTGCATGGGGCATATGGGGCCCATACCACCCAGGCTGAAATCCAAACTCTGCCACTTGCCAAGGACACTGTTGGCAAGTTTGCTTCAGGTGAGGAGACTGCAGCCACCCTCAGGGCAGTTCTGAGCACTGAGCTGAAGTATGTTTGGAATGGTCTGGGCACGTGGGAGGTGTTCTTGTTTTCACTATGGCTGTGATTTTCCTGTAAATCTAAAATATTTTTTTATAAATTTTTATTTAATTTAGAAATTTAAAATATTTTTAAATTTTGAAAATTCCAGACATGTGCTAAATAACTCCAACAGAGGTGTCCAGACAAAGCCATTACACCAGTCCCATTATAGGCCTTGTCCACACAGCTATGTGGGTGTCCCACCCACACCCAATACCAACAGTCTTGGGCTTAGGCTTAGCTGAAGTGGACCCAACTGTTTAGCTCTGGAAAGTCTCCAAAGGCACAGTGGTTCTAGTGTGACCCCCACTGGATAATGGTTGGGAGTGGTGGAAACTTAGAGGCAGGGCCTAGAATGGAGTCTGAAGGTCACTAAGAGTGTGCCTCCTTCCATACATGGCCTATCAGCTCCTTCCTCTCTGTTTTTCATTTCTCAGCCATTAGGTGAGTGGCTTGGTTTGGCCATGTGATCCCACTATGAAGTACCCAATAATTAGACAGACGCAGAGTGAGGACCAATGTCCTTATCTCAAGATAATGCAGACCAGGCTGCTGCTCAGGTCATGTTCACCTGAGCTGTGTCTCTCCCCCACTCTCATAGCTGATTTTGTGTTCAGGCCCCAGGTTACCAGAATATCTGTGACTCGCCCCATATGATGGATGCATATTAACTAAAGTAGCTCTTCTCCCTACTTTACCCATGTTCTTGAGGTCACATATTCATTCCCTGACGTGCAAGACCCCTTTCTATCCCACCCCCACCATCCAGCAATCAGAGGCTGCGTGCAGTACTACAGACTTCATCAGTCATGTGGCACAGATCCTTTTCCTCAGAAACTTCAAAGAATGGACTCCTGCTCTGCCGCATGGAGCTGGACACTCCTTCCCATGCTGTCTGTCTGTCTGTCAGTCTATGGCATTAATAACTCTTCTGATAAGTCTCATTCGTCAAGAGGCCAGTCTACTCCTCTTTGAACCCTAAACCCAAGACTTTTCACGATCTCCGTGAACTCATCCCAAGAGTGAACCTCAGGAACAGCCCACTCTGACAGTCTGGGGGACTTTGAATATCACTGTAATCCTGCAAGCAGAGAGTGGTTGGCTACAGACTAATAGGATGACAGTCAAGAGTCACGGGCTGCCTAGTGAGTACACCAAGACACAATGGCACCAATGACCCTCCACTCTTACTTCTGACCCCCACAGTGTCAGTTCAGCTCCCTATAGCTGGGTCTAAGTAGAGCAGCACATATTCTCGGCACAGTGAGAGGCTCCCACATCACCTAGCCTTTGACCCCTATTATGATATACCAGAAGGCCAAGGGAGGGGGGCACCTAGCAGCAGAAGGTCCAGCTAACATAGCACTGGCATCTTTGTGAGGGTATCTGGCTGCTTCATAGCATGGAAAAGAAGCAGAAAGGGAGACAGCCATTTGCAGAAAGAGGCAAAGCATGAGTGGCTTCACTTGAAAAAAACCTATGGTATGAGAACTGATATAGCCCCAGGGAGCCCCAGAGAAACACCATCCAATGTGAGGGTGGCACCCCCATGACTCCTACTCTCTTATCAGGCCTCCCCTCTTGAGGGCCTTCCAGATCAGTGTTGCCCTGCTGGGGACTAGGCATACAAACTATGAGGGGCAAACTACATACCCACTTTGTAGTTTATTACTGTCTCTAGATTATATTGTGGATCATATGGAGATGGGGTGAAGTCATCTAACATTAGGTCATATGATACCAAACATTCAGCCAACTTACTTTGTTCATCCTTGATCATCAAATGATCTTTAGATTATCATACATACA
The DNA here is from genome assembly GCF_003668045.3 of Cricetulus griseus. Taxonomy (NCBI): domain Eukaryota; kingdom Metazoa; phylum Chordata; class Mammalia; order Rodentia; family Cricetidae; genus Cricetulus; species Cricetulus griseus. The sequence goes on along the minus strand of NC_048601.1, from coordinate 52,987,671 downwards.
TATATATATGTATATGTAAAACTATAATTTGTTAGTTAGTTTGATAGTTAGTTTGTTAGTTACTGAGACATGGTCTCACGTGTAGCCTGGAACTTGCTAGATAGATTATAGTAGCCTCAAACTCACAGAAATCTGCTTGCCTCTGCCTCCCAAGTGTTGAGATTAAAGAAATATTCCTCCACATCTGGCTATTTATTTAGTGTGTGTGTGTGTGTGTGTGTGTGTGTGTGTGTGTGTGTGTGTGTGTAAGTGTGTGTGTGAACACATGTTTGTATATGTGCAGGTCAGAGGACAATTTGCAGGACTCGACTCTTTGCTTTTACCATGTAGGATCTGGGAATTAACTCAGGCTTGGTGGCAAGCGTTTTACCTGCTATACCATCTTGCCAACCTAAATTATTTATTTATTTGTTTATTTATTTACTTTCAAGTCAAGGTTTCTCTGTGTAGCTTTGTAGACCAGGCTGGCCTCAAACTCACAGAGAACCGCCTGCCTCTGCCTCCCGATTGCTGGGACTAAAGGCATGTGCCACCACCACCACCTGGATAAATTATTTATTTATAACATGTTCCCACTCCTGCAATGTGTACTCCTATAATGTGATATACTCCTGCAATCCCACCATTTGGGAAGCTGAGACAGGAAGATTAGGAGTTCAAGGCTAGCCTCAATTATGTCAAGCTTGAGGCCAACCTAGGCTACACAAAATTCCATCTCAAAAAGCAAAAAGACAATGCACACACTTGAGCACACATTTACACACCAAAACCCAAACAAAGCAGAGCTAAAAAACCCACCATAAACCAACAATAATACAGAATTTTTTAGCAGAAACAAGTTTGTAGCTGAAGAACCATATTTGAACTCCTTCCTTTCCTGTGGCTCTTTTAAAGGTAATATGGAAAAGACAGCTCCCTAGCCACTCATTTATACAGCCAGATGCTTTAGGCATTTTCCTTTGCTTCTTAAAATTGCAGTAAAATATCATGACCACAACAGTTACCATTTTAGCTGGGCACGGTGTATGTACTTATAATCTTAGTACTAGAAAGAAAAAGACAGAAAGATCTCATGTGAATAGCCTGGGCTATATAGTGAGACCCTATCTCAGGAGGAAGGAAAGGAGGGAGTGAGGGAGAGAAGGAGGGAGGGAGGGAGGGAGGGAGGGAGGGAGGGAGGGGGAGGGAGGGAGGGAGGGAGGGAGGAAGGAAAGAAATGAAGAAAGCAATGTGACCTATATTTAACTTCAATGGTATTATAGTTAATATTGTCAATTTGACAGGATCTAGAATCACCTTGGAAACAAATATCTGGGCAGGTCTGTGAGGGAGTTTCTAGATTATGTTAATTAAGATGGGAAGAGTCACCCTAACTGCTAGACTGAATAAAAAAAGAGGAAGAAAGCTGAGCACCAGCATTCCTCTTTCTGCTCTTGGTCCACATGAATGTCCAGTTTTCCCAGCACAGGTTGTGCAGACTGTCTTTTCCTTCGTGAATGGTCTCATCATCCTTGTCAGGAGTCATGGACCCTGCTTGTGAGGATTTCCCTGGTTTGTTTTGTTTTGTTTTTTGCTCTCTTTCTGTAAGCAAGGCTGCACTGGCCATAGCCATCCATACCTGTTTGCTGGTATATTGTCTGTGGCTGCTTTCTAGAGAAACTGGGGAATCAGAACCAAAAGAACATTTGACTTCCAAAGCCATGGATATTGTTTTTACCATCCTGTCTGGCCCCATCTGCCCTCCTGGGCCTGTGCTCCCTCAGCCATCCCAAGCCAAATCAGCAGGCATTTAGCACTATAGTGCCTTCCTCCAAAGCTAGGAAGGGGTCAGGATATCACTCCAGTCCTCTTCCATACCCTAAGGGCCCCAGCCTTGTAAAGACCCTCCTTCCCCCAGGGTCTGTGGGAGGGGTGGTAAAGCTCTTGCAGCATCCTGGAGGTGCCCTGATGCCCCTGATGTCAACGTTTTAGTTGTGGAATTGTGGGAAAGTTGGGGGCAGGTTCAGGCTAGGTAGTCAGGGAGTAGGACAGAGACACTAGATGATCACTAAGAGAAAGAGGGGTTTGCTGCTTGAAATGGAGGCTGGGTAGATGCGGGAAGCCACTGCTGTGCTCAGAGGCAATGCAGTCTTTTCAGGAAGGCCCCCTCCCCTCCGCCCAACCACTGTCAAACTGTGCTCTGTGGTACCTAAGGCTGGCAGAGCCCCATTGTCTGTCCCCCATCCAGGCATGGTAGCCCTCACTTATGCATTCCCCAGACTGTGCAGAGACCATCCTGCCTGCTTACAGCTGCCAGTGGTTTTTCAAGCCTTGTTTTGCAGTCCTTATAAGAAAGTTAGGGACTTGCAAGGTCACTGTGAGTCCATTTTCTATTGATCTTACTGAATGATTGGTATAACTGGGAAATTCATTAAAATAAATAAAGACAGACTTACTGGGGCCTCTGCTCTGGAGGCTGGCCGGTTCCAAGATTGGTTGATAGCACCTGATAAGGACCTGGCACTGCTTTCTGGAACTGGTGGGGAAGCAGAAGGTTGAGTGAAACCATGCAAGGGTTGTGATCAGGATGGGCAGCCTTGTCACAGTAGTTCTGCCATGAAAGCAGTGCCCATACCCACCAGAGGCATCAAGCACTCATGAAGCTCCACCCCCATGATGGAGACCAAGAGTCAGTGTGAATTTGGAGGGATAGATCATATCCAAACCATAGCAGTCAAGGAGCTGGGCAACTCTGAGTCATTGTGCCTGTGTTAGCAAACAGCATGATGATCCCAATGAGGTCCCTGCCAGGGGCCGTGGGGACTGTTGGGAGTGGATTGGTAGTGCCATCCAGAGTGCTGGACATCAGGAAGAAGATGCTGGGTCTGTGCGTCCACATCTGGGCCCTAGGACACCTGTGAGGAATGGCTGGGGAGGATGACAACTGACCTGTGCCTGCAGGTGGCTGCAAGGAAGGGCAACCTTACAGGGAACAGTTTCATTCAGGTTTGTGGCTCTAAGAGGGCTACCTTCTCTCTGCATCTTCACCTGATGGAAGGGCCAGCCCTGAGACATCTCCTCGTAGATCTCGCTAATCTTATTGTGGGATTTCACTTGCATGACCTCATTCAAAACTTGTCTCCTCCCCAAAGCCCTGTCTCCAAGTACCATCTCCTGGGACTGAGGGCTGCCTATCTGAACCCTAAGTGTCATCTACAGGAGGCAGATGCTCACCACAGAGGAAAGGCTGGGGTACCGGCTCTCAGTGAGTCTCTAGCAATACTCTCAGAACAACACTGTCAGGAAAAGTGAGGCTCTGGAGGCTGCCAGCCATTCCTTCATCATCTAGTTTAGTAAACTCCTTTCTAGGGGGTTTACCAGTTACTAAGTTACTGAGCCTCTGGTATTTTGTTCTGGCAATGCAAACACACTAAGACAAACTTCAACAAAGGCCAACAAAGCTGTTTTGTTTTTTCTGTGTTGCTGCTTTTTAGGAAATAAATGTCAAGGCTTTCATATATCCACAGAGCAGACAACAGGCTGATGTGGTCAGTGTGGTCCAGCACATCCTGGCTCCACATGGGTGCAGAGGAAGGAGCAAAGCAGTCTGGCTAGCGTTTGTGTGATGAACCTGATGATGGAGCCCAAACAGAGGGTATCTGGGACACGGTATGGGCTACTACTTTGTTGACATTCTGATAAGCTTCTTCTAGGAAGAAATATCATTCATGCTGCATCCCCTTCACTAAGCTCAGCCTCTCCAATCTTCCAGGGCCAGAAGGACATCCCCAGTGGGTCATCCCTAGTGACTTGCTGCTTGCCCCCAAAGCTGTTGAAACAGTTTCTGGCTCTGCTGTGTGTCCCCCCAGAAGATATTCCCTTGGCACAGGGATACCGTGAAGCACTGAGCACACAGAACTGCTGTGAGCTACTCACTCTGCTGAGGGACCTGGCTGTTTGAGCCAGCTAGAGTCTGCAGCAGCAGTGACCTTCAGACTCTGTCTTAGCTACTCTTCTATTGCTGTGAAGAGACACCATGACCAAGGCGACTTACAAAGAAAGCATTTAATTTGGGGACTCGCTTACCGTTTCAGAGGGTGAGTCCATTATCATCATGGTGGGTAGTAAGGCAGGCATGGTTCTAGAGCAGTAGCTGAGAGTTTACAACTTACTGTCCAGTTGGAGGCAGAGAGCACAGGGCAGGGGGTGGGAAGTAGGGAGAGGCTGGAATGAGTTTTTGAAACCTCTTCAGTGGTTTCAAGCCCAACCCCAGTGACACGCCTCTTCCCAAAAGGCCAATCCTAATCCCTTCCAAAACAGTTCTACCAACTGGGGACTAAGCCTTCAGATTTATTAATCTTTGAAGGCCATTCTCATTTAAACCACACACATCCCCTCTCCCTCTCCACCTCGCTAGAACCTTAGAACCACCATAAAGTGGTGTCTGTCACTATTTCAGTTTATAGAATGTGAAACTAAGGATCTAGAGGGGAGGGGTACATTCAGCCAAGGGCTTTCTGCCTCCCAAACCTGAGATCCTCATCCCTGACCTCTCTCCCTCAAGACTAGGTGATGGGGGATGTCCTTCTGTATATGTTTCTCTTATTGGTTGATGAATAAAACACTATTTGGCCAATAGCCACTAGAGGCAGGAAGATAGATAGGACTAGGAGAGGAGGAGAATTCTGGGAGAGATAGGCAGAGAGGTGCTGCCAGAGGACGCTATGCTGCCCAAGGAGTAACATGATGGATTATGGGTAAGCCACAGCTTTATGGCAATACATAAATTACGAGAAATGGGCTAATAATTAAGACAAAGCTAGCCAATAAGAACCCCTAGCCATTGGCCAACAATTTAATAATTAATGTAAATCTTTGTGTGCTTGTCTGGGGCTGAAATGGTGGCAGGACCTGGCGGGACGAGAATCTCCAGCAACAACTAGGAAATGCATGAGGTAGGAGGGTCTGCTGCTGTCTGTCAGTGTGGCGCTGGGCAGGCAAGCAACCTCTCTGGGTTCAGCTACTGTTCCCCACAGCTGGCAAGCGGTACATCTTGATAAGTACCAACTCATTTTTCCTTCCAGAGAGCAGCCCAGTCCAAAGGGAGGTAATGTTACATTAAGAAAAACCTGACTGGTCTGTTCTGGGGCTGAACAGGGCAAGGGCAGTAAGGATCTGTGCACCCAGAGGGAGGAGCTAGAGCGGCAGGCACAGACTGGGCCTCAGTAAAAGCTGAGTATGAGGTCTTCAGGGCTTCCACCAGTGCCCCACAGCCCCCAGAGATCTTGCTCAGGTATCCCTTAAAGTGAGGCTGATGACAAGGGGCAGGAGGCACAATAGGTCACCCTCTCAGGGCTTGTTGGTGGAACTCAGTGGCCAGTTATGTCTTGATTTTCTTTTCTCTAGGGACTGTAGCTCATTACATTTTGAGTTAAATACAGACCTGAAAACTGGATAGACTGGAATTTAAGAAGAAAGCAGTTACACTTAAATCTCATCTCCTATCTGCTAACCCCCAGTTTCCTACAACTCCATGAGTTTCCAGAGGATGGCCATGTTACTGTCATCAACATAGTCACACCTCCACGAGAGCTGTCCCCTCACTCTACCTATCCCGGACCCTACAGCAGACCCAGGCCTTGTGCCTCTGCCTGTGGCCCATCTGCATACATTTGGCTACGGCAGTTCTGGGAAGTATATGGATGGAACACACACCTAACACTCAGGTACTATAGGTACTATGTCACAGTCAACCACAGGGAAATGGCCACCACAGAAACTGTGGATAAAAGCCTGAGACAGACAACCATGCCCTGCCCTTAAAAACTTTGTAGGTTCTTGGTCTCTCATGTCCCATGTGGGAAAGCCAGTGTCATTGTCATTCTTGTTTCACAGATACAAGAGGTTGTGGGAGTGTGTGAGGTGAGTTCCAACAGGATAGCCACACAGCGCCGGACACAGAACCAGTGTTTATTGGACAAAGGCTGAATAAAAAGAGAATTGACAGTGAATGGGCTTTGATTCCAATAGGGTCCTTCTTGGGAACCTCAGGCGGTTATGTACCCACAAACCAAAGTACTTTGAGATATATGTGCCAAGGCCTCTGGCATCGAGAGTTCAATCAGGCCTAGGCCAGCTATGAGAGGGCAGTGCGGTGGCCTGGCCAGCAGGTTCAGATAGCTTCTGCAGAGTAGACTGTGTCTTAAGAAGATGACAGGCTGGAGGCCTGCTTTGGGGCAGGGCCGATTACAAGGTGATGAAGAAGGCAAAGGGAAGGGGCTGCCATTTCCAGGCCACATCAAGAAGGTGCTGCTGAGTGTTGGATCAGCAAAGCACAACCAAGGAAGGGACAGTGAGCCAGGCTCGATGAATCTGGTTCTGACACCAAGAGGACAGATTAGGTGACAAGATGGATATACAATAAGTTATATAAAACTTGCAGGTGGTAAGGGAGCCATGTGGAAACAGAGGACACAACTAGTGCAAAGGCCCTGGGGCAATAGAGGAAGCAAGGAAGAGTTGACACCAAGGAAATGACTAAGGGCTATGGTCTTGGGAGTCAATGTAGGGACTTTGAATCAGGAGGAAATGGTAGCAGGATACTGAGCAGAGGAGAGACATGGACTGTCCAGGTTTTATTAGATCCTTCTGTCTGTTCAGTGGAGTAAACTCACTGTGTGTGGGTTGGATGGAGAACCGTAACCTGCTGGGGTCTACAGACAGGATATGTGGGGCAGAAGAAGCAGAGTAATGGTCTGATGGGGTTGAGTCCTGCAGACACCAGCTGGTGCCCTCAACACTGGAAGCACTAAGGTATGTACAGGCCCATGCAACAGGCTTCACTTTGTCCTCCAGGGCCCCAAGGCCCAGAAAGGAGTAGGCCTTGCAAAGTCACACAAGATTACTCCTAAGTATCAGGATTCAAATCATATCCTTGTAGGTCCAGGCACAGACTGACAACCTTGTGCAACCCCAAGAGCATCCCTCAAGAGGAAGGCTGAGTGCCCTCAAGCTCTGGGGGCAATGCAGGAATTGACTGTTCTCTCTATTTTAATAAAGACTATTCAAAGCCTTGAAAATTAATTTCCCCTAGGAAGACAATTACATGTCAAATATGCACCCGCTGAGCAAATGATTAAGATAAAAACCCAGCCGAGAGGGCTCTGCCCGGGCTGATTCCAAGAGAGGCCTTCAAAGGTCAATGCCAGGGGGTAATGAAAGCAGTGTCCAGTGGAGGGGAGGAGTTCTCTCCCAATGCTAGCATTTCAAGTCTATTTCAGTACCCACCATCTTCTAATAAAGGGCATTAACAGTATCACCGGGGGCCAGCACAGTAGAAAATGACACTCTTGGCTACTATAGCCAGGCCTGGTCCACCGGGTAAGGCTGGCCTAACCCAGTGCCCACCATAGGGACTCCTCAGGCTCCCAATCCAAGGCTGTATAACTGCTGGTATTTTAGGAACCTTGGCCACCACAGCCAGTGGAAGTGACTGGCTCTGCTTGTAGGTATGCAAACCTACAACCCTGCAAGCCCTCATCAGCCTTTCTCAGTCACAGGGCTGAGTATCATTACAGATCCCTGACTCAGGCCCAGACAGATGAGAAAGGTCACACTGTGAGGAGTTAATCAAGGTCTCAAACCCAGGTGAGTGCCCTGTAGCCTCCAGGCACCCTCTATTAGATTCTGGGTTAGAACAGGATATGGTGTTTGCAAATCAGAGATCAAACACTATGGCCCTTGGCTTGCTTTTGTAAATAAAGTTATTTTAGAACATGGCCCATTTGTTTCTAAATTGAGGGATGAAGCTCTGAGAACCATAGCACTCCATGGAACACTGCCAATCAAGCCCCACCTGGTTGTGGGAACTATAGGTTCAGAGCAGCTGCTCTGTCCATACAGGAGGGGCCTTGATAAATGGGGTTGTGAGCTATATGGGTGTTCACAGCCATGACTTCAGGGCATGGGGGCCAAGTCACCTGTCTGTGTTAGGGCAGAGGAACTGCTTTGGGGTCCAGCCTCCTGGAACTTCCTGGGGCCCACACCAAGTCAGCAGTATGAACTCTAATAAGATTCCTATGACTTCAGATAGTATGTTTGCCATGAGATGTCTTATCCCACCATTACCCAGAGCCTCAGCTTCTCCTTCTGGAAGAGTGAACATAGCTGATGGTTTCTGACACTCTGCTCTGACCGGATGATTGGTGAGTTTCAACAAGTGCCATAGACTCTGAGCTCTTCTTTTGATACCTGGGAAAACTGAAGCTCTTCTGTGGAGTGAAGGTACTGTAGGACAACTCCAGGCAGGCCTCCAGTGGGATTGGCTCCCCGACCCATTTGGGTTGGGTCCATGCTCTTCCAAGCACCATCCTCAAGAATAGTTCTTACACCACACTGTAACATAGTTCCCAAGTTCACATGCCTCCCCTCACCACCCCATACCATATCCTGCCCCAGCCTGCCTTATATTTGGTCAGGGCTCCACAGAGGCCTCCAAGGGGTCTCCTTGACACCTTACCTCTTTACCTAAGCCACACAGAAACCAGTGGGCTCTTACCAAAGAATTCAGATAGCAATACTGGCTGCCTACCACAGTTCATTGTTTCCTGCTGCACGTGGCCCATTTCTAGCCTGGTTCCACTCCAGCCTTGTTCTTTCCTCTTTATTCACCAAATCTTCTTCATAATGTCCATCTACATGACCTCTTCAAAAATGCCACACATACTTCCACAGAAGCCCTTGCTCTCTGTTGCTTCCTGGAAGACGCCACCCCGTCTTTCAGTGGCAGCGACTCCCTGTCACTCAAGGTAATCCTCAGAAACATTCCCTGACTTCAGCCTAGATAGGTCACTTTGGTGTTTCCTGTCACTCACAGTCCCATGTTCATTCTCTGCAACATCTGAGAGTTATGGTGGCAGGCTGTGACTTGGGTGGAATCTGAAGGTGTGAGGACAGCCACCCAGAGGCAGTCAGTGGAACCTGTCACCCCAGAGGAAAGACTTGAAGCAATCTCCTTCAAACCCCAATCATGCATCTGAAGCTATGTGACAGAATAGTCATCCATCTGTGGATGTGGTACAAGAGTCTCTGACTCTGAGATTTGTGGGGTAGGGAACTTCAGCTTACCACATGCTGGCACTTGTTGCTATAGAAGGAACCTAGACTCCAGAAGCTTCCACCTAGACCACAAACAACTATATCTTTACTGGGGAGAGCTGACACCTACAGCATGTTGCAGTCCATCCATGCACATGGTATGCCTGCCTGCATCACTGGCATTTCTTTGCTTGCTTTAATTTTTTCCCCCTCTGTGCACCACATGAGTGCCTGGTGCTCAGGGAGGTCAGAGCAGGGGTTAGATCCTTTGGAACTGGGGTTACAGATAGTTGTGATCCACATGTATTGGGAACCAATCCTGGGTTCTCTTCAAGAGCAATTAATTACTTTTCATCACCGAACCATCTCTCCAGCCCCAACACTTTTGCATTTTTCATCTGCATTGCTACACATTCAAACCCAGACATGCCTTCAGTGTACTGACCCTGATCATGTCCCACTAGACCTGTGTATAACCTGATCATGTCCCACTAGACCTGTGTATAAGCATGTTGTTTTCTCAGAAGTGATAATAAATGGTTTGTTTTGTTGTTGTTTGAGACAATGCCCACTATATTGCTCAGACTGGTCTCCAATATTTGAGTTCAAGCAATTCTTCTATCTTAGCTCCTGAGTGCTGGGATTATAGTGTAAACCACTGCCAAGCTCACATATGCTTTTTAATTCTGGTTTCCAAAGGGCTATTGTTGATTTTATCAGTTTATAATTTCTAATGAATTTTAAATCCTTGCCATTTATTATTTCATGGGTATTAGAGTGTATGATGTGTGTGTTGGGGGTGGGGAAGTGCTTGTGGCACAGTTTCCATGTAGAGGCAATTTAGTGGAGTCAGTTCTCTTTTTCCGTCTTTTCATGGGTTCCAGAATTTGAACTCAGGTCTCTGGGATTATGAGGAAAGTACCTTTACCTGCTGTACCATCTCAATGCTCAAACTTAAAATTTTTTCATTGTTACCCAGAAATGTAATTGATTTTTTTGCAATAACCATGTATTATGTAATGTTACTGAATTCGTTTATTTGTTCTCAGAGTTATTCTTGGAAGATTCCTTGGGATTTTCAGGGCACACAATCATGCTGTCTAAACATAGACATGGATTACGTCTTTCTTTTGAATCTCTCTCTTTTGGTTCCTCCTTATTTCCGGTGATCTACTGACTCACAGTGGAGAAAGACGTGCTTGCTTTGTTCCCAGTTTTCAGGAGAAACTTCTGTCTTTCCCCTTCAAGTGTGACAGCAGCTGTAAGTTGACTGTAGGTGTTCATTAAAGTGTTTTGTTGTTGTTGTTTTAGAAAACATCTCACTGTGTGGATGGCCTGGAACTTACTATGTAGAACATGCTGGCCTTGAACACAAAGGTCCTCTGCCTCCTCAGTGCTGGGATTAAAGGTATGCACCACCATGCCCAGCTCCCTCTAAGTTTTTAAATGTTCACTTCATAAATATGTTTAGAATCCTTCACTATCACTATTAGACTTTAAAGTCCACTACACTTTGCTGTTTTGTTATGTTGGTCTGATCTTTGGAAGTGATATCTGTCTTTTCTTTTTTCTAGATCAGTCTGACAAAAGTATTTTAATGTTGACAAATATTAAAGATCTAGGCTTACTGTCTCTCAGAGGTTGAAGGTTAAGGCCTATTGCTGAGGACACTATGTTTTGGACACAGAACACGGAGGATATGAGCTGAATCTGACCTAAAAATCCTTCACACTGAGGATTAGCTGGCTTTTATAGTATCAGAAGATGTCATGCTAGGTTTCAAAAGAGAGAAGCAATCAATAGTCCTGCCCAGCCATAGCTATGAACTACAATGATGATCACCATGGCACAATAACCTGAAGGGTGCAGTAGTGACAGATATTTTGGCAGTAACAGCTATCAAATTGGTCTTAAGGCCTGCTCAACAAGAGGGAAATCATAGCTGGAAACCTAAACAACTACCCAGGGTTAGTGAGGTCATGGATCATGGAGGCGAACCTACAACAGGCACTTTATGAGCCCCACTTACTTGCTAACTGCATTCTAATTATTTATCCTTATACCCACAGCTAAGTGTTGCTCTCACCCATCAATAAAGAAACTTCTCTTTGCAACAGTTGGAGATTATTACAGAAAAATCACAATTGATCAAAATGCAGAGAACAAATATGTAAGCTACCATACACACTGATCCATCCACAACACAACTCCGGCAACTAAGTCTCAGGAAACCTCTTGGAAAGGAAAACAGAAAGATCACGAAAGCCAAAGGAACAGGATGTCTGCTGTGAGAATGTGAACTCCTAGAAATATCAGAGAAGCTATTATACTCATAAAGTCCCAACAACATTGCTGGTTAAACAAGATGTGAGCAAATACATCAGCAGACATGTTAACATGGAAGGGAAGTTTCATGGGGCTTCAACCCTAGACAAATAACTACTGGCAACTAAGGAATGCTGCAATGGGAGAAAATGTCTTCTCTTGGAAGAGTCCTCAAACTGGTTATACTAAGTGGTCAGCCCTGAAATCATATGCCTATATACAAGTAACACAGTGGTTCTCAACCTGTGGGTAGCAACCCCTTTGGGGGTCAAATAGGGGCCACATATCAGATATCCTGATAGCAGATATTTAGTTTGCCATTCTTAACAGCAGCAAAATCACAATAGCAACAAAGTAATTTTATGGTTGGGGATCACCACAACACGAGGAACTGTATTAAAGAGGAGCAGCATTTGGAAGGTTGAGAACCACTGAAGTAAACTGATACAGACTGACTGAGCAGTTTATATTTATATATGTAGAAGTGTGTGTATGTGTGTGCTATTTTTAAAAAGAGGCTAGAGATCATGAATCTGAGAGAGAGAAAGGAGGTGGGTACATGGGAAGGGTTGGAAGGAGGAAAAGGAAAGGGGAACTGATGTATTCCTATTTTAATTAAAAACATTTTTTAAAAAAGAAATAGGCTTAGTTTCATTGAACATCTGTATTTTTTCCATTTCATTGATTTACACTTTGATATTAATCTTTTTCTTCTATTTACTATAAATTTAATTTATTCTTTCAAAGAACAATTTCTTTTGGTGAAAACTAAGCTTGTTGATTTGACATCATTTTTCTTTTATATTATTGACATTTGGTGCTCCGAAATGTCTCATTGTGCACTGCTTAAGTGGAAGCCTGCCAATTTCACATTTATTTATTTATTTATGTATTTATTATTGTATTGTAGTGTGGGTGATGGAACCCAAGGCCTTTGCACATTCTAAGTCTCTAACATTGAGCCCAGAGTCCTATCAATTTCAGTATACTTTGTATTATCTATCATTCAGCTCAAAGTTCTTTCTTTTGCTTTCTTCTTTGATCTATGGATAATTTAAAACATGTTGTCAAAATCTCAAATTTTCAAATATTAATCTGTGTTATTGATTTTTAATTTCTCTTATTGTGGCCAGGGCATATACTATGTATGTTTAATGAGTCCTTGTAAATGTAGTGAGTTTTATTTCATTGTGTAATGTCTAGTAACCCTTGCTGGTTTGCTGTGATCAAATACCTGACAAAGCAATTCAAGGAAGGATTAATTTTGGCTAACAGTTTGAGGGGAATAGTCCATCAGGCTGGGGTGGCCATGGCAGTAGGAGCATGAGGAAGCTGGTCACATTGCATCCACAGTCAGGAAGCAGAGAGGGATGAATGCTGATACTCAGCTTGCTTTCTCTTTTTTATTCAGTCCAGTCTATTCATTCTAGCAAAACCAAAAAGCAGGAACTGAAGTCTCAAACTATAGCTGTAGCTTTGCTCTTCTACTAGCTTCCTTCCTGTATGTTTAGCTCATCAAAATTTCAGAACTGCCACCTTTCTTTGCATGAATTTACTCCTCAATCAATTTATCTCTAATGATATCCTGTATATCTGGGCATCTCTGAAGCCTAATTTATCTGACATTTTGAGATATTTTTTAAAATTTTATTTTATTTCATGATATTGGTGTTTTGTCTGTGTGAGGGTGCTCGATCCTCTGGAACTATAGTTATAGACAGTTGTGAGCTGCTGTGTGTGTGTGTGTGTGTGTGTGTGTGTGTGTGTGTGTGTGTGTGTGCGCGCGTGCTGGGTCCCTTGAAAGAACAGCCAGTGCTCTTAACCTCTGAGCCATCTCTCCATTTATTCCAGTTCCTCTTGATCAGTGTTAATATGACACATTTTCTAGCCTTTTAATTTTAACCTGTTTTATATCTTTTAATACTTAGAGACTGGCTCTTATAGATAGTGTATAGTTTGTTTTTTAAACAAAACAAAACAAAACAAAACAAAACAAAAACAAACAAAAAAAGCCGTCTACTCTGGTCTGGCCTGGTGGCTCAAGCCTGTAATCCCAGCATGGGAAGGTAGAGGCAAGAGCATTGCTGAAAATTCAAGGCCATCCTGATCTATATGAGTTCTGGGCTAAGCAAAGTTACATAAGCTAGAACCCTGTCTCAAAAAAAAAATCTAAAGTTCATTATCTTTAAATTAGAGTACTTAGATAATTTATATTTAATGGGATTTCTGGAATGAATTAGTAAGGTTTAAATCTATTTTTTCTCCCCTTTCTGTCTCATTGGTTTTAATTTTCTCTTTTTCTGTAACAATTCTTTTTATTATTGTTGTTGTGGTGGTGTGTGTGTGTTTTAAAATAATATCATTGTATTTTTAATCTCTAAGTGTTGATTTCTGTACAGAAAGTAGCATTTCTTACATTTCAACAACTATAGCAGTAGTGCCCATTTGGGACCAGTCCTAACTAACTGCTCTCTATATGGGTCGTATTGTCTTGCCACTTTTTGTGCCTGAAAACCCCCTGGTCATAAACATCATGCATTTTACTTGCCTGGGTATTCCTGTATCCTGCTACACTTCAAGCTTCATCATAGTGAGGCATATGAAAACAGACATATCTGTATTGTCCTGCCATCAGGATTCCTAGCTGGAACCAATCTGTGCTTTGTTCAAGGCACAGCATTTCCTGCCACCAGGAGAGATTTCCAGAAGTGTACACACACACACACACACACACACACACACACACACACACACACACACAATTTGCTTATCCCTCAGGTGAACCTATACAGTTTCCCTTGATTTCCCAGAGAATGTAGTTCTCTCTGGTTCTTGGTTCAGAGTGACCCTTCCTGACTTGAACTTTGCAGACTCTGGGTCCCAGTTCCCTACTCAGCAACGCTCTCGGAGCTCAGCCTGGCTCTTCTGAGATGTTGTCTGGATGCTCTCCAGGTGGATGCATCACAAAACAGAGGTTACTGTGTCTGCTTCCTACCTGTCCACTGACCTTCACTACCTGATCACTAGTGTCTTGAGAACTTGCTTCATAATGTTGTCCTCTTTTGGGTGTCCCATTTGATCTAAAGCCTAGCTTTGAATATCTAAAGCCTAGCTTTGAATACCGCATGGGTTTTGTTTTTCTAGGAAATCAAAAAGAGCCCTGGAGATTCTAACTTGACCCCATGTTATAAGTAGAGCCTGTCTTTGCTTTAATCGCTTCTTTCCCTTCCCTGCTATCCCAAGAATGACAAGTCACCTTTTTATATCAGGACAAGCAGGGAGTTCTGTTGGGAGACAGAAAACTGGGCTGCAACCCTCTTGCCATATTTGGTACTCACATGTGATATCGGCATTGTCATGGCCTCTGTGGGCTTGATGTGCAGCACAAGTGCCTGGGATATCTCCAGTTAACCTTGTTCACACCTGTCTGATGTGAGAGACTGTGGCAGTGGAAGGCAGGCAGAAGGAACCAGACTGCTTCTAGCTGATCAGGACCCCTAGAACTGCTTTCCACTCTGTCTAAGCTGTCTTAGATGCCTGGATTCCAACAGTGTCCTCAGAACTGAGTCAGCAGGAAGCTAACCTCCTGTCACTATGGGAATCTTAAGAGTCACTAAGCTCCCCATTCTTGAGAAGGTATAAATGGATGCTGGGTGATGCCTCAGAAGGGTATGCCATCCAGGCCCTGGACCTGACACACTCTGCCTCTTCATACCACACAAGAAGGAATACCAGCTTAGTTAATTCACAAAACATCTTTGCAGGAAGTAAGTTTCCATGGTAACATCAGTGAGGCTGACAGGGACTGAGGGAACCTGAAACATCTCCCCGCATCAGCCCATCAGGTGCCCTTGCCAGGCCCAGCTCTGCCCAGCCTTGTTGAAAGGCCTGGGCTGCATACAGCCAGTTATGTAAGTGGCTGCCCTAGAAGAACTGCTGCCCTGAGTCACGTGAGGCTGGCAAAGTAGTTCAAGGTAATTTATGACTTTGGGATGTTTCAGTCTCTAAATACAACAGACAGCTACAAACTGCAAACACTTTAAATTTCTGGCCCAAGGGAGATGCCACAGTCCAGCCTGGACTGCACTGGGGCCTGCCTAACAGGGAAAGTTTGTGGAGTAAGTCTGGCTTACCTAATCCCAGGTCCATGGAAGTCCACTCTGGAGCCTGAATGAAGACTCCACAACCCCTCCAGGAGCTTCCTGTGACACATGCTGACATCTAATTTCATCCAACACATACATGTTTTGCTCCCCACCCCCAAACCTCACCTCAGCTCTGTTGTAGCTACTCACTGCATTTCAGTCACAGCAGTTTCCAACCTACAAAATCCAACCCCGCCTCAGGGCCTTTGCATATACAGTGTCTCCAGTCTAGAATATGTTCACACCAAGGAAGAGCTGGGTGCAAGACAGAGGGAATTGATGGCCTAGGGAATATGTCACCAGAGGCCTAAGCTCTACTTCATCACTGGGGACGGCATGGACAGACCTTCCTTTGCTCTAGATTCCAAGGTGTCAGGATCCTGTCTGTGAGTCCCCTATCTTGGTAGCAATCAAGGTTGGGGAAGAAGAGGAAGGAGGCTATCATATGTAGGGAGAGGACAGGAAACAAGAGGAAGAAATCCTACAAACAGATACTTAGGATCTTAGGAGAAACAAGCCAAGATGGCTTCCATGCTGAGCAGACATGGGAGCTAGGGAGACAGAAAACAGCTGAGGGACTGGATTAGCCCAACTGTGTATAGCCTCTGCACTGAGTGCAAGGGCACAGCAGAGGCCCAGACCTGCCCTCAGGGCTTCCTGTAGCCTCAATGTATGGATCAAGCTGGACCAATACAGCTATCAACACAGACCTCCATCCATCCTCCACCCCATTCTCACATAAATGCTTAAGGAAGGTCACACTGGCCTACTATGAGATTCACGTAGGCCAGAAACCATAATGGGAAGAAAGAGAGATGGGAGGGGACAGAGATAATGCTGTATAGGTCATGAAAGTTCCAAGGTCCTGCTGGGATTTTTTTAAGCTGTTCTGACATGGAGGGGAAGAAACAAGGCCTATGCTGCAAGTGCTCCTGGGATACCTGTGGTGGCTACATGGGACAATTAAGGCAGATGCTGGGCTCATTTCACACTCAAAATCAATTCCAGATGCATGAAGGACCTCAGGTGAAAGGGAAAGCCAGAAAATGCAGAGAAGCAAGTTTGGGGGAAATACAGTTGAGGCTGGGGTGACTTCTCAATGAGAAATATCAAGCTCATCCAGCAGAAAACAATCAGTAAGTCTGACTGCAGTTAACTAAGAATTGATATTCACCAAAGCAGGGACAGCAAGATGGCTCAAATGGTAAAGGCACTTGCTACTAAACCTAAAGACCTATGTTCAATCCCCCAACCCACATAAGGGTGGAAAGGGAGAATCCACTACCACAAGTTATCCTCTGACTTCAGTGTGCATCCTGAGGCACATGCATGCATACACACACAGAGGAAACAAATAAATAACACAAGTAAGCAGAATTCTCGAATAGGGAAGCAGTGAAGGATTAGTATCCAGTATACATAAAGAGCTTCTGCAGACACAATAAATAGGATAGGCAATTTTCACAAGAAGGGAAAGGACACTGCAAACAAGCTCCAGAAGGGACACTCAACATCCCCAACAAGCAGGAAACTGGGAATCAAGATCTCAATGCCATGTCATTTACCACATTAATCTATGCTTGAGAGGACACAAGGCAAGGGGTATATGGAAGCCCCTTTGTCAGAGTGCAAAGGGTAAGTATCCTACTTTGCTTTCATGTGTTTAGTAAACACATGACCAAAAGCAACTTGTGAGAAAAAGGTTTATTTCGGCTTACAGTTATAAATCATCATTGAGGAAAACCAAGGCAAGAACTCAAGGTAGGAACCTGGGGGGCAGAGAGTGAAGTAGAGGCCATGGAGGAATACTGCTTACTGACCTTTTCTCTATGGTTTGCTCAGTTTGCTTTTTTATGCAACTCAGGCCCACCAGCCCAGGGATGGCACCATTCAGAATGGTCTGGGCCCTCCCACATCAATCATTAACCAAGAAAATGCCCCTTAACTGAGGTTCCCCATTCCCAGATATGTCTAGAATTGTGTCAAGTTGACAAAAACTAACAAAAACAGTAGGATCACTCTAAAAAATTACTCCTGTAGGCTTTTCCACTCACATGTGTGCTGACTCTCCAGGTCCACTCTTACACAATATCCAAGGCACACAGGAAATAAACAATGAGATATGATTGAAATCTCCACCAACAGGAGAATGTAAATTCTTGCAGTTTATTTTCACATTAGTGAGAGGAAACCACAGCATCACACAAGGGCAAAGATGAAGCCTAGAACAGTAAGATGCTTAGTAAAACTGCAAACCTTAGAAGCTGCCTCACAGCTGCCATTTTTTATAACACCTGATGACAGCCCAACAATATATAGTTAGACGTTTATAGCCAACACGTCAACGGAAATAGCCAACACATCAGCGGAAAGGCAAACATAAAATTCTGGATAGCAGAGACCTTTGGGCTAGGACAAGATGTGAACACACAGAGAGATGTGAGTACTTGGGGGTACAATGGCTGTGAGAGCTGAGTAAGGGCTCTCTGATGCTATTTCCTTATACTTTATAATATATCAATGTGGTATAGAGAACACACTGACTACTTACAGGCAAAGGAGAGTGTGGCATGTACCCTTGCTCTGTATTGACACTCTTGTGGGGGACCGAATATCCCTGTTATGGAATATTTTGGGTTCCAGGCTCTGGCTGCCATTGGTGCCAGGAAGCTACAGGTCACCATTGTATTGTTAATTAACACTAGGCTGTTACTGTTTACCATAGCCTTAAGGTAATATGCCTCTTATTTGCATCTGTATGTGCCTAAGCATCTGGATAGGCCCTCACCTAGGCGGAGGAGCTAGAGGTATATGAGTAACGTATGAGGACAGAAGGTTAGGAGCGAAGCAGTCGAGCAGAGAGAGGAGAACAAAGAGAGAAATGGTTGCCTCCTAGTATTAGCAGGATGGTTAAGAGACACCAGAAAAGATGGCTAATAAAGAAATAGCTCTAGTTCCACAACATGGAACTGAGAGCTCTCTAAAGATGACAAGATGCCTGTGTTTGGTCTTTATCGATGTTGGGTTCCTCGAAGCTTCCAGGTCCACAGACCTCCACTCAGGTAGAACCCCATGGAATAAGGCTGAGACATGCTGGGTCACAACACACTCTTCATTATACATGACAACAAGTACCAAGAGGATTGTGGGGTGAGAAGACCAGAAGGTAGAAGGATCAGAACTGGGTTGAGGGCACCCCTCCACACACATTCAAGTCAAAATCATACAAAAATGAGGTCATGTTTCATAACTGGGATGACAAATGGCCAACAGGCATAATAACACAAGTCTCCCTTCCCTCACCCACTACAGATATTACTAATCCATGACTGAATTCTTGAGGCAAGCAACACTTCTCTTGATACTTCAGTTGTAGCACCATAGGCACCAACAGTGTTAAGATACTGTAAACTAAGTGCAATTCTCTTGCTGATTGCTATGGTTGAACAGGCAGGTACTCCAAGTTCAGGTACTGGAAACAATCCCCGGTACACAGTGTCAGGAGGTGACTAGGTCCTGAAGGCTCTGCCCTTAGGAGAGGACCGACAACTCTACCAGAGGGCTGGATTAGTTATCACAAACTTGCCTTACTCTACTCCTCTCCTGCCCCTTGACCTCTTCCCATGTGATGTCACAGCACAAAGTCCACACTAAATATTTACACTTTGTTCTTGGATTTCCCAGCCTTGGGAACCAGGAGCAAATCAAGATTTAGTTCCTTCAGTATCATCTAGCCTCAGCCACTCTCTCATAGCTGTAGAAAACAAAGCACAGCACTGACCCAGATAACCCATCAACTGGAGCCTAGAAGCTTATATACAGCCAGACAGCAAGCACTAATGACTCCAGGAAGTAGTCCCTCCCACCCTGGCTCTGACTAGAGTCAGCCCTCACCAGAAGCCCTGTTGCTTGTGGTGTGCAGCCTCAGTGCTTCCAAATCCACTTCACAAGTCAAGTTCTTGCAACTGACCAAACCCTTGCTGCCCATTACTGCTAACTATACTCGTTCTTGTCATGGGAGAACAGACTCCTTATGTTGGTGACTTTTGCTGTCCCTGAAAAAAACCCAATTAGTAGACAGGCCAGGCTCATAGGACTAACCCAGGGTACCCCTGAATATGGCTCCATGTACACATACAGCTGACCTGCCCCAAGTTGGTCTTCCTGTTATGGGGCAGGCAGAAAGAACCTTCATATAGTCACCTCTACTATGCCCTTGTCTAATGAGCTCACCATTGTTGCCCAATTCAGGAAGATCATACTCACACCTGCCCACTGCCTTTCTCCCAGGAAGTGAACCAGACAAGTCCTTCTTCTCACAAAGTGTGCAAATAGCCTTATTTCCCCTTAGGTGCTAAGATGAGTGAGCTCTGGTTCTTAGGGACAAGGAGGTAGAGGCTCCATTTGTCCCAGTTCTCATCTTTTGCAAGCCTTGGAGGTATGTATCATGTGCCCAAATCCTTGCTCACCCTACCACTCATCCTATGAAATGCTCTTCTGGATGACTCCAAGTTTTTCTTAAAGGCCACCCCAACACTCCTGGTCCAGGAAGCATCTCTTGCCTCCCCTCTCTTTGGCACCCTGCATATATTCCGGCTAGAATGGCCACTGTGAGATCAAATGTCAATGTCTGCTTCTCTGTTTCCCTGACCATGAGGCAAGTCTACAAAAACAGTCTTATGCCTGACACTCTTTCCCAAAGACTAGCCCCTCAACATGGGACTTGGCACATAGATAGGATGGAGCAGGTCTCACCAACCAACTACTGGCCACTGGCTTTATGGGACTTCTCCTTTAAGCCATGTGATGGCAGTCAGAGTAAACCTCAGGTACCTCAAGTACAGGTTGGAACATCCCTCTCTGAGGGTGTCACACTGATATTGAGATATCTCTGGTGAAGGGTGTGTCAGTTGGACAGAAAGGGAACTTCCCAATGTGACAGTCACACAGTAAGTATTCTCAGGAGGAAAAGATGCCTTTGTGAGTGTTGAGATGCCAGGGGGCACCCAAGAGATAGTTTGCAAACTGGCACTCATAGGCTGTGTGTCTCATCCAGCCAGCCAGGTTATGCTGAGCAACAAGTGGCTGCATGTCATGATGGCTGATGAACAGGTCTCTAATGCCTCCAAATTTCAGCATAGGTTCTCAAGCCTTTGCCAAGAAAAAATTGCACAAACCTTTCAAAAGGCCCTTGGCCCACGGCCATATCCTACCATATCCACATCCCAAGAGCACAGGAAACCAACAAACCCATTGTACTGGTTAGTTTTTGTCAATCTGACACAGCTGGAATCATCTGGGGAGAGAATGCTTCAGCTGAGAAATTGCTTCTATCAGATTGTCCTGTAGGCAAGTCTGTGACAGCATTTTCTTCATTGATGATTGATGAGAGACAGCCCATTGTGGGTGGTGCCATCCCTTGGCAGATGGTCCTGGGGTGTATTAGAAAGCTTGCTGAGCAAGCCAGTAATCAGTGTTCCTTTGCTTCAGTTCTAGCCCCCAGATTCCAGCTTGTGCTCCTGCTCTGAAATGGTGGGCTGTGATTGTTACCTATAAGCTGAGATACACCCCTTCCTCCTCAAGTTGCTTTGGGGCCATGGTATTTTATCACAGCAACAGAAAACAAACTAATATATCCATTTTCCAATGAGTGCCAATGTCTTTGGCCATAGTGTCAAGAACAAGAGTGGGAAATGGCCAGGGTAGATTTGGCAAGCAAAGTGAGGCTTTCAGTTTTCCTGGAAAAAAAAAAAAAAGACAGCACTTTAGACTACAGTCAGGCAATGGCCATGGAGAAGGGCCAAGGAATATGAGGACAGAAGGATACAATGCTGTGTATAGAGAGGGCATGAGAAACTACATGGCCCAGGGAGGCAAGAGAGCTAGGCAGACTGGGCTCCAGGTACCATGCCTGCTGTTGGCTCTAGGATCCTGGGAGCCCAGCCATTCTGTACACTGTTCTTGGGTTCCCTGTATTCCCCTAACAAACATCCATACTGAAAAAAAAGAGGGATCACACACTAAAGAGGGGAAATAGCTCAGTCTGTAAAGTGCTTAACATACAAACATGAGCACCTGAGTTCTATACCCAGAACCCATATGAAAAAGCTGAGCGTTGCAAGTAGATGGTTCGAATCACAGCACTGGGAAGGTGGAGACAGGTGTGTCCCTGGAGCTTGCTGGCCAGACAGCCTCGCCTAATTGATGAGCTGCAGGCCAATCAAATAAAACCACTGTCTGCCTCAGCTAGGACAGAGAAAGATGGGTGGTGAAGGAGATAAGGAGGGCAGAGAGAGGGAGGTAGATGATGGGGGTTCTGTGGGGCTCTCCCATTTTTCTCACTGTGCCTGATGTGCCTTCATCCACTTCCTTCTCAGAGACCAAAGATTTGCCATCAGAGATGGAAGAGTTTGGGATCCATAAGCAGTCCATTGGGCTGTTTTAATGGCAGTGGAAGAATTAGGCAGTCCAAAGGAACATAAGACTGGAGCCCCGAGACTCTGGCTATGTGTGGTTTTGGTAGCAATGAAGGGCAGAGCCACGGAGGCAGTACTGCCACATGTGGGACTGAGTGGGAGTGAGCAGCACCCTGTCCTTAGTGCTGAAGGTCACCAGATGCTGCTGAGAAGTGGGGTGATGGTGTTTCAGAGTTCAGAGGGTTCTGGAAGCTCTTCCCTCCATCCATTAGCATAAAAAGATATATCCAAGGCCAAACACAAGAGTCTGAGAAGGACCAGACTCAGCCATGACTCAGTTCCTGGAGGGTTTTGACAGGTAATGCCCACTGGCCCAGAATCCCTCACAGCTCTGACAGTGCAGATGGGTATCTCCCAATGGCTCTGGGATATTGGCGCTCAAAAGCTGAGTGGCACAAAAGTTGGACTCCGTTGTCTGTTTGCCTTTATTGTCAGGGCTCTGTTTTTGTCTCGTCCTTTCTGTCCCCCAGCCACTGCATACAGGGTATACACATTGCAGCCTAGGTGCCAAAAAGTTTACAGAAACATCAGCTAAGGAGTGTTTACATTTCCTTCTTGCATGTGTATGCACAGGTGTATATATACATGCATGTGTCAAGTGCTCACAGAGACTAGAGTATAGCCTTGGCTGTTGCTCCTCAGGACCTATCAATACTGTCTTTTGAGAGGGTCTCTCATTGGCCTCGGGCTCACAGACTAGGAAAGGCTGGCTGGCCAGCAACTACAAAGATCCTCCTGTCTCTGCCTCCCCAGTGCTGGGATTATAATATACACCACAACCTGTTTTGTTTTGGTGTGTGTGTGTGTGTGTGTGTGTGTGTGTGTGTGTGTGTGTGTGTGTGTGTGTGTGTGTGTTTAAAATATGGGTTCTGAGACTCAAACTAACGTTCTTCAGCTTGTAATACAAGCACTTTACTAACTGACCTATCCCATCACCCTTACTTCCTTTCTTTTCTCATTCATTCACTCATTAATTCATTTAAGACAGGGTTGCTCACAGCCTAGACTGCCCCCAAACTCGCTACATAGCTGAGAATGACTTGAATTTCTGAACCATTTGTTTCAACCGCTAGAGGTTGGGATTGCCAGGTTGGGCCACCATGTCCAGGTTAAAGTGTTATTGTTTGTAAAGATTTATTACAACTTTATTACTTAAAAAAACTTGCAGATTGAAAAACACCAATGACAGTTTATGCTGGAGAGGATGCGGAGAAAGAACACTTCTCCACTACTGGTGGGAGTGCCAACTTGTACAGCCACTTTGGAAATCAGTATGGCGACTCCTCAAGAAAATGGGAATGAGTCTACCACAAGATCCAGCAATTCCACTCCTAGGCATATACCCAAAAGAAGCACATTCATACAACAAGGATATCTGTTCAACTATGTTCATAGCAGCACTATTTGTAATAGCCAGAAACTGGAAGCAGCCTAGAGGCCCCTCAACCGAAGGATGGATAGAGAGAATGTGGTACATTTACACAATGGAGTACTACTCAGCAGAAACAAACAAACAAACAATGGAATCTTGAAATTTGCAGGAAAATGGATGGAACTCTAAGAAACCATTCTGAGCGAGGTAACCCAATCACAAAAAGACAAACCTGATATGTACCCACTCATATGTGGTTTTTAGACATGGAGTAAAGGATTACCAGCCTACAATCCACACTGCCAGAGAAACTAGGAATCAAGGAGGACCCTAAAAGAGACAAACATTGTCTCCTGGAGAAGGGGAAAGGGTCAAGATCCCCTGAGCAAATTGAGAGCATGGGAAGAGGGGGGAGGGAGCTATGAGAAGAGAATGAGAAGGGAAGAATGAGAAGGGATGCAGAGGACATGAGGGAGCAGAAAGGTCGAGTCAGATGAAGAAAAGAAGGAAGGATATGTGATTGGTAGGGTTTAGTTGGGGGTGGTAGGGGAGGAAGGAAGGGAGAAGGGAACTGGGATTGCCATGTAAATCAATCTTGTTTCTAATTCAAATAAAAAAATGATTAAAAATAAACCTTGCAGATTGAAAAAAAATCACAGTGAAATTAACCAGATCTCAAGTTGCTACATCTCAGTGAACTGTAGAGTTAGAACAGCCATTCTGAAGCTGTGCGGTTTTATGTTGGATTTTACACTTTTACTATCAAATATATATTTTATGCATTTATTCATTACCAAGCCACCAAAAATTCCATGACAGAATTAAAGCTAGAAAAACAATTATCTTTATGTCCTTTCATGACCCGTGTCCATTTACAATTCAGTTCTTCCTCATCACCTAATAGTTAATATTCCCTCTTCTCCTTTCTACATGCTAACTGTACCCACATTACACATATGTGTAAATAAATAAATATACATATATGTTATAGGTTAAGATACATATATGAGGGAGAACTTGCAGCTTTTTCTTGAGATTGTGTGACCTTGACTAACATTATACATTCTAAGTGCATCCATTTTTTCCTACAAATTTTGTGACTTCATTTGTCTTTATAGCTGAATATACTATATAATATAGCTGTATCACTCTATTTTATATATGTAACAGATTTTCATTATCCATTCATTTGTTGATGGACAACTAGGTTGGTTCCATTTCCTTTCTGTAGGGAGACACCCTAGCCCCGCCCAATAGTCTTGGGACAGGTACCAGGTGGACCCAGGACTCGCCCATAAGGGTGTGGTGAAGGAAAGCCCCCATAAGGGCGTGGTGAAGGAAAGCCGGGGTGACGTAAGGGAGCTTCTTAAGGGGCTGCATGTGGGGACCTGGGCCCCCTTTTGTTCTGGCCACGCTGGCTGGGTTCTACACCTTTCTATAGTGAAAAAAAGCAGGGATAAACATGGGAGTGTAAATGTCGCTAGGTAAATAGCCAGGAGTGAAATAGCTGGGTCAAATGTTCACTTGTCTAAGTCATTTTGGATTGGGTTCCATGCCATTGGTCACTGAAAGAGCCCTGAGTGAGTGTGTGTTTATGAGGGTGGGGGGTGTTGAGTATGTGCCACTGTACCCACATGGAATTCAGAAGGAACTTGTGGGAATTGATTCTCTCCTACCATGTGGGTTCTGGGGATTGAACTCAGGTTATTGGAGGAGACAACAAAGACCCCTGCCTCCTGAGATATCTCGTGAGCCTTAGTCCTATGATCATTCCAGGGAAGCTTGCTTGTTAAACTCCTGCTCTGCCCAGGTATCTACTCTGAGTCCTGTTTCTCTCAGAGACCACATTCTTGGCCTTTACATCAATGCATTGGACTGTCCCTTCAGAAGTCAGCTTCACTATTGCGACCTGCTGTCAGGGTTTCTGTATCAAGTGATCAGGGCTACCAAAGTGGAAGCCAAAGATTTAGAACACTCAGCCTAAACACTGAACACTGCCCCTAGAACACTGCCCCTCACACAGAGTAGGCAGGGGTGGCTCACCCATACAATCCCAACAATCTGAAATGTCAGCACCAAGGACACTTGTAACTAAAGGCTTGAGTGGGTGAGTACAGGGTGAGGCCATGTGCTAGTCTCTCTGCCACTCATATCACTGGGTTTGGAGTCTCAGCTGCATGAAGGATTCCTGAAGGTGGAAGTATAGAGGCCAGAACTCAGCCTCCAAAAAGCAGGGGTTCAGACAGTTTTAATACCAAGCTACCTCCATCATGTGACATGAAACCAGCACATGAGGTACCTCTGTCCTTTCACCAGTGAACCCAAGTGTTAGGATCTTCTTCTGAGGTGGAAGGTAGGGGCTGGAGAGATGGCTCAGAGGTTAAGAGCACTGACTGCTCTTCCAGAGGTCCTGAGTTCAATTCCCAGCCACCACATGGTGGCTCACAACCATCCCTTATGAGATCTGGTGCCCTCTTCTGGTGTGCAGATATACATGGAAGCAGAATGTTGTATGCATAATAAATAAATTAAATCTGAGGTGGAAGGTATTGATTAGAGTCAGGCTTCACTCTATCCAGGTTCACTGGAGATAGATGCCCCATTTCAAACTACTGCTATTGCTAGGTCCCCTGATGTCTAGGTCAGGGGCCCAAGCTTTTCTCAGGGTGAATGTTTAGGCTTTGGAGGGCCACATAGTCTCTGTTGCTGCCAAAGGACTGAGCTCTAGAAGGATGAGAGCAGTAGGGAGCATAGGCATTTCCTGGCAGTGTATCCATGTCATCCTGCGCTTGGTTGCCTTTTTCCAGGAGATTCATGAAGATGGGGGTCATTATTTTCCTGAAATCAGGTAGAAGCCACTCCCTGGCTGTCACCCACCCTTCCCAACTAAAAAAGGACAGAGCAAATTAGTACACCCTGGCCTGAGCGTGAAGGTGGGGTTGGAGTTAAACACAAAGTAAAGACAGATGCTCTGGCCTTTGCTGAAGGGCCTGGAAACAGTTATATTAAAGAGGAACAGTTAGGAAAGCTCAGATATGGCTTTCTGGGGGCTGTGACATACTCATGCCATGGCTCTTGAGGAGCAAAAGATCCCCCTGCAGGGGCTGGATGTGCAGTGTAATCACTGGTCAGGGCATGTACATGTGGGAGGGAAGAGAAGACACTTTGGAAAGATGGCTTCTTTGCCTGAGAGTCTACTCTGTGCATGCTTTAGCATCTCATGGTTTGGAAGGCTGGACAAAGAGGCCATGGGGAGGCTTTGAGTCATTGTTCTGAAGTGGATATGCAGTCGAGAGCAGAGAGTGGGAAAAGATAACAGATGATCCTTATTAGTAGAATAAGGGGAGCATTACTGAAGCAGCAGCATGGGGAAGGCATGCTTTGGGAATCAGGGAGTTGGGTGTGGGTCAAGGAGGGGGCTCTGTTCTGCACACTAACTTTGAAAAGGTCATAGACACTGGGGGAAGTGTCAGAGACCTGGGAAATGAAGGTACAGCAGAAGATCAGGGCAAGAGTTAGATGCCAAAGTAAGAGGGTTTGGGGGGAGTGGAAGGAACGTGGTAGAGGACTCACCGAGGGTCTTAGTCATGCAAAGGGTCACCAGTTGTGGTTACAGCACAGTCACCTAGTGTCTTAGTCACTGTTGTCTTGCTGTGAGAAACACCATAACCAAAGCAATTTCCTTTCCTAATAAAGGAAAACATTTAATTGGGGGCATGCTTACAGTTTCAGAGCTTTAGTCATCGTGGAGGGGGACATTGTGGCTTGAGAGTTACATATTGATACACAGAAGGATCGAGAGAGAGAGAGAGAGAGAGAGAGAGAGAGAGAGAGAGAGAGAGAGATGGGCCTAGCCTACTATAGGCTTTTGAAACCTCTAAGTTCACCCCCAATGACACATTTCCTCCAAAAAGGCCACACCTCCTAACTCTTGTGATCTTTTCAAACAGTTTCACTTCCTCGTGACCAATACATGAGCCTATGGGGGCTACTCTTATCCAAACCACCACATTCTATTTCTTGGCCCCAATAGGCTTGTAGCTAAATCATGATGAAAAACAAAAACAAAAACAAAAAAAAACCTATTCAGTTCAACTTCAAAAGTCCCCATAGTCTATCACAGTCTCAAGACTGTTTAAAGGTCCAAAGTTCAAAGTCTCTTCTGAAACTCAAGGCAATCTCTTAACTGTTACCTCCTGTAAAATTAAAATAAAAAAGCAGATCACACAATTCCAATGGCACAGAATACACGCTACCATTTCAAAAGGGAGGAAAGGGGACATAGTGAGGAAGCATTGGATCATAGCAAAACAAAAACTCAGCAGGACAAACTCCAACTTCTGTATCTCCGTTTCTGATGTCAAAGTGCTCTTCAGATCTCCAAATCCTTTCATCTTTGTTGACTGCAACACACTTCTTCTTTGTCTTAAGCTGGTTCCACTCCCTGTTAGCAGGTTTTCTTGGCAGGAATCCCATGGCTCTGGCATCTCCAAGAGCTTGGAGTCTCCAACAAATACAGCTTCACCTTCATATACAACAGCCTCTCTGGGCCTCCATGCAGGGACACCCCTGACACATACCTGGCCTCACACCTTTCCTTAGCCTCAGAAGGAGATCGTACAACTCCTTTTCTATATCCTTGACTCTAAAGCCAGAATCTCTGGGCCAAAGCTGCCAAGTTCTGTTGCTTGATGGGGCTGGCACTTGGCCCCCTTCTTCAATTACATTTGCATCAGCTTTCTGGATTTTATGGTTTCTTTAACCACTTAAGTTTTTCTTTAATTTCTTTTCACAAGTTGGAAGCTTAGCTGAATGGGGTCTTGCCCTGAGGTCACCACTCCCTTTATTACATTTAACATCAGGGTTTTCTTCAAAGTTTTTTTTTTAATCTCCTTGAGCACAGGTCTTGGCTCCAACATCACCTTTCCTGGTGTTCTTTTTCTCCTCATACTGAACATTTTGTATTTCTCTTTGTTCACCTTGCTTCCTTCCATTATAGATGCGTAAGAATGATTCCTAATAACCACATTACTAATAACCACAGGCCACAGTCAATACTAGGCTTCCTAGAAATCTCCTCTGCCAATGTCATTAATCTAAAATTCTTCAATTTAGCCTCAGGCAGTTTTTTAGGCAAAAAAGTTTTAGGGCAAAAAACAGCCACATTCTTTACCAAAATATCACAAGAATGGTCTCTATGCCAACTGCTAACATTCCTCCCCTATAAAACCCCTTGAACTGAGCCATCTTAACTTATGCTCTCAACTCCACTGTCTTCCATGTTCCTCCTAATATGGCCCATTAAGCTGCATTTAAAGCATTCAACTGCTTTCCTAATCTAAAGTACTAAAGTTCACATTCCACCAACAAGCAGCATGGTCAGGACTGTCACAGCAATACCCCAGTCCCTGGTATCCACTTCTGTGTTAGTCAGTGTTCTACTGCTGTGAAGAAACACCATGACCAAGACAACTCTTATAAAAGAAAGCATTTAATTGGTGGCTTGCTTACAGTTTCAGAGTTTTAATCCATCATCATCATGGATTAAAAGGAGCACGGTGGCACATAGGCAGGTACTGGAAAAGTAATTAAGGACTATATCTTGATCCAAAGAGAAAGACAGAGACAGAGAAAGAGACAGACAGACAGACAGACAGACAGACAGACAGACAGACAGACACACACACACACACACACACACACACACGAGAGAGAGAGAGAGAGAGAGAGAGAGAGAGAGAGAGAGAGAGAGAGAGAGAGAGAGAGAGAGAGCTGGGTTTAGCATGGGACTTTTGTATCCTCAAAGCCTATCCTTAGTGACACACTTCCTTCAATAATACCACAACTCCCAATCCCTGTAATTCCTTCAAAAAGTTCCCCTCTCTGGTGACCAAACAATCAAATATATGAGCTCAGGAGAACCATTACTTATCCAAACCACTATACCTAAATCTAACTGGTCACCAGACCTCTCCTTAAATGTGGGCTTCCCTGTTTCTACTTTGTATCTTGTTGTGTAGAATTTGCTGAGTTTAACAGAGTGATGGCCTGGATTTGAGTTCATTTGTTGGTGAGATAAAATGTAAAGGATTGCAAAGAAAACCAAAATAGACAGCTGAACTAAAACTGAGAGTCCAGGTGCCAACCTCAAACTTTCCAATGTACAGCCTGCCATGGCCTTTGCACTTGTGATTCTCTCAGCCCAGAACACTGGGTACTGTTTATTCTCTGAACATCTTAGGGAGTCTCCACAAGGCCCTTCTGACTTCATCTTCTTCCTCATTGTATCACCTAACTCACGTTCCTAGATCTCCCCCACTGTGCTGTCAAGTTCTGAGAGTAGGGCACTGTTTTTGCTTCACTCCCCACTTTGCAGGTTTCTGGAACCATGGTGGGTGTGATTAGAGTGAGTCAGAACTGTAGACCACACATACACCAGGTGACAGCAACTCTCCATTAAGTATTTACTGAGTTTACATTGGATGTGGCTACTGACTGGGCTGTGGGAACATCAATGAAAGACAGAAGAATTTGCTAGCAAGTTCCTAGAGACTGCACAATGACCATGACAGGCTGTGGTGGCTGTGGGGGGCAGGGATTGAATGAAAATGGCAAGATAGGCTCATATGTTTTAATGCTTGGCCCCCAGTTGGTGGAACTTTTTGAGAAAGATTAGAAAATGTGGCCTTATTGGAGGAGGTGTGTCATAGGGGGGGAATACGAAGTTTCAAAAGACTTAGGCCATTCCCAGTGACTCTGTCCCTCTCTCTGCCTTGTTGTTGTGTCTCCAGATGTAATCTTTCAGCTACTGTTCCATTGCCAAACCTGCCTGCCTGCTGCCATGCTCTTAGCCATGATAGTCATGGACTCTAACCCTCTAAAACTGTAAGTCCCAGATAAAGTCTATAAGTCTATAAAGCCTTGGTCATGATGCTTTATTACAGCAATAGAAAAAGAACTAAAACTTAGGTCAAGTGATCAGGGGCCAATACCACAGAGTAAACAACTCCAAGAACAGGATGGGGATAGGGCTGAAGGGGCCAGAGCAAGGGTGTTGATGTTGGTAGAGATATGAGGGAGGTCTGGTGGCCCAGACTACATAGTGTCAGGAAACCGGAGAGGACCGGCTCTTGTGATATGAGAGTTATGGGTAGGTGCTAAGCACAAGGGCATGGGACTGAATGTGGTGTGGGAAGTGGGGATGATGAGAGAAGAGTGTGGCAGGCTATCTCTGTTGATAAGGCAGGCTATTCTGAAGAGGGGACATTGGAAGCATAGCCTCACATGTGTTTCTGGTTTCCATCCTATGTCTATGCTAAACACTGCTTCTTGTGGGGAAGCTGGTGATGGGAATTCCCTGGCCTTGGCCTCCTGACTCTCTTATCACCTACCTATCCCTCATAAGAGGAATCCTCTTGGAGGTGTACTTTCTAAACATAAACTAATCTATCCAGTCTCCACCTTTGCCACACTGGGGCCACTTTCTCCTGCCCATCCTCCAGAAACAGCTCATAATACAGAGCTCAAAGAAGTCACTCAAATTAGCCTTGTCCCCATCCTGATCCCCCTCACCATTCCTTCCTCCAGGGCACAGTGACAGCTCTTGCTCTAGGTATCCCATTCCCTTGCACACTGCTAGAGACTCTGGTGCTCTGTGAGGTCCTACGAGGATGCACTGCCCCTTCTTGGAATCACGAGTAGAAAACTGCTCTCCAGGCCCCTTCCCTGTGCCATGCCTACACTCCTTCAACCATACACCATACTGTCAATCCTTTTGCAGACACTGGAGAGGGAACAGACAAGAAGCCAATGGACAGTATGCTGTCACTCGTTTTCCATAGCATAGAACAGTCCTATGCCAACTAGAGATTACCCCACTACATTCTGCCACTCCTATTCCCAAACACCTACATGCTGGGTTGAAGGGACAGCAAGAACTTTCAAGGGAAGATGGAACCACTTGGAGGTCAGCAACACCAGGTCCATAGAGGGCAGCTCAGACTGGCCTGCCTGAGCTCTACCTCTGAATCTGTCCCTGAATGGAGCACAGTCAGTTTTCTAATTAAGTGTTTCAACTTGTCAGCTTAGCAGGGAGCATGGCAGTTCCAGAGGCTTCTCTCAAGCGATAATCCAGTTATGCGACAATACTGTGTAGCCTTGCCCCTCCCCCCCCAGTTATTTAATTAGGAACTGCAGGTGTTAGCAGGAAAAGAAGCAGTGTGGCTTCTTTCAAAAGGAGCTCCATCTCTGGGGCAGCCTGGGGTGCAGCGTGGGAGGAGGAAGTAACCACTGCCCCAGAAGATGTTGGATGTGCTGTGCTGGAGGCACTAGCTTTCACCAGTGAGCCTTCTGCAGAGAGCCAGGATAAGGCTGGGAAAGGATCCGGGTTCCACTGTCATCATCCCTGGGGAAAAAAGAATGGAGCATGGCAGGAAGTACAGTTTATGGAGTAGCCTGTCCCAAAGGAAGAACAAAGAAAAGTCCCCAACAAGCCTTCAGAATAGCCAGGATGAGAATGAAGACAGCAGTGAATGGAAGTGTGCACTTCCCCAGTGTCTATCTGGAGCAGACAGTTCCTGCCAGGCTGTGCCAGAAAATTCCTCTGCTTGATGGCCCTGTCAATCAAAAGGTGCCCACACTCCTACCAGATGGCCACATCTGATTCTCACGCCTCTCTCCAACGGCAAAACAGGCACAGGGAAGAGAAGGAACTGCCTTTCTCCAAAGGAAGACCAGAAGTAATACAAATTGTCAATGGAGGTTAAGTTTTCCAACCACAACTTGGCTCAGGGGAGGGAGGCAGGCTGTCTTTGATGCCCATCTTCCCAGCTACAAGCCGGCTGTGGGTGGCTGGGTGACTTTCAGTGGTTGGATCTGAAGTGTTCTTCAAAGACCCGAGTGTTTAAAAGCTGGGTTGTGAGCTTGAGGTGCTACCGGGATTGGTGGGCACTCAATAAGGCAGGGCCTAGCAGAAGACAAATAATAGTGGCCCTTGGAGTAAGCATTGGAACCTCACTCATTTGCCTCTCTGCTTCCCAGGAGATGAGCAGTCTGCTCCATCACACACACACACACACACACACACACACACACACACACACACACACACACACCACACACCATGACATACTGTGCTGCCACAGGCTCAAAGCAACAGGGCCAGGTGATCTTGGACTGAGACCTCTGAAACCCTGAGCCATATGAAATCCTTTCTTTTAGGTTGTTCACCCCAGGCATTTGTCACAGCCACAGAAAGCTGGCAAGTGCAGTGGTCTAAGGGAGAAATGGGGATCGCTAATGAGAATCACCATGTGTCCTTTCCCACTCCTAACTGCCCCCTGCCAGAGCTCCCATTGTGTGAGAGTCTGTCATCCTGGTGGATTGTGTATATGATCCATCATCCCTGATCAGCTGAAAATCATAGGTCAGCAGGAAGCACTCACTAAATAATGCTGGCACAGGGCTGATGGGAATCCACACTAGCCCTGGGACTGTCTGGTGGGAGACAGAGCAGTGTCCACATGTAGGGAGAGAGGATGCTATGGGCCCAGGCTCATCTGTATGCCTTGTAGATGCATACACCTAGAGCAACTTTGCTGAGGCCCATAGATATTCAGAAACGGCACTAGATGCAGCCCTTCCAGGAGGCCAGCCTCTCAGAGATGGTGATAGCCACTGTGTCCTAAGTATAGCCAAGTATTCACTGCAGTATTACTTAAATGACCCTAAATCACATTGTTTTCAATGCCCTATGCATAGGAATCAGCGAAGCAAAGCAGGAGCCCTCCAAGAAACACCACAGCAGGAGTTTGGAAGTCAGGGAAAAGCAGTTGGCCTTTTTCCAGACCAGCCTGAACTGTTGCCTCTGCCTCCTGAGTTCTGGTATTAGAAGTAGGAGCCACCATGTCTGACTTGCAAGGAGGCCTTCTATGAGTCTGAACAGACTTCCTGGTTCTCAGGCATGGCTGCCCTTTCCTACCTTCTTAGTGAAAAGCATGTTGCCTTCCCCATTCTTCAGGTCACAAACCTAACTGTTCCTGATCCTTTTATTTCCCTCACCCAAGTCAGCTCTGGGCCAGCCGCTCCTGCAAGGCCTGCCTTCCTTTGGAAGTCTCCAGAGTCACCTTTCCTTCAGCCTTCTGGGAGTTCCACAGTACTGCAATGCTAGCCGCTGACCACAGCAGGGCCAGCTGCTAGAGTGAAGTGTGGCCTGAAGGCGAGAACAACTTAATCACCTTTCAGCAGCACCAGCTTCATTATTAAAAGAAACGGAATTCATCAAGAACCACTATCACTATCCCCACAATGAAGGAGATCAGAGAAGAGGAAGTGTTCCAGTTCTATGCTTCTCATCTCCAGCAGACCTCATCTCAGTGGCCTTTCACTATGTGCTCTTGGCAAGGGATGCTTTGAAAGGCTGGGCACCATGCTGATGCCCTCATGACTGGAATCCCATCATCTGCACACCTCTTTCCTCAACTAAATGGAAACCTCTAGTCCAAGCATGCCAGCTACACAGAGGCCTAGACTTCCTGCTGGTTGTCCTGCAGCTGTTTGAGTCTGTGCCTGCTGATTCCCAACACTATGATGTCAGGACCTTGGGAACTCTCTTTGCAACTTAAAATGTGTGTGTGGGGGCGCATGTAGAGTGAATTTCCTCAAGTGACTTTGAAACATGCAGGACATTACTCTTAACTGATCACCCTGCAGTGCCATGACTTTTCAAGCTGATTCCTCCTATCTGAAACTCTATGCCTTTTCATTAACCCCTCCCTTGTGTGTCTCCTCCCTTCCCAGCCTCTGGCCACCACCTTCTGCTGTTTACTTCTAGTCCAGCATTTAGCATAAGTGACATAAGGCAGGATTTCTTTCTGGATGTGATAGACATGTTGCATGATAGCCATCCAACAGTATGTAGGTGTATGTATACAACATGTGTACCCCATAAATCATTCAAATGACTGCCAATCAAAAGTCACCTTAAGCTGGGAAACAGTAGGTAATCCCAGCACTCCAGAGACAGAGGCAGACAGATCTCTGTGAGTTTGAAGCCAGCCTGGTCTACAAAACAAGTTCCATGACAGCCAGAGATACACAGAGAAATCCTATCAAAACAAATAAACATACAAACCAAACAAAAAAAACCCCAAAACTTTAAAGACAGCACCAGGAGCCAGAGACAAGCAACTCTGAGTTTAAGGCCAGCCTGGTATACAGATTGAGTTCCAGGAGCCAGAACTACACAGAGAAACCGTGCCTCAAAAAAAAAAAAAAAAAAAAAAAAAAGGCCATAACAACACCTCACTAGCTGCAGTACTCAGAACAGGCCCAGTGCCTCCCCTGGGTAAGGGGTGAACCAGCCCTGGGGGCATGAGAGGGGCATAGCTGATACTGCCTTCCTCATCTGTGGTGTGGTGGTGGAAGCAAGGGAAAGATACTTCCCCCACACCAGCTGGTGAAGGAGCTGACCCTCCCATTTACCAGCTGTAACACTCAGGAAAGTGGGCCCTGCACATGTCTGGGCAGCACAGCAGAGCTGACCTTGTTGGTGGAGGCACAGGTAAGTTGGCTCTGGGGGTGTGAGAGTAGGATAGCTGGCCACACCATCCTCATTTGCCATGTAGTGGTGAGGGCAGGGAAAGATACCCTCCCCCACTTGGTTCTGCCACCTGTGGTGGGCAAGAGAGGTAACCCTCTTCCTTACCTGCTGCAGCACTCAGGAAAGTGGACCCTGCACCTCACAGCAGAGTTGACCCTATTGACATGGGTATGGGTGAACCAGCTGCAAATAACCTGTGATAGGTAGGGGGCCTGGCTCTGAGGTCATGCAGCAAGAGAGCTGTCCTTGCCTCTTACCAGCTGTAGCACTTGGGAGAGTGGCCCCTGCACCTTGCCTGGGCAACACAGTAGAGCTAGGCATGAAAGCAAGAGAACTGATCCTGCCCCTTGCTCATTGTTGCAAGGAGTGAACTAGTGGGGTGTGCCAATGCTGGAGAGCTTACCCTGGTGATGAGGATGGGGGAAAGCGGGTGGGTTGACCAACACTCAACTACCCAGGCCCAGAACCAGGGTTATGAGCTGGCTTACCTCAACATCCACCCCATCTGTGATCTGTGGAGCATGTGAAGGGGCTGGTCCTGCAGACCCAAAGCTGAAGGATCTCCATGACACAGGGCAACAACAGGATATCCAGGAGGATTCCCAGTGAGGGCCCAGCATGGATTGCATAGCAGAAACCAGAGACTTCAAAACAGACCAATGACTCTTTGCAATGAATACATGCAAGTAAATATATATGGACAAAAGAGTTTTCTGTGTGACTCACTGTATCACACTATAGCTTCCATGGTGAGATTTTCCTTTTTTTCTCTCTTAAATTTTATTGGGGGGGACGTTGCAAGGGCAGAGGGTGGGTACAAAGGGATGGAAAAATGAATGGGATCGAGATGCATGAAGTGAAAGGCACAAAGAGTAAATAAAAAGAAAGTTTAAAAAGTGACCTTTACAATGCAGAAGTGCAGCTGACCATCTGCCATCTTGGTTCTGTGGCCATCTCTGTTGTCTTGCCTCTTACTGAAGCCACTTTGTTCCCTAGTCTGGGGTGTTACTTTCAGGCTAGAAGGCAGTGGCATATTCTTAGAATGTGAGTGGCAGTCCTTCACCTCACTCAGTGGGCTAGTCTAGTTACTCTCTGTGTCACGGTGGAACATGAAGTATGTATGTGGCTATTGCTTCATTCTATTTCCTGTTTTGTAGAGGTTCCTGGATCCACCAAGGGCATAACCATGTCAGTCATTACAACCATCATTGTGGGTTTTGGGTGGCTAGAGAGCATCTTGCTAGGGTGACTGGGTAAATACCTGAGCTCTAATGACCATGATGTACTGTGACCATGTGGGCCTCTGCCTGGAGCCCAAGATTAAGAACTGATGGTGCAGAAAGATGACATGTAGTGTTACACTCTGCACTGAGGACTTGTTGCTGGTCCCTTTAAATTGGCTAGACTCTGTAACTATGAAGTAAAATGGAGGACTCATAGATGTGTTCCTCAGGACCATAGCAGCTGATACCTGGCTATATACTTGGTGTCCAGGCCTTGGCATCGCCTCCAATATCCAAGGTAATGTTGTTGGACTTCAGAACCACAGTGTAACTATCTACAATCTGCCTGCAGACCCTCCAGCAGCCTCCTCCTGCAGCTGAACAGCCTGCAAACCAATGTGGCCGCCCTGGCCTGTGTGCTTCATCAACACTGACTACATTATCACTAGCCATGCCACCGAGGCTAACTAAATAAAAATGAAAAGGGGGAAAGCAATAGGCAAAAGCTTGAAGAAAAAAATTAAGAAAAAAAGCCAAAAAATAAAACCCTAAGTCCCAATCCAGCCAACAAGAAATGTAGCCATAAGTCCCATTGTATGGACTGAAATTCAGCCTGGCCTGGCTCTTACATATATGGTTTATAATCCCCTGGTTGGCTCCTTCTGGAGGTAAAGCAAGAAACAGACCAATCATAGTGTGGTATACACTACAGTGGCCATCTCCCTTTTTGGCCTCAAGGACCTTTTGACGATGATGATGATGATGACGATGATGATGATGATGGACCATGGAAGCTTTCACATCAGTGGATCATGGAGACTGATATTTACTTGTTTGGAAATTCGAGTCAGTAGGTTGCTCCAATGTCCTTTTCACTTTGAGTCTGAAAAGCTATGAATTTAGCTTTCAGATGTCATCATCTTACCTGCATAGCATCCAGTTGCTTTTCATCACGTACAACTGATGTCAAAAGGATGGTAGCACCTGACTTTGTGCTACTTTCACAAATGCCCTGTCTCCTAAGACATCACAGCGCATGTTACTAGCATCTAAGGTGCTGGAAGAAAGAGCTTTCTCTGACTTCCTCCAGAAAGTCCTCATCAGATTTCCTACCAGAAATCTTGTTACTCAGAAGGCAGTGGGTTGATACTTTCACAGCGATGAAAGACAAACCCAACAGTGAATAATCTTACTGCCACAGAAATGATCCTTCCAACGGGACTGAGAGATGGGGGCATTTCCAGGTACCCTAGTTCTTCTGAACTGTTACAAAAAAATACCCTAGACTGGTAATTTGTAAGCTACAGAGATTTATCTCTCACTAATTTAGAGACTAGTAAGTCCAATACTAAGGTACTAGGGAACTCGGTGTATGGAGAAAATTCACTTTATCTCTCTAATGGGGCTTTGTATCCTCATGTGGCAGAAGAACTAAACTCAAGTCCTTTCTCCAAAGCCTAGTGGTGTCATCATCTCCTAGGGTTCCACCTCAGGACTCTGCCACTGGAGGTGAGGTCTCAGTGGAGATTTTGAGGAATCATTCCAACCACAACACCAAATAAGCAAGAGTTGGCATTACTGGTCTCTTGCAGTTGTCTCTTGCATAAAGAGAGCCCTTGGGTTGAAGTGAAGGACATTTGACAGCAATTAAGAGCCAAAAAGACTTAAAGGCCACTCACATTGGTGAGTGTTTTTATTTCTGACATGATTCAAGAGATAGCATAGAAAAATGAAGCATGTGTTAAGCTGCTGTTGGATGTCCAGGATGGAGGTGTACAAGAGCAGTGCTCCCTGTTATTGCAACTATACTACAGAGTGGTGTTCACTGAATGTTAAGTGCATCCTTGTGGGAACCACAATAAAAAAGCTATATAACACAACTAAGATATAAAGGGTAGGAATTGAATGTTTCACTACAAAAATAATCTGAGCAAAGGAAACAAGCTGGAAAAAGGAGAAAAGACACAGAAAACAAGGAATGAGTGGCAGAAGTCCTTATTTATCAGAAATTGATTTAAGTGGAAACACATTTGACACTCCATTCAAAAGATAGGCATGTGCTGGAGAGATGGATCAGTGGTTAAGAGTACATACTGCTCTTGCAGAGGTCCCAGGCTTGGTTCTCAGAACCTACATTGGTGGCTCACAACCACCTATAACTCCAGCTCTAGGGAGATCCAATGTCTCTGGTCTCTGTAGGCACAAGCACATGTGTGCATGTCCACTCACAGACACACAGAAACGGACACAATTTAAAAATAAATCTAAAGAAACAACAAAAGACAGGCAGGATGAACAGAAAGCTGTATTTACTGTCTCTTTAGAAGAATTGTGTACCAAAGAACATCCAGCCTGAGAAGGATCTCAGGAAACATGTCCTAGGTAAAGGGAATGACAAGGACAGAGGTCCTGGACATCCATGAGTTCAGAGCAGGAAGGCCAGAAGGCTAAAGTATGATGACCAGAGAGGTGGAGAAGAGCCAACAGAAAAATCAAAGATACTCTGAGAATGGGATATTCTTTTTTCTGTGTGAAATGGGGGAAACTGAGTCTCAGAGAAATGGAGTCCTTCCTAATGGGCAATGCAGCCCATATGCTCTCACAATATGGTTCCAGAGTCCTCACGTGTTCAAACCCTGATACTGGCTCACAGACAGAGTCATCCATCACCTTCTAAGTATGTACTCAAAATAGAACTATAAGAATTCAGAGACAGGCTTATTAGGCAGACTTAGTAACCCAGTCAAATCCCCACTGTGTCCATCAGTAGTCTTTCTACTTCCCCTGTCTCTCTGGACCATCTCCTAAGCAGGCACCAGCCTATTCTAAACACATAGGTGGCTTTTTGCCTAATTTGAATCTAATTCCTGTAACGTGTTTCGACCTGTGTAAGGAATGGGCCAATGGTGCCTCCAGAATCATGCAGAACACATACATGTTGTGATGTACACTGTGTTGTACATCAGTGTTGGTGTCCTGCAGCTGTTTCTTACTAGTTGAAACATTCCCTCCTGGAGTGAGGAGAGAGGCCCAGAAGACTTAAGGAAGCCAACAAAATTCAGAGCTCAGAAAGTGCAGAAACCTTAAACTTGAGAAACTCAGAAAGTTACAAGACACACGAGTCCCAATCATGATGTTCTCCTAAAAAATATACAAGAAGCAAATAAACGATTGGAGACTATTCAGTACAGCTGCCAGCAAGTTGTACAGGGAGCTCCAGGGATATAGCTTTCATGAGCTGTTATCCACACTGGGGTGGCTAAGCTGCCTAAGCATCACCCTCTAGGTAAAACTAGTAAACTCAATGGTTCACTAGAAAAGATTTAGATGGAACTTTGATTGGGCTGTCATTGGTGCCCTCTCTGGAGTAAATAGGTCTTTGTTTGTTTGTTTGTTTGTTTGTTTGTTTTCATGTCTCCCTAGGAAAAGTCACACAACACAGTTGGAGAACCACAATGCTCTGGCCATACAGCACTCTAGATACAACTGAAAGAAGCATTAGTGAACCGGAAGGCTACCTTGAGAAAATTGCTCAGGATATGATACTGAGAATCTAGAAGACAGAAAGCAAAAAGCTCTGAAATCAAGAATATCCCCAGAAACTTCAATCAAAATTCCAGAGTGGGAGTAGGATGCATGGTGGATAGGCAAATGGGAACTCTCCAAGCCGTGATTCTAGCACTTTCTGTTCAAGACAGCATGGGCTTCCTCAGAAACTGCTTGGACATTAAAAGAGTTGTGCCAGCAAAGCCTAGTAGGGAAAAGAGAAGAAAAGAAGAAAGTAACACATTCATTGAATGTGATACATACTGTCAGCTTTCTACATCCCCACTTACTGTTTTTGCCTTAATTGGTCCACTGACTTTGAGGAAGAAACCCTTGTTCCCATGCCCTCACGGATCACCCATACACTATATCCAGGTTTCCATGGAATTGGTGAGAATAAGGCATACACACAGTAGTGTTCAATAAAGATCTCTTAATGAGTGTGAACCCTGAGATTTGTTCAGTGTCAGACACAAGCTGACAAAGTTAAGAGAAGAAGAGATACGAATTTAGAATTGTCTGACCCCCACTGCCTGTACTGATTACACATGTGCACATCATGTTATAGTTTCTGTCTGAAATGCATCCTGAAAGCTTATGTGCTCCAGGTTTGGTCCCAACATAGCAATCAGGGTTCAGAGATAGGGCCTTTAGAAGGTGTAATGGATAGTTTTATGTCAACTTGAAACAAGTTCATTTGAGAGGATGGAATCTCAATTAAGAAAATGCCTCCATAAGAGTTGGCTGTAGGCAAGCCTGTAGGGCATTTTCTTAATTAGTGATTGAAGAGGGAAGGTCCAGCCCATTGTGAGCAGGTGGTCCTGGATTCTATAAGAAAGCAGGCTGAGAAAGCCATGTGGGACAAACCAGTAAACAGAACCCTCCATCCTTTGCATCAGCTCCTGCCTCCAGGTTCCTGTCCTGTTTGAGTTCCTGTCCTGACTTCCTTTGATGATGAGTAGTGATATAGAAATATTAGCCAAATGAACCATTTCCTCTCCAACTTGCTTTTGGTCATGGTGTTTCATCACAGCAATAGAAACCCTAACTAAGACAGGTGATTAGATCATAAGGATTATGTGACCTCATCAATGGATTAATCCAATTATGGGTTAATAAGTTAATGTGCTACTGAGAGATGGTAGAAACTTTAAGAGATGGGGCCCAGTTTAAGTAAGTATGTCACTCCGGCATGCCCTCAAGGGGTGTGTTTCCCCCACCATCACCTCTACTACATGCACTGCCATAAAGTTCTGTTTCATCAGAGGCCCAAAGGGATGAGGTCATATACCACAAATTACAGCCTTTGAAACCACAAACCTAACCAAACCTTTCCTACTTCTAAGTTATTTTTCTGGAGTATTTTGTCACAGCAATGGAAGCTGACCAATATACACTCCAAAAGCCACTGGCTCAGCCTTCATTTGGGTACTCTCTGGTCTCCAAAGTGAAATGCATGTTCTGTTTACCTGTCATGGCAAACACTCCTGAACTTCTTAGCAGTTCTCATATGTCTTCATGAGGAAAATAAGAAAGCAGCATAGATAATTTAAAAGGCCATCTTGTCTATGGATAGAGCAAGTGACATGTTCACCAAAACCAGATCCATTTTGTCTAATTGCTTTCACTAGTGTAAAGCCCAGCCTTTCCAGGAATAGTCCACTCATTCCCCAGCAGAGCAATACCCCAGTCTCTGTTCCCAACCCAAGTAGCTTGATGCTGTCTTTGGGAAACATGTCACAGTTCAGAGACCCAAAGAAGAGGAACAAGCTGAGTGGAACCACCTTATTCAATATTTTCCTAACTGTCAGAAGCAAATTTTCCACACATCCATGGACTCATACTTATGAAGGGGGCATGTGTTCAGCCTTGGACAGTAACTGCGATGGAATAATACAGTCATCCCCTCAAGAGACTGCCTCTTAGAATTATGCAGGGTTAATACAAGTTTCT
This sequence comes from Cricetulus griseus, assembly GCF_003668045.3. Lineage (NCBI taxonomy): Eukaryota > Metazoa > Chordata > Mammalia > Rodentia > Cricetidae > Cricetulus > Cricetulus griseus. Next base: position 52,945,957 of record NC_048601.1, on the reverse strand, counting down.
GGGTCCCGTTAGGCACCCCTGGCCTTGGGAGTCTGAATTCTCAGCAAGCACAATGGGCCCCAGTGCTGTGCAAAGGCTTTGCCATGAGACCATGCAGGTTCTGCACTAGAAGGCTGCAGTATTTGAGATGAGTTGTGTGGCATTCATTGCCCTAAACTTCCTTGAGCTGAGAGAACAGAGCAATCACAGATGTCTGAAGGGTGGGGTGGGCTGTGCAATAAGGTAGGTGGGCTGTGCAGATGAGGCACATCCCTCATTGAATGTTATTTTGTTGTCTCTGAGCACAGACAGCAAAGTTCATCTCAAGGGTTTGACAAGCAGCCAGTAAAAGAAAAGGTGCAAGGTTGACCAGTGGAATGTGTTTGCATTTTAAACAGCCTCGGCCTTCTTTCCCAGCCTGCATGCGTCTCTCCATTCCTCTAGAATCAAATTCTACAACCCTCTTTTCTCCCAAGTCACCCTCCCTCCAATAAAATATCATTAGAGGATTCAAATTCAGGGCCTCCAGAGCTCTCTCTAAATGGAATCGTAAGTAGACACATGGTCCCAGGAACAATGACCAAAGTCCTGCGTTTGCAAAATTGCTCAGAAAAAATGAGTCATTTCATTTGTGGAAAATGAATACATCTGATCTTGCAACGTTTTTGCCTGGGGAAAAGTGGTGCACATGAATTCCCAAACACGCTCATGCCCAAAACAGCTCCCTGTTAAAGAGGCTCAGAGAATCTGCAAAAGGCTGCAGCTTGCATCACAGGAATTCGGGAACAGCACCTCCACTGGGTGGGGCCTCAGACAGGATGAGGTGTCCTGGCTCAGGGTGTGTGACCTTCACTCTGAGCAAAGACAGTTAGTTCTTGCCATCCGTTGCATCTGCCTTAAGCTTCAGGCACCCCAGGCAGGTAGTATGCAGCCTGCTTACAGCCCATAGAAGAAGCCCACACCCCAGACATCAATCAGACCTAACTCTAAAGTCAAAAACTTCACTTTTACTGGGTTCCTTCTTCCTCAGACTGTTGTTTAGTTTTAATAAATAGTATAGAATATGGTTCATGCAGAAGGATCACTATATACATGCTCCTAGCTGTCAAAGAGGTCTCTTACTAGTGTCTTCATCTCTTTCCACCTCTGCTTTTCGTCTCACACCCATACTTTCTTGTGGAAAAGGAGATACAGATGCACAGGTCCCCTCACCTGCCATCTCCTTAACCACTCACTCCTGAACTTTTCTCCCCGAAGTACCAGCGCTTCCTTGTTCTTCTCACAATAGGACCACTTCAGCTGCTTCACTGACTGTCCCATCAAGTTGTTCTAGTCACCCATCTGATCCCTCCTTCCATCTCCTGGCCAGCCACTGTCACCTAGGATATCACCCTTCTTTGACATCAGCTCCCTCTGCTGCCAGGCTGGATATCGTGTTGTCTGTCCCAAGCTAATTCCCTCACTACAGGACACAGCTCTTGTAGGACTCTCCCTTTGGCCCTTCTCGGTGTACCTGTGCTTCCTGATGGATGACTCAGGAGCTCTAGAACCAGGCCTTTTGTTCCATGCAGACACTCTTCCTAGCTGTTTCCCATCTGCCCAGGAAAGGCAGTCACTCTGCCCTCCATGTCCCATCTTCAGGGAGAACTCTTCAACACTGACACCCCAGATCCACCAAGCTGGACCTAGAACTACACACCATTCCTCTCAGTCATTACCCAAAGACTAGAAGTCCATCAGGGGTCCAAAGGGTTCAGTTCCCACAGGTGCTTAAGCTGCCTCTTTGCCTCTCCCTCCCTATCATGATGGTCCCTATTGAAAGGTTCAGACTTTGACGCTGATCGGCTCTACCTCTTTAAGAGACAGACCTGCCCCCTGACAACAGTCAGGGCATGCACTAGAAAACGTGCTATGAGCACCACGTCAAATTTCCCGTGCCCATGGCAGGAGAAGTTAGAGAGAAAGCCTATCTCGCCAGCAAGCAGTGAGAGAGTTTACAGAGAGAGCCTAAACCAAGTCGGGGGCCAATGTTATGTTTTTATTTAAAAAGAGAAAGCTGCACAGGAAGATTTGGTGGACTTTGCAGAGCCCCCTTTGAGGGCCCTACCCTGCCTGGGGAGTGGTGGGTGGATGGGGTGGGGGGGGGAGGAGGATTGGGGGTAAGGGGAGGGAGAGGGAGAAGGGACTTGAAACAAGCTTGTTCCCTAACTAGAACTAATAAATAAATTAAAAAGAAAAAAAAAGAGAAAGCTGCAAGATGAGACATGTTAACTAGTTTATTATAAGACCCTGCAGAGTAGGGAGACTAAGAGAGAAGAGGAACAGGGGTAATGGCTGACCGCCATGGCTGGTTGCCATAGAAAGGCAAAGAGAGCACATAGGTGGGAGAAGAGAAGAGCAGAGAAGGAGTGAGCAGAGAGAGAGCGTAAAGAGAGGAGGCAGAGAGAGAGAGTGAAGCAGGAAAGTTGGAGCTTTTAAAGGGAAGACTGCGCATGCACACTGAGGTTCCACGCATGCCCAGAGTCCTCATGCGTGGTGGGTGACGTGTTGATGACATAGCACGTTTTCTAGTGCGTGCCCTGACTGTTGTCAGGGTGGCAAGGTCTGTCTCTTAAAGAGGTAGAGCCGATCAGCGTCAAAGCCTGAACCTTTCACCTATGACCCTCTTGTTTCCCTGATTCCTGACATGCAGAGCTCCTGCTCAGCTTTGCCCCTCCCTTTGGCCTGGTCATTGTCCCCACTGCAGACAACACACCATGTCCATCCACAAGCTCATTAGGTGGGGAAGGAGAGAACATAAAACTCCCTGCGTTCCTATCCCATGGAGATGCACCCATATGGCAGTCAAGAGGTGAGATTCTGTCCCACACCAAACATCTGAAAGAGTTATCACATTGTGCCCATCCCAGCAGTGACAACACAAACTAGTCACAGCTTAAGAGCAGTAGGACATTAGCAGCCTTATCAAGGAGAAACAACCAAAACAGGTAGCTCAGAACTTACTCTAAACCAGGAAAGGCCTACACTATACACACAGGTTTGTATGCAACATTCCAGGGCCCCCAAGACAGCAGGCTGGAGCCAGAGCAGGAGTTGGAGGGGGCAGAAAAACCCACAGGGAAGAAATCAAAGCACATGGTTTCTGAGGGCCACTCCTGAGACAGACACATAGACAAGGTAGATGAAACACATACCTGACGCTGCGGGAGCTTTCTTCTTCAGACCTGCAATGAAAAGAACACACACTTAGATAGCACATCCTCTACTCAGGGGACCTGAGGGATACTACTTTCAGGGACACACAGGCTCCTCAGCTCTTTCTGAGTCCCGTTCCTAGTAGAGCAGACTGCTACCAGGCCCAGCCCCTGCACAGCTTGGCTGTTCATTTCACCTGAGTCCACCTTGTAAGCCACCCTTCCCAGAACTCTCAGGGCTTCATTCTCTTTATTACTTGGACCCATGTCATTCTAGGTGTTGGTGGCAAACCCAAGGAAGTGCTTGTTGCTCAAACATGCTGCACAGAGAACATATCAGAAGCTAGGTAAATGAATAAGGAAGAGGCAGAAGGGCTCCCTCTGTCCCCCGAAGGAGTCCCCAGAGTGATTCCCATTGCCATCTCCACTTTCAAGAACCCAGAAATCAATGGCAGCCACATCTCAGGAAAGATAAAACTAAATGTCAAGAAGCTGGACATTAGATTCTATTGCACAAGGTGCCAACAGAGCTACCTTCTTTCTCCACTCAAAGAAGGTGATTTGGGGTTAAGTCCCATACAGCTAATGACTGAAGCCCTAGGTAGGCTTCCCAGGTTATGGAGAAAACATCACAGCACATATTCAGGAATTTAATAACTGGGTGCTCCAATCTGGATTTTATCACCAGAAAGGAAAGAGAAATTAAAAGGTACTTAATTGAAGTCAGACTGCTTATCCTGCCCAAGGCCTGTGGCTAACTCTTCAGCACACACAAGACCTACACAGCTTCCCCAGAAACATGCCTTTCTGACCAATCTCATTCTCCTCCACGAACTCTCCAGTAACCATAGAGGGAGAGAAGTTACAATGTCCCCTTTATATGGGTGGATATGTACTGAGGCCCCAGAAGAAGGCTGAAACTACAGCTGGTACCAAACCCTATGTGGTGGTTAAGCTTGACTATATATTGATTGGAACAAGGTGTTTCAGATTACTACAGCACACCCCAGGGTGTCTGTGAGGGTGTCTCTGGAGGTTATTAGATTCTAAAAGCTCTGACTTGATCCATGGTTTGATGGGAGGTGCTGTGGCTTCAGAAGGTGGGGTCTGATTGGAGGAAGTGGGTTGTTAGGGATATACTTTTGAAGGGTGTGTGTGGACCCTGGCCCTCGCCTGTGATTCCTCTTGGTTTCCTGGCCATCAAGATATGAGCAGCTTTGCTCCTCCACACCCTTCAGCCATAATGTTCTGCCTCACCACAGTCCAGAACAAGGCAGCCAGCTCACCATGGATGGAACACTCTGAAACCAGGAGCCAGAATAAATTTTCCTTCTTTTAAACTATTGGGTTTAGACATCTGTCATGGGGATGAAAAGTCTAACACTTGCTGTAATTTAGTGCCTGTTTTGTTTTTATGGAGCACTCAGGCATCATGGCCATAAATTCTGAAGTTTGAAGTATGACAGCAAACACACCAAATTCTTTTTCCCTTTCCATAACTGAAGACAAATGATTCATTCTTACCGTACCTCAGCTACGATTTTCCTTAGTAGGTCAAGAACTTTTCACTTTTACACTCAGAGCAAGGACTTAACAGATGCTTCTTGGTGCATCTCAGTTGCCATTGTCACTACTCTTGTGTTTGTGGATCTCTGTTAATTAAATGAGGGTCATTTGAATATAAGTGCTGTGATATTGCCATAGAACTGATAATTGGGACAGCTGACGAATGATTAAAAAGGGGTAACACATACAGCATGGATACACTGGACATGTCCTAGGAAAGTTGGAGCAGAAGGGCATAAGGTTTATCACCCTGATTAGTGTATAATTGTAAACACAGCATGAAAGCTGAAGAGAAGATTACATAAGTAAGAGCACTTGCTACTCTTCCAGAGGACCCAAGTCCAGTTCCCAGCATCCATATCAAGTGGCTCATAACCTCCTGTAACTCCAACAGGCAGGGGTTGGTCGTGGGATATAGGAATAGCCAAAAGGCCCAAATTGTCTCCTGGTCCCAGAGGGCTAGGGACAAGGTCCTGATGAGCACCAGGGAACTGAAGACTCCACGAAGCCATTCTCAGCCTGTAGCGGCAGGTCTGTGTGCACAGCCGTGCGTTTTCTCGAAGCGGTGGGTGGAGATACGGCGTTGTGCCGTGTCACAGAGACCCTGGGCGCCTCCACAGTTTGGGCCAGGCGGCCTTTCCTGGCAGAAAGCAGAGGCCCAAGCAGGCTTGCAAAGAGCCGGAATGTGCTGTGGATTTCAGTTGGGTGCCAAGTGAGACGTGAACCTGTAGGTTAAGATATCTTTATTCAGATAATACCAGCCAAGCGCAAGCCAGAGCGTGCCCAGAAGCAGCAAGCTAGGGAGGCCAGAGAGAAGGGACCTCCCATGTGTCCCCCACACCTTAAGAACCCCCCATGCCTCATCCTGAACATCCCCTGACCACGCCTTGACAGGCGTGGTTAAGCACACCTGTAACCAGCCCTTAGGAGGCGTGGTTATGGTGTCTCCCTACACAAGCCAGCCACAGCTATAGGAAACATAATTCCCAGGAGCACAGACCAAGAGTTCTTGTATTTTACTTTGCCATTAGGTCACAGTGAGGAAAAAAGAGAAAGTATTCAGAGGACAACAGAGGGAGAGGGAAGCAAGAATGAGAACAAATGGGTGTTATATACACATATGTGTGCAGGCATACATCTCAATCCTAACCTCTTTTCTAGGTTAGCCATGCCTGTCCTATGAGCCTCTGGGGAGGCCCCTGTGGGGCGGGACTGGGTAGTTTAGGTTGCTGATGAAACACTGAAAGGCCCTAGATGTTGCCACACACAGAAACTAACTCTGATCGGAGCAATTCCATATGTCCTCCTGTAGTGGCTAACCTTGGCCATCAACATGTCTGGTTCTTAGTTTTTGTTGTCAACTTGACACAACCTAGAGTAAACTGGAAAGAAGAAATCTCAATTGATAAATTTCCCAGGTCAGACCAGCCTATGCCAAGTCTGAGAGGAACTGTCTCAATTGATGAATGATGTAGGAGGTTCCCACTCACTGCAAGAAGGACAATCCCTAGGCAGGCGGGTATGGACCATTTAAGAAACTAGCCGAGCCAGGTGGTGGTGGCCCATGCCTTTAATCCCAGCACTTGGGAGGCAGAGGCAGGTGGATGAGTTCGAGACCAACCTGGTCTATAAGAGCTATTTCCAGGACAGCCTCCAAAGCCACAGAGAAGCCCTGCCTCGAAAAAAACAAAAAACAACAACAACAAAAAAGGAAACTAGCCGAGCGTGAACCAGTGAGTGAGTCAGTAAGCAGTATTCTTCTGTGGGTTCTGCTTCAGTTCTTGCTCTGACTTCCCTTGATGATGGATTGTGACCAGGGAGTTGTAAGCTAAAATAAACTCTCTCCTCCCTCAAGGTGCTTTTGATCGGAGTGTTTTATCATAGTGCAGAAAGCAAACTAGAACACCTCCATAACCTGACCCCCCTTAGTGTTTGTGAGTGCCCCTGTGATTGCTCTGCATGGCTGCCAGGGCATCTGGACACTCTTTGAAATCGCAACCAGTCTGATCTCCATAGGGAAGTCTTTTGTGTGAACTCTTTGGCACTGCTCTTAGGGTATCTCCAACTGTGGATGCAGTTCAACAAACATAAAGATGGGCAGGCATTTGCTATCTTAGTCATTTTGGGGTCCTGTATTATGCAGCCATAGATGACTTACACATGGTTCCTTCCAATAGCTCTCTCATAGCACATTGAAGGTGGCTTCTATCTGACTTCACATGAGGCTCTTTCACTGTTGTCTGTCCACTCATTAAATGCCCATCATGTCCACTGTGCAGCCCCAGAGGTCACACAGGCAGAGACTTCTTGCTATGTGGCAGAGTTATTAAGGCCAGCTCAAGGCAGCAGCCCTAGCAACCAGGGATGCTGCAAGGCCAGAGATGCCAGGTAACAAAGCAGAGCCCTGAGCTTGCCAGTTTCTAGCATAGAGCCCAGCACTGCTCCTGACTAGCTTCTATGTGAATTGCAAGGTCATTCAATCTGTGTGAGCCTTAATTTCGTTATGGATTATAGAGGAAAACAACAATTAGCCACCAAGAATATAATAAAGAGAAAACCCAGGTGCTCAGCACTTAGTAGCTGCCAACAAGGCTACATTTTTGCCACCTGTCTGCAGGTACAATGGAGGCTATATAGTGACCCAGCCATGAGACTGCTTTGTGCATGCTCTGAGGCTGACCATGGGGCTTATAGGGATATTGGAAGCTTCTGGAACAGCTGCAGCATTTGAAGAGCTAAAGCCACACATGGGCCTGGCATGGAGCAAGTCAAGACTTGTCTGTGGTGGGAAGTTGTGGTAAAACAGCTCATACCTCATCTCACATTCACAAGATGTCACGGAACTCCATCAAGTTGCATTGCTGGATCAAGAGCAGAATCAGCCAATTTGGAAATAAGAAGCAGAAAGCTGTAGAAACCCTGAGAAGATAAGATCTCTGTGATTTCTGTGCACTTGTGCACATACATGTATCCACAGGGAGATTACTATGTGAGCTTAGGGGTAGACATGTGTGCCTGTGTGGGTATGGGTGTATGTCTTCAATTTGCATAAATGCCCACATGTTGGTATACATGTATGTCAATCCATGTGCATGTCTCTGTGTGTTTGATGGCTGCCTGGGTATAAATGTGTAGAGGGGGTTCTGATTGTGCCTGTGTGGTATGTGGTATGCATGCACTTGACTATGGTTCTGTCGTCAGTGAGCATGGAAGAGGCATCAGATGATCAAAAGCATCCCTGAACCCTGTGGTTCCTTCCAGGGGAGATGAGCACTCAGAATAGGATGGATTTCTAAACTGAGGGGAACAGGTATGAGGTCATAGGGCTACCCTTACACTTGCTGACATGTCTTCAATGCCAAGAAGACCCCCTTCACTGTGCATGTGCTGAGGTCCCAGATGCAATAGTTTGTGTTGTTTGGGAGACCAAGAGATGAGCAGTGATTTAAAAGGACAAAGACAAGGTAGAAGAGAAGGTGGGTCACCCTGGCTGGTATCAACTTGTCTCCATGCTTCACCTACTACACGGGTAGCAAAGGGCTTCAGCAAGCAAAGAAAGGCAGGTGCTGGGAGAGTACTGCTGAGGCTGGTGTACACTGGCATGCCAAGTCTTTCCGGGCCTTTCTGGACTCATGGACCTCTACAAACTGAAATCTTCATCTCCAAGACAGCTTGGGTCTGCAGGGGGCTCTGCTGCTCTGAATAAATGCCTACCCAAACAAGAAGGTCAGCATGAGCCACACAGGGCTGTGCAGAAAGAGACTCCGGGTTGCTGAGAATAGAAATGTCTGTTTCTCACACAGCAGCTGACACCAGGGTCCACGATTGTGCGTCATTGACTGTGGGATACCATAGCAACAGCCGGGTGGGTAAATTGTTCAAGCTGGGCTGCTCTCTGCTATGGAAGATCCAAACTTGGTCCCGAGTACTGGCATCTCTGTCCAAACACCCACAAATAAATCCCCCTAGGCAAGAAGGGATTCTGTCATCGGCAGTGAAATGTCAGGATTAGTATAAATTCAAGTCTGAAGCCACCACCAGTCTTGAATAGTGGTGACAAGCAGAAAAGCCTAAGAAAAACAAGTAAAAATCAAGTGTAATCTGCCACATGAGGTCATTACTGTTACACTCTTCAAATTCATGGCACACTGGCTTTCATATGCAACTTTTGCTGTGAAAGTGACACAGTTGACAACATTCGATGCCAGTCTCACTCGAAGTGAATTAAAGCAGCATTCCTGTCACCTTGACCTGGAGGTCCTCAGGCCCCTCTGCAATCACTCTGGAGCACTCTACCCTGAGGACTCAATCCAAATTCTACCCCAGTGCCCAGAGCCAGGAGACCCAGATCTGCCCTTTCTCTTCCCCAGCTTCTTAGGGGTCCTATATGCATTTAGCTGCCTGCTTCAGACACATACACTCCACTCCATGTCCCCCACTGCCAGGCACCCAACTTGAGCACCTTAGAAACTGCTGTCCCCTTGCCTGGGAAATGCTTCCCTCCGATCATTCACAGGACACTTCAGCAGCCACCTACTAGAAGGCAGGCCTTCCCTGTGCCCTCCTCATTAGCCTGGTCCATCCAGCCTTGACTGCCACCTCATTTCCCCCACCTATCTTTACAGGGACACATCATGATTTGAAGCAAGCTGTCCTTGTTCTGTTTGCTTAGCGTCTTCTTCTCAGCGAGGGCAAGCAGTCTGTCTTACTTATCATGAAGTTCCCTGTGGGCTCACTGTAGAGTGCTTCAGAACACAGGCAGCAGCAATGTCACATGGCAGCGACCACATTTGTGCCACCCCCTCTTGCTATTGTACAGGACTATCACCTGAGGCAAACTGCCACCATCATCAGATTATCAGGGCTCACTTGCTGAAGATCATCATGGCTGGGCTTGCGGACTACCGACATTCCCTCAGATAAGGTGGTGTGGGGAGGGTCATTGAACCCTTACCTGAGTAGCAAACTACTCCCCCTGACCCTGCTGTTGTATGCAATTCTGCCCAAACTGTATGTGGCCTTGGGGACTCAGGGAGGGGCTAGAATATAAAAGATGGGGAAGACTAAGGGAAGAGGGCTCCATGGGAAAGTCGTCATCCCCACTGGGTAAAGACTTGCCAGTATGGCATTTCTTGAGTGGGAGAACCCACAATCCTCTAAGTAACCCCTTATCTATGCTTTTGTAAGGAAGCCAAATAAACTCAGAGCCAACTCTCAGAGGGAACTTGGGTGGACTGTGCCTCAGTTTGACATTGGGACTTAGAGAGAGGAAAAGATATTGTATATGGCTTGCCCAATTATAGATGCACCCCATTTTCTGACCATAAATACAATGTAGAGAATATCTTGGTATCTGGCAGTCTAGTCCCTGTCTCTAACCATGGCCTCAGCTAGTGGGCTCAGAAGTAAGCTCAAATACAGCAGCAGGATGTTCACAGGCATTGCCATGCTACATCCCCAAGAGTCTGAACTAAAGACATGACAGCAGCCTAACAGCCCTAGCTAGGAGTAGACGGCATCTAGGTCAGCACTGCCTAGTCGTCATCCAGAGATCAGACTCAGTTCTGGAAAACCTGGGTGGACCCAGGTGTGCATTTCTAACAAGTTTTCGGGAGAGTCCTCTGGCAGTCCATCCTCACATTGCCTTCTGGTTTCATCAGTGGTCAGCACCTGGGCTACACACTGTCGCAGCCCCTTGCACTGTGTTTCTGCCCGCCCCTATAAACCCAGTAGGCAGTGCAAGCTTGTCCCCGCCTTGCTGCCCTAGGCAACTATCTTCATATGGCTGAGTGAGTGGGTTCATGTTTATATTTCTGCACAAATATGTGCATGGAAGTATGTATATGAATTTGTGTGTCTGTGTGCGTGCTCACGATACACCATTCCTGCTGTATCCCCACTTCATTCATGCTCTCCTAGTACAGCTATAGTTTCAAATCTACAGTCTATCCTTATGCCAACATCTACCAACACACATTAGGAGGCTCTCATTGTTTTCCTCCCTGTTAGGTTCAATGACCTGCCCCAGGCCACACAGCAGACATGTAAAAGAATAGGCACTTTGTGTTTCCTAAGTCTCATGTGAAAGTCTGTGACAGCAATTGCAGGCTGCACTACTCAACAAATCACAGCAACTGTTAGTGAAAGCAGAAATAATCAAGCAAAAAAGATGTCAGCATTTGGGGTGCACCACATTTATCTAGTCTTTCCAATGCCAGAGCTCCTCCCTGACATCACAGCTGCAAGAACAGGTTCCCTTCTGAAGGGATACCACAGGCTCAGGCCACAGATGGACATTGATTATGTCAGCTATTTCCTCATAGTGATAGAAAGCTGTCTTCCCCAGGAGGAAGGCCCTATGGGGAAGGAAAGTTCCCTGCACCCCCTGACCCCAAACCCAGCCTTATGGCAGGTGCTTCCTGTGAGATGACAAGCACCAAGGAGGAATGGGAACCCATGTCAGGTTGTGCTGTCATGGGAGCACCATTCCCTCTGAAGAGGCAGGAGGAGTATGTGGCTTCTGTATCCTGGCTCTTTCTTGTGACATGAAGGACCTGGAGATATCTCCCCATCAGTGAAATTCTGGTTTGTGGCTCAACCATCTATCTCAAGACACATGTGGTTATTGCAGAGCTTGAGGCTTGGGACCTGTTCAGTGGAAGGTAACATGCTTAGAACATGCAGAGCCCTGGATTCCATCTCCAACACTGCAGAATAAAGAAAAGGCTTTTGTCACTGAGCCAGTTTCTTCTCACTGGCTGTGGCTCCTCACTGACTGCAACCTCACCTATGTGGAGCATCCATATGGAATTTCAGGCAGGGCCAGCCTCTCCTCACTGTCTAGGCTGCATGCTGGATACAACCTGCCCCTGCTACCGTCTGAGGCCTGACCAGTGTTCCCTTTCTGACAGGTGAGGTCATTAATTCTGAGCAGGGCTCATATTGGTGCCTGAAAAAAAATGCCTTAGGTAAAAGAAGTTTCTCGAATTCAAAACTTCACTGATACCCCTGCTGCTTATAGTCCGTGACCAAGGGAAACTTTCAGGGATTAGTATACAAAACAATGCACTGTATGTGAGGCCTCTGGCTAAAGACAGAATTCTCAGTCCATCCTCCCTTTCTGATAATCAGCTGCCCTCACAAGTTCATAGTTCACATAAGGAAGTTCCAGAGGCATCTAAAGAGGCGACTTCAGATCATTCCCAGGACTCCTGCTCTGTCTTTGGCCCCGATTGCCACAAATGTCTTTTTATTCTGAAACTGACATAGGGAAAGCATGTAGGCAGTCACTAGGAACATAATCCTCAGTCACTGTCTGACATGCATAGCCATCCCTGAGGGACACACTGCATGGTGCCCTGCATCCAAACACCAGGCACGTGCATGGCTTGGTTCTAGAGCAGAGGCTCTCAACCCACAAGTTGTGACTCCTTTGGGGTCCAAATGACTCTTTCACAGGGGTCACAAGTCAGATATCCTGCCTATCAGACATTTATATTATAATTCACAACAGTAACAAAAATACAGTTATGAAGTAGCAATGAAATAGTTTTATGGTTGGGGGTCACCACAACATGAAGAACTGTATTATAAAGGGTGGCAGCATTAGGAAGGTTGAGAGCCACTGCTCTAGAGCCAGGGTGACTGGGGTGGGGGTGGCGGGTGGGATATAGAATAGTCCTTCCCAAGAGAATTCTAATTTCCATGATCCTGGAGTCCCTTCTTCCTGGTACTGGTGAGGAAACAACTGTCAGTCGGGACTTTTAAACCCAAGTCTCCCATATTGCAAGGAGGGAAATGTGCAGTCATCTCACTTTTTTTGCATTCAAAGATCCATGTCTGACGAGAGACAGAGATGCGCTCAGTGGTACGACTTGCTTCAAGTCCCAGCAGAGAGATCAACGTATATAAAATTTAGCAGGCCTTGCCAAAGCCATCCCTAACACGGCACAGCTAAGGGCTCTGCACACTGGGAAGCAGAAGGGAGTGTATTCACCAGGCTGGTTTCTACCTTTGTCACATCTGTGGGTTTGAGGTTACAAGGCCTGGTTTTTCACCAGGCCACAAATGCTGTGGTCATCCAGGCTCCCAGTTCTTCCCATGAACATATATTCATGGATTCGGCCTTTGTCCTATCATGCTTTCCATCTGTCCCAGTGAGTTCCTGGGGTCCATACCTGTTGAGGCACCCAACCCTCTACAGCAAACCTTTCCCTCTGTCCCTTCTCCCATACCATCATCTTGGCTGGGTAGAGCCTTCCCTCCTGGTGTTTATCATACAACACTGGACATCTGCTGGGCTGCTGGCCTCTAGAGTCCAGCAGAGTACTGACTCCCCAGGGTTCTCAGAGGCTTAGAGAGAGTTTACTGAGTCAGTGGAGCTGAGGAACAATAGGCCCTTCTAGGTCACATGTGCCATAATGCTGAGGGCAGGCCTGCTGTCTGTGCAAGGCTGAGGTGGCCAATTTGAGTCCCTATAAGAAGCTCATGTGAATTCAAGAAGGGACGATGGCCACCTGTACTTCTCCTGCCTCCCCCCTTCCTGGACTGACTTTGTCAGAGAGCTTCATGACACTGTAGTTCAGTTTCAAAAGGTTCAGCCCTGGTTGCTAAGCCCTGCTGCTTTGGACTGTGGCAGCTCAGCACACAGTAGTGGAAGCAAATAGAAAAGAAGCATCCTATAGAGCCCAGAAACTAAGGGCACAGCCTAGTGACCCCACTTCCTTCCACTAGGGTCCATCTCTCAAAGATTCAACCACCTCCCTTTAGTGTCACAGGTTAGGGACCAAGCTTATAATATATGGGCTTTGTGGAGGTGAGGGAGTACAGGCAAGATCCAAACCATAACACCTGCCTTGAAAGTTCCACATGTGAAGATCCTGGAGGGGCCCAGGCAGCACAAGTGCCCTGAACCTCGGTGTTAAGGTACAGTCTAAGAGGCTCCTGGAAAATCACAAGAAGTCACTACCACCAGGAGCACAGGAACATACCATACATCTTCAGTTTTCCAGAAGCATAGGCTGAGCGCCAACTACAACTAGCCTGAGGCAGTCCACACACCTCAGCATGGAGTAGGTAGGACTCTTCCTATAAAGGCCATCTCAACAGTTCATAATCTTCCTTACAAGTGGCATTGTGGGGAGAAGAAACATGGCCACTTCCTTCCTTCCTTCCTTCCTTCCTTCCTTCCTTCCTTCCTTCCTTCCTTCCTTCCTCCTTCCCTTCCTCCCTCCCTCCCTCCCTCCCTTCCCTTGGTGAACCCTCTGAAGACAGTGGGCTCTCATCATCCAGCCAGTTGTGGTAAAGAGTAAATCGAGAGCTGGGGACCGGGTACCGTGGTGGCCAGGAGGTACTAGTGCAAGGATGGCACACAGCGGAGTCTGTCTTTACAAGTTAGCAAATGAAGGAAAGGGGTGAGAGTGGCCAAGCTGTATGTGTCAACCTGGCTCAGATGGGGAAGATGTGGGGGCACTTGGTGTGTGCAAGCAACAGGAAACCGAAGCAGGTTCCTGAGCAGAGGGTGACATGACAAAAACAGGGCACCTGAGGGGTACATCAGCTACCTAGACTGAATGGAAGTATAGCCAGAGAGCAGAAGCAAGCTGTGGTGATGAAACCCTGATTTAAAGCGGTTGATGTCTCCATAGTGTCTGAGCCACTTGCCCCAAATTCATTCTCCCTACACAGGGTCACTCTGAGAGGTGGGACTGCCACTGTCAACTATGTGTAGGTGAGGGAAGTGGTGCTCGAGGTAGCTTGGCTAGGAAGTGATGGCACAGAACCCCAAACCCAGACAGTCTTCTGAGAGCGGGTGATACTATAGAGGACACTGTGCTGTGACACTGTGTCCCTTGTATGCACTAATCTGTCAGTGCTCACCCTCAGCCAGAGGCCAAAGCCTTTCCTCTAGGCTACAGGCAAAGCCTAGGAAGGCTCTCTGCTGCTGAGTTCTTACAGTAAGTAGGTAACCTCACAGGATGGCTCTGAAAGGCCCAGTGCCTGCAAACTGCCTGCACTAGAGCCTTTCTCTGGCTCTTTTTGCTTTTGTTCTTCAAGAAACCACTGGTGTTGACAAAACTTGGAAAATTGCCAAAGCCCTTTCCTTTCAGTCCTGGATCAGTCAGTCACCTTGAAATCCAACTCAATGCTCCCTTGGGATGGCCACAGCGTTGAGGGTATGTAGTGTACCAGCCTATGTCCCCTCCACTGGCTGGATGAGACCTTACCTAGACAGAAGCAGACCTACTTGAGCTCAGCTCCTCACCACCACAGGGCACCAGCAGTGGTTAATGTCCCAGAGGGAGGCACCCCAGAGCCTGACATGAGACAGACATGAGACACTGAGACCTAGTTTAAAATAGCCTTACTCTGCTTGACAGAGGGGCCGCAGGCTCCTGGGAAATATGGCTCCTGCAAGGGTGGAGTTTGTCTTGTCTCTGACAATAGAGGACCTTGGAAAATCCCAGAAGCCTTGTTCATGGAAGGATCCTTAGGTCAAATCCCCTTATGAGGCTCCCTGACCACTCAAAGATTGTCTTGGTAATAGCTGGCAATCTGAAAGCTAATAGGTCTAGACTTTGAGGTATGTCCTATTACTTGGGGCCTCAGTTTCTCCAATTATCACCCTTGAGGTTGGCTTAGGCCAATGCTTCTAAGTGTTGCCTGGGAAACTGCAATAGCAGCATCACCTGGAAACTCACTAGAAATTCAGACGCTCCAGCTCCACAGTCTTCCTGAATGAAGAACTTTGGGCAGCTGCCATGCCAGTGCACGAGGCTCTCTCTGGGTGGTGCCAAGCTATTGAAGTATGGCAGCCCTAGTGCAGGGTCTCAGACCATGTATCCTGTGGGTCCTCAGAGGAAGTTACCTCTGCTCACTAGCATGGCCTGCCTAGACAAACAAGGACAAGGACTTGTCTATTGGTGCAGACTCCTAGTTGGGTGGCCACCTACATGACTCCCCAAATCCTTCCCACCTCACCTGTTGGATATCTGTGAGGGGCAGAGGACATGGTACATACCATATGTCCAAGTACATGCTAAGTGCCTATGACCCTGGGGCCCTTAGTGTAAGTGTGCTATGTGTAAGAGACACCAGGCTTCTCCTACCTCCAGGCTGGAAGCCTACCTAATTCCAGTGGGCCCAGGGTATTTCTGGGCTAGTTAGTACCTACACTTTAATCAAACTTTGGTATACACCATTCTGAGAGCCTGGCAAGAGACCAGCATGTGTGACCATTTAACACATTGTGGCTAGACAGTGTGGTCTCCTGGAGGACTCACAGGGGGGCCTTGTCCTATGGGTAAGACAGAGGCTAGTACTATCACCATGAGCTAACACTGCCTTCCCTGTACAGTCACACACTCAGCCCTCCCACACTCTACTGCCCCATGCTCCCTCTCTAATGACTGTACTGTCTCCCTTATCTGCTCTGCACCTACAGGAGATGATTGCTCCTGGCTCTTCTTTGCTTAGCAACCTCATGGCTGCCCCTCGTGTATTTGTAACCGCCCCTCGTGTATTTGTAACCTAAACAGGACGCTGGTTGATCTATGACCCCCATCTGACCTCACCCTATGCGGCCTACCCCCCCCTTAAACTCTGGGCCACTCTTGTCTCAAGGCACTTTGCTCTTTCCATTCGTCCTTCTGGTCCCTTCCTGACAACATCCACAGGATTTCTTTCTTCAGATCTCTGCTCCAACCAGTCTTCTCACCCTCAAACTTCCCACCCCTTCCCTTACCAAATGAACCCCATGTAGTCTCTGTTTGAATATGCACTTGCACTTAGCTACCCGTAGCCCTCAAGAACTGCACACATGAACAATGGTTTTAAATTCAGGCCTGGCTACTTTAGCAGCTGGGTGACTTTACATAAGTTGCTTAACCTCTCCGTACCTCCATTTCCTCATTTGTAAAATGTACCCTCACTTCAGTAAATGAGTACAAACTGCCTGAATGTAGCATGTGTCCAATCAGCTATTATTAGAATCATTATGGACCAAAGGCTCCTGGGCAGCAGCCCAGAGTTTGGGCTCTAGTCCAACCCCCACCCAGTGTGACCTTGGGCAAGTCTTTTTCCTTAAACATGTCCTCCAGCTGCGGAATGTGGGTGTTAGCCAGGAAGGCTCTGAGGCCAGCCTGGATTAAAGCATGCCCACAAAAATCTCCAACATTCCTCAAGCTCCTCAAAAGGAGGGGCTAACCCTTCCCTTCCCAGACCTTCTTCAAGCTTACTGGCTCACTGCATATTTCTGTCCATTTGGGCTCCCTAGCACAATGCTGTAAGCTGGGTGGCTTATAAACAAGGGCAACTCTCTGGACCCAGTTCTGAAAGCTGCAAGGCTAAACCAAGGTGTCAGCAGATCCAGTGTGTATCAGAATCCTGCTTCCTGGTTCACAGATAGAGGTGCTGCCTTCTACCTCAGCCTTGCATGACCAAAGGCACCAGTGTTCTCTCTGGTGGTTCCTTTTACAAAGCCACCAGTCCACACATCAGAGCTCTGTCCCAGTCCCTGCCCTCCTCCCTGCATCCTGGCCTCCCAAAACCTTGCTTTGAGATTAGGTTTCTACACTGAACTTAGGGCTAGACACAGTGTTCAGTCCACAGTATTAGTGTCACCAATGAACAGAAGGTCACCAGTCACTGTTGGGCGGCCCTGCTCTCTGGGATTGCTCACCACAGGACCATTCAGGTAGCCTTCAGCCAATTCCAACATGGACTACACAGTTCCCACCAGGAGCTCCACACTCCACAGTTCCCCCTAGGAACTCCACCCCTCAGTCTCAAGCCTCAAAACAGACTTTTCTGCTCTCCCCCTCCATTTTCCTGACCTCACCCCATCTCCACCACAGCCGGGAAGGCCAGGCTGAAGCCGCACTGCCATTCTAGCTTTCTCCATCTGGCCCAGGTTCTCTGAGGCCATACCTGGCTAGGTCCCACCTCTCCACCCTGCAGGATGGCCCTGGACAATGCCAGAGTTTACCTTCTTAGAACATTCTTCACTCTTCTGGAGGGCAACTGGTGCCTGCTGCTCTTTCAAGCCTCCATTCAAAGATGCCTCCTCAGATAGCTTCCTGTAACAGCTCCTGACACCTGGATGTCAAACGCTCTCCAGAGTTCAGTTGTGCCTTTCTTTCCTGGGTGTTTTCAGGAGGAATAGAGCCTTGTCTGTGCTCATTTCCTGCAGGTCTCTGGGTTTGAAACTGCAACTGACATATGGAGGTGCCTCACTGAATACTTTATTATGAAAGCACAAAGTATGATAATGGCTGAAAGAACAGCTTGATGATGTCCACAAACAAAGAATTTACCTGAGTGAGACAGCCACCTCATGGTATAAGGAATAAGTTGTTACAGTCCATTTTCAGTATGCAGTATATTTAGCATTCTTCATCAGTTACAGACAGCAGGAGGCACTAGGCCCATCTCTCTCCCTTAGCAGGCAGCTGGTGCTTGCTTGTCTCAGAATTCTGAGAGTTGGGGAGTTACAGGCAGTCTGATCAGAAAAGAGAACAGTTTCAAGTCCCGGGATGCACATTGTATAAGGCTGTGTCCTAAACCAATAAGATAGAGATTTTGGGAAGGGAGCAGGTCTGGGCCTATGGGAAAAGAGGACAGGAATTGCTCGCAATCAGGGGACACCAGCTATTTTTGTTTCTCTTTGCGTTGCATCCCTTTCTGCAGAGTGTTTATTAAAAACTGCTTCATTTTCACTGATCCCAAGCTTTTTATTTTATTTCCAACAATGGTTGATACATCTAGGACAAAGGCTGGAATGCTACCATCAGTAGGAATCTAATGTGGGGAAATGTGCCCCAAGAGGAAGAGGTTACCTCAGGGCTCAGGAAAGCAGAGGTGTCTTAGAGCAAATGCTCCATGTCTATAGCATCCTAACTGCTGGGTAGCATGCTGGCCTACACACACTCCAGTCTCCAAGGAGAGGCATCTGCAACTTCTGATGGGATTCCCCTTCAACGCCAACTCTCTGTTCACTTCTCCAGGCACATTTTCCTCCACTCCTTTTCAGGACAGATCTACAGCAGGGCTCCTGCCCCAAGGTGGTAGCAGCCTCTTGTTGATGCACTGCAGAGGAGTCAGTGGGCAATGGGCTCTTCCATCATTGCTCAGCTCCCCCTCATGCTTCACAGTGGCTAGCATGTCTCATCTCACCCCTAACAGAGGGCTATGCTTTGTCCCTGGCTACCCCACAGGCACAGAGGATGGTCACAGTTCCTCTAAGGTTCCCACAGCTGCTTTAACCAGCAGCCCAGCCCTGAGCAGAAGGCAGTGACCAAGGGTCCTTCCCAAGTATGGAGAGTGGCATCCCAGGCAGAACTGCTTCTGGGGGCTAAGTTCACACAGCCAATGCATTTCTGAGAACTGGGACTTGTTTGGGGATTTTTTTTTTTCACAAGACTATTCCAATTTTGTCCTTAAGTGTGTCTTGAAGCAGCTGCCTATGCTCATGAATCATTCACCGGGGAGAAAGCTCATCCTCTATTCTCCACCCTTCCTTGCTCCTTGATGGAAATGAAAGTAGTACTGCACTAGCCCCCCACCAGGAGCTTTCAGAGGTGTCAGCTGCCACAGACTCAATAGAGTCCCTCACAGGGGACATAGTGGGGAAACAAGCTTGCACAGCTCCAAAGATGGGTCTCCTCCAGTTAATGACCTAGTCCACATCTAAGCCAAGTCTTCCAGACACCAAATGTTTAAGTGCTCCAGCTATCAAAGTTGATTCCACAGCCCAGGATCACAATACCTAGGTTAGATATCTTCACATTTTGGGGATGGAGCCTGGCCTCTGGAATGCGGTATGTGCTTTGAAGAGATGTAAGAACTATTTTAGAATGGCAGATGTAGGCCAAGACAGACAGGGGCCAGTCCTATGCAACACATTAGAGACCTGGATGAAGCCTTACTCACAAATGAGATCTTATCCTGGAAATCCAGTCTCAGCTCCATGAACAAACACATCAGGCCACTCTCCCTCACTGGATGGACCCACCTTCCTTTGCCCTGCTGCCTCATCGGCCATCTCCTTGAAATTTCTGTCTACCTGCTCCACCTCAGACCCCCCTTCCTGCTGTCACAATGCTTCTGGTAGATCTCAGAACAGGGCTTTGAATACCCTGGGCACATTCCTTCCCAGGGCCTTTGCCTTTGTACCTGCTGGCCACTCTGCCAGGCTTTTGTGCATCTCCCCCTCCCTTCTCCCTCTTATCCGTCCAGATTTGAGCCAAACCTGTCCTTCCATGTCAACAGCTCCACTCCCAGACACTTCATGCCAAAGGGTGCTTCACACTCAAAGCTCTCACTCACACAAATCTCCCCTAATTGCACTTAGCACCTCCTGAAATCCTGTCCTGTCTCGTAACATATGCATCATCTTCCACAGCATGCTGACATCCTGAGGGCAGGGTCAGCCAACTCCTTCTTCACTGGGCCTGGCACCAGGCCTATCTCAGAATGCAAGTTCTGTAAATACCCAAAGCTTGAGTGTGGAAGAGATCTTTTCATAGACATGAATTGTGATCAAGGAAGGCGCAGTAGAAGATCTGTACACAGACGATCATTACCAGAGACGAAAGTCTGACAAAAATGGTATTTACAGCAGCTTAAAATACCCAACACCTGGAAAGGAGTCATGCAGGCGGGAAGAGGCTGGGAAAGTGGGCTCTTCGGCATTTCCGCAACTTGCCTACTTTGCAGTTACTTTAAAAGCAGAGTCTCCAGCTAGGGCTGACTGCCCTCCCACTCCTAAAGGACTCCCTCTCCTCAGCCCAAACTAACAGTCCAAGTACTATGCAGAAGTCTGCATGGAAATCTGGGCAGGCCATTCTTTCCCTGATGGAGCATGAGTCACTGTGGAAGGCCCTAACAGAGTGAGACTGGCCTGACACAGGCGACTACCATTGCCTAATGTCCAGCATACCAGCTCTGACCCTTTGTCAGGCAGGAGTCATTTGAGGATGTAAAGTTCAGCTGAGATGAAGTCTATCTGAAACTGAAAATCCCAAGCCATAAATCCTAGAGGAGACACTGAACAGGCAAGGAGAGCCCAAATCCCCAATTGTGTGTGAAGGATAAGCACTTCGCAACAAAGCTCCTCCACCAAATTGCCAGGGACCCACCTTCCCTCTCACATCTAAACATGTAGGTAGAAGAATATGTTTATCAAATGGAATGTATCCATGATTCATTCATTCATTCATTCACCTATCTTTCCCTCTTTCCACCACTATCTATATAACCACACATCTACTCACTCATGTACACATCTATCTGCCCTTCTATCCATTTGTCCACCTGTCAGTCATCTCTCCATCCTGATTACACAATACCCCAAACAATCAGCTTATAAAAAGTAAGGGCTTGTTTGACTCATTGTTTTGGAGGCTCCACTGCGAGGATGGGCAGAACCATTGTATCTGAGCCTGTAAACACATCATGGTAGAAGCACAGAATGGAAGAAAAAAACTTTTTCTGGCCAGGAAACAAAAGAGAGGAGAAGCTCTGTGAGATCTTTTCTGAGGACACATGACACAGAGTCTGTGCATCACACATTAGGAAGTGATGACAAATCAGGGTCAAGGAGCACAATGTCTATCTCTCACATATTGGGAACTGATGATAGATCAATGCAACTTTAACAAAATTCAGCTTAGTAAACCATTGAGTTTATTGGGGTCAGTTACAGGAGGAGGAACAACTTAAACGTAGCTACATCACCAAAAGGCCCACCCCAACACATGTGAACTCATGGAAGCTGCATCCCTGGATTTCTCTGCATGCAGACAGGCAGGCATCTCCACGAGTGTGAGATTCTCCTCAAGACAACCTCAGCAGCAGTTGTTTGCTGTGTTCCGGCCTTGGGGAGGGGACCTCATGAGTCTTGAGTTGTAGTTCTCCAGGACTTGGAAGGTTGTTTACTTTTTGAATCTTATGAGCCTCCCTCAAGAATGGAATGTTTTAACATGGAAGAAATTGCTACACAAGAAGAAACCAGGGTCCCAGAGGCACCTTCAGTAACACATCTCCAGTGTCTTACAGACCTCTTGCTAGGCTTCACTTCTTAAAGGTTCCACTACATGCATAAGTAGCATCACCCTGGGGACCCACCCTTTAGTGCATGAGCCTATGGCAGACATCCAAGATTCCAGCCACCCACGAAGGCCTCCAAAGTACTACTCAGTCCACTGAAGCTGCTGCAACAAATCAGTCTGCAGAGCTTGCAAACAGTAAGGCACTAACCTGCCTTGTCCCTGATTTCAGCCATTCTCTTTGCCCAGGAACAAATTCACACTCATTGCACCTTTCTCTTCAGTGCTTTTGTGCAATCTACAACTGGAACAGGTTCTACCTGTCAGGGATATCTCCCAGCAGCTACCCCCTGGATTCCGGCCATTCACCACTGCCTTGCTCCCGACTGGATGTGCACATGGGGCTGAACCCCTCCTGTACTCTGGGAGACAACAAGTGACCCCAGCCCAGCTCTTGGAACCTGGCACCTCTCAAGATAGGTAATGTTAGAATCCAACTCCTGTTCATACAGCAACTTCCCTCATCTCTTACACAGATACCTACTGGCACCCTACAGAGGCATTACCTGTGAGTCCCTGGCTAACAGACATGCTAGTGGTAGGGTCTCTCATCTGAGAAGTGAGCTAACATGAACTCCCTACCATGCTATTGCATCTCTGTTCATCCATGGCATTAATAACTCTTCTAATAAACTCCTTATTTTTCAGGGTATCCATCTCAGTATCCTCTTGAACTGCACCCCTACATCCGAATCCTAACAAGGCTCAGTGTGATCATGGTAAGAGTAGCAGGTGACACTGGTACTATGTCAACTGCAGTTTAAGAATTCATTCATCAATACCTTTCATCTTGGCAACAATTTCTTTCAAGTAAAGGCACTATCATCCGCCTCACTTCACAAGTGTGGAAACAGGCCCAGAAAAGTTGTGTGATTGCCTACAGTTACAGAGGACTTAAATGACAAAGCCAAGCTTTGAACCTGCCCCAAGCATTTATTTGGCCCCAAAGTTCATGCTCCAAACTCTCATGCCCTTGGAGTAAATGGACAATTATCCCAGTAGAGTCAGCAGACTTGGGCTTAGTCTATGGATCAAGAGGAGGCCTCTTTCTACTGTAAGCCTGTAGCTACTGGTGCTGCAGAGAGGAGAGGCTCTGGAAGAAGGAGGTAAAGCAATCACAAAAACATCTGGAAGGAGCTGCTCTAAAGAGATACCTGTGTCCCTCCCTTCCAGCTAACAAACTCTTCAGACAATAGGCCCCCAGGAATTAGATTTCCCCCAGGACTCTCACCCTAGGGCAATGATGCAGGCCTAAGACAGAGTTTGTCTTCAGGACAGATGTTTCACACAGTGTAGACAATTTGTCAGACCATCTTACAGGAGACTGGAGCTCAGACAACCATGGGTCAGTGATGGATGGGACCACACCTTGACCAGGTTTCTTGACCGTATATACATCTTGGCCCTCTGTTTAAAACTAAACCTCATGTCTGGTTCCTGAAGATGAGCTTGGGAGGAATGTGGTCATTGGATCTCTTTGTCCCTTTTCCCAGTATAGTCACTTAAGAAATCCATTTTCTCTGCTTTTCACTGTCTGTCCTATGAAGAGTGGGCAATCCAACCTAGATTGTTGGGGTTGCCATGGCCTAGGCTCCATCCCTAAGAGCCCTAGCAACAGAAGAAAATGTGAGCCCAGTCCTACCTCTCTTACTTACAAGACAAACAGGGTTCCCCAGCTCCGATCAAGTCTCTTTTAGTTTGAATCTGAGAGTTTGGACCCAGGGCTGACAGTTGCTAAGGTCGCTGGGCCCATTCTCACCTTCCAGCCACCATATCCTTCTTGACCTAGCTACTTCAGAAACTCAGTATTTTTTGAGGTAGAAAAACAAACAAACTGAAAGCTATGCTTCTTGGGGAGCACCTTTATTCATGACCAAATGTCATGCAAATGCTAAGACCTCACTTACAGGGGCCATTGCCCCTGAGAGGCCAGGTCCTGACTGCCCATGAGCTAGCTGAGTGACTATCACTCAGCTAGAACACAGAAAGCTCTGCCCTAGCTTTATGCTCACACTGACCTCTGATATCTGGACTCCTACCTGTCACTCTTCTACCTGTCATCCAGGTGCAGGAGAGGTTGGGCAGGCGGGGCAGGGATAAGTGTTTCCGTAGTTCCTTCTGTGATCTCCCACTAATAACCTGCACACCCCTCTATGGCTTCCCACTGATGATCCACACACCCTTCCATGACCTCCCATTGGTGCCTTATACACCCTCTATGACCTTCTACTAATGACGCACATATACCCTCAATGACCTCTCACTAATGGCTCAGAGCCCCTTCATGATATTCCACTGAATATTCCACACACTCCTCTGTGACCTCCCACAGATGGCACACACAAACACACACACATCCATGAGCTCCTACTGACGGGCACACACACCCCTCTGTGACCTCCCACAGATGGCACATACAAACACACACATCCATGACCTCCTACTGACGGCACATAGCTCTCTCCATTACCCACTACTGATGGCACACACATCCCTCCATGACCACTTTCTTAAGGCACACACACCTATCTGTGACCTCCCACTGATCTAGTGCATACACCCCAATGCTTCTGCCAGATCTTCCTCCCACCAAGGACATACACACTTTCTCCATGATGAAACAAAGCACGCAACCCCTCCATGACCCACATACCTCTGTCAGGTCTTCCTCTCACTGACAATGTACATAACCCTTCCATGACCTCCTTGCCTGTCAGGTCCTTTCTCACTCACAATGCACATCCCAAACCACCATAGCACCAACAGGTTTTTCTTGTGTTGACTATGTACACACCCACTCTGTCCTTACCAAAATACTGCTAAACTCTCACACCGCTCATTGCTACTTATCACAATTACCACAAGGAAGGGTCAAGATAGAAGTGTGCCTCAGAGGACAATGCTTAATAACAGGAGGACCTGTGTACAAGAAACTCTGTGGGCAAATTTCAGTTAATGAGCAACACCATAATGAGCTGAACAGAGCCTAACCTTCATTCTACACATTATAACAGCACAGAGAAACAAAAGCTCTGCTCAGACACGAAGCCAATTGTCTGTAATCAGCATCCATTTCTAACCAGCACACAAGAATCCCTTCAGGCAGACATGAGCTCTATAAACAAACCACCAGCCTCCAGGAGCCCAAAATCGTAAGGTAATTACTATAACCATTCTTATTGCTAATAGAAACTTGCATTTTAATAGTGCCTTGCACTACATACAAAACTTCACAGACATGTAGAGAGAGCTTGCTGTGTGCTGGCTGCAGAGATATACCCAGGTGCAGCTCACTCTTGGGGAAACGGATGAATCCACAACTCTGAAATTCTGTCGTGGGCCTCGTCACAGAGGAAGAAAATAAAAAACTAACTCAGCCTTGAGGTGAGTGAAGGTTGTCTGGACAAGGCGACATCCTGTTAAGCCTACAGAGAACAGACAGACACTCTGAGGAATAGAGAACAGAAGAAGCTAAGACAGGGGCAGTAGGCTGCATTGAGCAAGCAAACTAGTCCGTGAGGCTGGAGTGCAGAAGTAATCCCTAGGGGCTGAGGAGACAACACAGAACAGCAGGCCATGTGGACTTCCTCATAAGCCGTGTGACACCACTCAAAGTCTGTAGCTCCTGCACAGTGCCCTTTGTAAACATCTTGTGTGGCCTCTAATCTCAAGAACACTCATCCAGTTTCCCTTCAGCTCTCTATCATTCCCTCAGAGACACATCTGGGACTTTGTTTCTGAGCTGCTTGTCCAACCATCCCGGACCCCACACTGGCTTGTCATGTGTATATTCTTATTCTTAGAGAGGGAAGAAACTCTTAGAAACAGACCTACACTAGGCCATCTTTTGACTGATTCACAGAACTCCATATTTAAATAGCCTGTGGGGGTCCTACCACACTCAGAGTATGGTTGTTACTTCTCTTCTGGTGGGTTCTTCTCCTCAGTATCTAATAACTCTGAAACGTAAATCCAAGGTTTTGTCTATTTGTTCTCTCAAACTCAGGGAAATCTGCCTGTCTCTGCATCTCTAGTGCTAGGATCAAAGGTGTGCACCACCATACCCAGCTTGTTTTTATAAAATTTTAAAGGTATAAATATGTTACTTAATCTTATAATCCATTTTTTTTTTTTTTTTTTGGTTTTTCGAGACAGGGTTTCTCTGTGGCTTTCGAGGCTGTCCTGGTCTCGAACTCACAGAGATCCACCTGCCTCTGCCTCCCGAGTGCTGGGATTAAAGGCGTGCACCACCAATGCCCAGCTCCATTTCTTATCTTTTTAAATTTAATTTAGAAACAATCTTATTTTATATATCAATCCCAGTTCACTCTCCCTCCCATTCTCCCATGCACCCCACCTACCCCCACATCCAACCCCCCATCCACTTCCCAGGGAGGCTGAAGCCCTCCATGGGAGATTATCAAAGTCTGTCATATCATTTGGGAGAGGGCCTAGGCCCTACCACATGTATCTAGGCTGAAAGAGTAGCCCTCCATGGGGAATGGGCTCCCAAAGTCCATCTTGTAATCAATTTTTAAATTGAAGATACTACAAAGAAGATGAAAACACAATGTTTGACTGAGGAAAATATTTCCAAGCAGCATATCTGACAGAGAAGTTATATCTAAAACATATAAAGAACATCTGAAACCCAACTGAGAAATGGGCAAAATACATGTACACGCGGTTTAGGAGACACACAGATGGCAAATAAGCACACAAAACGCTCACCATCGTTAGCCACTGCAGAAAAACCAAGGACACTCAGGGATATGCCACTGCATTCTCAATGTGGTGGCTCAACTGAAAACCACCATCACATAAGAAGCTAGTGAGGATGCAGAGAAACTGATCAGTCACACAAAATACTCAGGAAACAACTGTCTGCACCAAACACATTGATTATTCTTTCTTGCCCTTCCCTAAACATGGCACTGCAAAACACATTTATTATATTTGTCACTGTGGTGATTTGAAAGAAAATGGCCCCCAAGGAAGTGGCACTATTAGGAGTTGTGGCCTTGTTAGGGTAGGTGTAGTCTTGTTTGAGGAAGTGTGTCACTGTGGAGGCAGGCTTTGAGGTCTCATATATGCTCAAGATAGTGCCCAGTGTATCAGAACACTTCCTGCTGCCTGCAAGCCAAGATGTAGGACCCTCAACTACTCTAGCACCACGTCTGCCTGCACGCCACCATGTCACACCATGATGATAATGGACTAAACCTATGAAACCGTAAGCTACCCCAATTAAATGTTTTCCTTTGTAAGAGTTGCTGTAGTCATGGTGTCTTGTTACAGCAATATAAACTTTAACTAAGACAGTCACTGCATTCTGAGTTATCTAGAGCTGACATGAAGTAAGTAGGAGGCAATAGGTAGATGCTATACCACCAGGCCTATGAAATATATATAAGGGACCTAAATTTCCTCCACTTTTGTAGCTAAGGGGTACTTTAAACAAGTTTCCCATGGACACCTAAAAATGAGTGTACTGATAGACACAATTCAGATGGACCTGAGGACATCATGCACAGCAAGATTCCAACACCACAAGTTATAACCATGTGATCTCACCTAGGTATCTTTCTTAAAATGACAACATTATAAAAGGGGGAAACAGATCAGCAGTTACAGGAGAGGGGCAGGAAAGACATAAATACAGCTGTAAGAGGCAGTTTTGTGCTTCTGGAATATTCTTGTGTCTTGAAGACGGAGTGACTGAGATAAAGCTACTTTGCATACTTCACACACAAGGGAAGGCAAGTGAAACTGAGGAGACTGGAAGATGGCATCATACTTCTGTAAGATGTAACCACTGAGGGAATCGGAGTGCAGAGTGCATGGATCTCTCTGTATTTTCTTAATGCACATGAGTTTATAATGATCTGAAAATAAAAGGCTTATATTTTTAATTTAAGAGGTTTTATTGTTTTCTTTTGTAAGGCAATACAAATACATGCCTCATGCTTGCCTTCTCTCTCATTCTGTCAAATACTTCTTTCCATACCCTAGGGACCCAGCCATGATGCCTCAGGGAGCACAGGCCACATGAGGAGACCTGGGGTGAGAGATATTCCAGCCCAGGGTCTCAATTAGGCACTGAGATGTCAGCAAAAAAAAAGAAAAAAAATACAGCAAGACATGTGAGTGATTAAGTGTTCATACTCCCTCAGGCCCCAGGAGCTATGGAGTAGTCACTTCCAGCCTTCAAGTGCTCCAGCTGGTGGCCCTATAGTTCAAGGACAAGCAGTCCTGACCCGAAGGTCACAAAAGATGGCACAGATGGTGTTACCTTTCAAAGCCTAATGGGTTTGGGACTTCAGTGCCCACATGTAAAAGGATTCTCTTCCTCCTAAACCAAAGGTAGAAGCTACTTCTACCCACCACATTCCTTCCTCCTTCCTTCCTCCATGACCCTTTCTATGCCCTTCCCTTCATTCCTTCTCCCCTTACCCTTGACCCATCTGCTGGTAAGCAGCCATATAACTGGTGAGCAGCTTAGCGAACTCCTTGCTTTCTTTCTAGTGATAAGGCTTCCTCCCTACCCCCTAGGGAAAATCTGGTATCTTTTTCATGACCAACCCTGTCCCTTGAGTGTGTCAAAAGCCTGTTGGAGGTTCCTGTCCAGAGGAAAGGGGCAGAGCTACTGAGGAGATCTCAGCTATGTGGGAGCATCTCTTTCCCCATCCCTACAACCCCTCTGCGCCTGTGATTAGCTCCAAACCCTAACCTTTGTGAAGGAGGGCAAGAAAGTCAGGGTGGGTGGACAGCTGGAAAACAGCAGCCACAAGGTCCATTCATTGTGTCCCAGACAGGCTTGTTCCATGTTAGGAACAGCAGAAGTCAGGTGTGGGGGTGAGTTGGGGCCCCAAACTAGCTCACAACTAAGGAGAGTGTTCTACTGGACAGAGACGGGTAGGGAGAGTAGAAGGGTTGTAGCTGGAAGCCTCAAAAGGGCAGCTTCCACCAAGATGGTCTGGGTGCCTTGGGATGAATGTGGCAAGAAAATCAAAGGCCACTGCCTCCTGGAAGCCTGCAGATTTTCCTGTCTCTGTGGGGGACCTTGCAGAAGTCTTAGGGTTAGTTATAAATAAACTGTCTCCTATACAAATGAATCCACAACTTCCTTCATCATCATGGAAAATATGTGTTCCTACACACAAATGACACTTTTTAAAAAATCAGATTCTCCAGCCCACTACTAAGTTGCTCACAACCATCTTCACGAAGGGCAAAAGACCAGTGAGTGAGGGCATTGTCTAGTTGAATGGCAGCCCATGGCCTGGGACTTGGAGCATCAGTGTGTTACACTAAGCTGTATAATCTTGACTGTCTTCCTAGGCCTCTCTGAGCCTCAGTGTACTCACCTGTAAAGGGGGCAGATGGTACTCAGTTTCTGTTCAAGCCTGAAACGCATGAAATTCTTCCATAACCTGCCAGCACCCAGCATTTACTATCTCCACACCACTCTGTCACAATTGCAGGGAGAGGCAGCAGATGTGACTTTGAAACCCAATTTGGGGACTGGGGATGTAGCTCATTTGGCAGAGTGCTTGCCTAGCATGAGGTGGTGGTGAGGTGGTGAATACCTGTAACCTTAACACTTGGAAGACCAGAAGTTGAAGATCATCTTTAGCTACATAGCAAGTTGGAAGGCAGCCTGGGCTCCATGTGCTGGAGGATGGCCAAGACCCCCATAACCATACTAGTGGCTCTATTCAATGGCATCCAGATGCTGTTCACCACAGACTCTGCTTGCCCCCACAGCTTCAGGAGATACTAAGGTGAGTGCCATCTTACAATGAGGACACTGGTTCTCAGAGTGCCAGCATAAGCTAGGCATCAACATCCTAACCTCGCAGTGGTCCATCTGCCCCTTTTACAGGTGAGTACACTGAGGCTCAGAGAGGCCTAGGAAGACAGTCAAGATTATACAGCTTAGTGTAACACACTGATGCTCCAAGCAGGAGTGTGATTAACTTATTTAGTGATGTTATCATGCCAAAGCCATATGAAGCTGAGGTAAACCCCAAGTGGCCACCGCCCTATGCTCTCCTGCATGGCTTACGTACTCCTCCATATGGCTTACTCCTGCCAGCACCCTTCTCCCAACTGAATCCACTGGGGATCCAGAAATGAAGCAATGCCCTGCCTTCCATCCTCATGCCAGACTCAGAGAAGGTGAATTCATTACACTTTAGCACATGGCCAACCAACCATGAGATCACTGGTAGCAAGCTCCCCGGTCCAGAGGAAAGGGAATCCCAGTCTCAGAGGATTCTAGTGACCTTCCCAAGGTCGCAGGTGGGAATGGAGCATGGTGTTCCCAGTCTAGATATGTGGGCTCCTCCTAGTGGCCCAAGGGCAGGGCTTCTGAACTGTTAGCACATATGGTCTGAAATAACAAATGATTTTTTACACAAAGGAGAACCCGTTAAGAAGTGCTGAACTGGGGCTGAAGCAGCTGAGGGCTACCAGGCTTGATTGTCCTCTCTGACTCGACAATTTCCGGCTCTTCGCCCTAGAGGACCTCTGCAATTTAGTTCTGTGGCCGGCAAGCTCATCTGGATATTAAAAGTTCATTTACTTGCTAGTCTCCTGTTTCTTATGGCCCATTTGTGTGCTCCACCCACCTACCCCAAAGCATAAGCCTGCATCCTTAGATGCATAAAACATTTAAACAGACATTCCACAGCTAAAGACGGCTGCTCACTGTTCCCCCAGAGGCAGCTCTACCCACGTGGCTCAACACAAGGAATCAGAGTGAAGAGTAATTACAGATGCTCTTTGACTAACAATGGGGTTACATTCCAGTAAACCTGATATAAATTGAAAATACCACCAAGTCAAATATGCATCTCATACTCACTCAGGCTAGCTTACCTTAAACATGCCTTCAGCCTATGGGAGTGGGGCATTCTGGCCCTGCAGGGAAATGTTCACATTGTTATAGTGACTCTGTGGTAACCTAAAGCTGGGACCCAGACACAAACTTCAAATCCTGGCTCCAGTGCCTGCTGGCTGTATACACTTATCTTTTGAGTGACCTTTGGCATAGCCTATTTGTCATGAGCCTCCATTCCTCAGCCATGACTCTCCCTCAAAACGTCTATCATACTGAAATAGGTGAGCCCTAAGTCCAGTACCTGGCAGAGTTAACACCCTGGGGTTGGGTGGCTTCTTTTGCTAAAGAAAGGCAGAAAGAAACCCACACTTCTTGGTACTACAGAAAAATGGAGTAGCAGGGGGTGCACACTGTGACCACAGCTGTGCCAGGGAAAGCTGATGGGTCATTTTTTACCCTCTCCCTTCCAGATTTCCTGTAATGCTTTCTCTTGCTTGGATAATAAAAACACATTTACATAAAAATAGTGTATTCAATCTTCCATGCACTCGACAGCCAAGAATTGCCCGGCTGTGGCACCAGGGACAGAGATCTATCTAAAAAGCAGGGGGCAGAAATAGACAGTGTCAAGAGTGACATCAGAAACTGGGGAGATGCTAAAGTGCTTGCCTTGCAAAGATGAGAGGACCCTGAGTTTCATCCTTAGCACCTGTGTTTTCAAATGGCTGCTGTGAAAGTGCATGCTAACAATCCCAGTGTTGGAGAGACGGAGACAGGCATATTATCCCTGGAGCTCACGAGTCAACTAACCTAGCCTACCTGACAAGTTTCAGCCCAGAAAGAAACTGTCTCAAAAAACAAGGTGGATGGTTCACAAGGAATGACAGCCAAGGCTATCCTCCGCCACACACACACACCCCACAGAAATCAGAAAATCTCAGGGCTGAGCAGAGATGCACAATTCAACTTAGGTGTAGAATAAAAGGATAAGAAGATGGCCTGGAAGAGGTGATATAGGATGAGTGATACTGTTTTCTTTGGGAAATGAGTGGACACAAGGCTAGGGATTCATAAAGTGCATGCTTTCATTGCCACTCTAGGGCACATGTTGCACACACACTTCCTCACTTTGGACATGTGGGGAGTCCACCCATGAAACTCTCTGCAGATGGTAGCTAACAAGCTATGTGGCAGAGCATAGATTGAAAAAATATGGGTTAATTTAAGTTATAAGAACTAGTTAGAAACAAGTCTAAGTTAAGGCTGAGGTTTCATAATTAATAATAAGTCTCCATGTCATTATTTGCAGGCTGGAAGTTCTGACAAGAAACTACTACTACATACAGCATCCAATGTTCGAATATCCAAACATAGGGCCTGAGAAAACTAAAAGAGAAGTTCTGGGCAAGGAGCCAGACATGGCTCCCAGTCCCACAGTCTCTCAGGCCAGCTGATGTTCACAGGTATACAAAGGCCCAGCTTCTCCCATGCCTCCAGACCCAAAGGGGGAGGGGCCAGCTGTCAGCACCATGTGCTAAGATGAGTCTCACTAAGATTGTCTCACGAAGTCAGAAAACACTGCAGGCACTTGGTAAAGCCAGGTCCAAACACGGAAAACCTCCAAAAAGGTACAGTATGCTTAAAAATGTGCTTAGGTGCTGAAAAAATAAATAGTTTAAAAATAATAAAGTCTTTTAAGAGAGAGTAAAGTAATATAGAAGGAAAAAGCCATGTAAAGATGGGAAGTACACAGGGTATCTGGATCCTGCATGGTGCTTTGCTGACTTTGAATTTTTTAAAACCTAATATACAAAAAACAATAACTGCTGAGAGACACTGGATTATGGAAACTGATAAATTAAATCAACCTATATATTTTAAGAATGTCTTAACTTCAAAATAGAAGTCAAAAACTATGGTGCATTCAAGGAGAGGTTATGACTTTGTTTCCATAGTTAACAAAAAGTCATGGTTCTCTTAAAAATTAATGAAGATCAGACTTAATTGGGGGAGACCTCCTGAAAACCTTGGCTACAGACATGAATAAAGAAGCCAAGAAAGACTACAGGACAGGTGACATGCATGCTGATTCCTCTACATGGAAACAGCTCTGAGACTGGATGAGACACGTTAAATTTTGTTGGCCACAGAGTCCTCATAGCAGTTTGGTTATATAGTACAAAGAGACTTATAAAGTTGACAGACATCTTTTTCCTGCTCAAACATAACACAAATCATCTTGAGCTGACTTGTGTACACCACACATTCCTTAGTTGTGTTAATGAAGATATGTATGTAACCTTTAAGTTTGTGTGTTTACAAAAAAAAAAAAAAAAAAAAAAAAAAAGGCCAGACACCAATAAAGACAAGGAGCCCAGGTGATCCGTCCTCTCAGAACGCCTCTGTTGCAGTTTCCTCAAAATTCTATATCCAGAACAACTTCAAAGCTGCTAGCTGAGATGGTCCAGCCTTACAGACTACTTCAACCAGGACTTTAGATAAGCTCTACACTTTCCCATCACACAAAGACTAAACAAAATAATACAGCTAGTTCTCCCAGAACTTGACCATTGACTTGATCAAGGTCCTCCAAAGATGCTGTCATCCCCAGAAAACAGGAAGGAGTCTAGAGAACATGATGACTACATTCCTAAGAGGAGGGATTTTGGCCATTCAATGGATTATGGATGTTTTTCATTGTTTAGAGGGGTTGGTTACAAGTTGTTGTTGGTCATGGTGGGGGTGGGGAAGATGAACAAAGGAGATTAGATTCAGGGATCTTTCTCTGAAGGGAAAAGGGTATAGAAATGATGGATTGTTGAGTCTACCTTTGAACTAAAAAAGATTTACTAGTCTCAAATATTTTACATTGGTATGGTATATATTGATACAAATTTAAGGTTGTTTTTGTTATATTGTATATATGTTTGTATTCTTGTTTAAGTCATTGTACCTATGCAGCTTATTTAAAATTTTAATGCAAAGTTCTAGCCCTTGAAAGCTATTTAGAATAATTAAGAAACACAGGTTAATAGTCACCTATAATAATCAAACCTGTAGTTATGTTCAGTATATTTTCAAGGTCAAACAGAGAGATATTTTAGATGGATAGGTGGTCTTCAAACACTTCAGAGACCTATAGACTATGGCACTTAAGATGTTTTATCATAAGGCTTTACATGACAGTGAGACACATCTGCTCCTGGCAGCACCAATTTACTTCATAAAAGGATGATGGGCATTAAAGGACCTCCACATGGAGTTTTCTTTAATTGTGGAAAAGTTAGCCACCGGGAAAGAAGCTGCTCTTCCTTGGACTGCTGACAGTATGCTGTCCAAAGTGGGCAAGCAGAACACAAACAAAAGTAACTGCTGAACTTTGCCAAGAGAAGGTAGGGCAGTCCTTCCAAATCCTCAGAAAAGTTTATCAGATATTCTAGGCCTGTAAGCTGAAGATAGATGTCCCAGTGCTACAGAGGTACAGGCAGCCAGCTGTTCCTATCATTTCTATAGATTTGAAAGTTGCTTGCTAAGGGGATCTCGGTGAGTTCAAGAACAGCCTTGTCTACAGAGTGAGTTCCAGGACAGCCAGGGCTACACAGAAAAAACCCTGTCTTGAAAAATAAGCAACAACAGAAATTTGCTTGCTCTGCACTTCCTGTTTATTCAGGTAATATTTTATCCTTCTCCAGTCTCTGATGGAATTGAAGACTAGATAGTTATACCACTTTCGTTACCAAATTCAAAAATGAAACTTACAAAAGAGATGTAAAATTCATAAAGGTTGAGAGACATAAAAGCTTAAATTGTATCTAAGAAAATGTCTTAAGGTCTGAAAAATTAGGATGGTAATACAAGTTATGATAGAAAATGATTTACATATAAAACTTTGGACTCATCAAGATAGGATAGGTAATAGAATATTTTTTCCAAAATTGTCAAATACAATTGGGCTGGACATTGCAAATGTAATTCTTACCTCATAATTATTCTTATTATATGTAGTGTCACTGTGCTAGTTAAACCCTTTCCTTTCTATTTAGACAAAAGGGGGAAATATTGCAGAATATTGGTACACTGTGTGAAGTTGAATTTCTGGGATTGGGATAATAAAGAGCTGAACAGCTAATAACCAGGTAGGAGAGACAAGCAGGAAGGAAAAAGAAAAGCAGAATGGCCAGCCAGACATGGGGGAAGCAGGATGGATAGTACAGGGAGATGAGGTACAAGCCACATGAGGGAACACAGATTTAAAAATATGAGGAGTTAATTTAAGTTATACGAATTAGTTAGGAACAAGCCTAAGCTAAGGCTAAGCTTTCATAATCAATAATAAGTCTCCAAGTTATTATTTGTGGGCTGGTGGCCCTTGAGTCATGAGCCAAAATAAACCCTTCCTTCAATTGCTTTTGTCAAATACTGTGTTACAGAAATGAGAAAAGTAGCTAGTAAAGAAAATTGAGGGCTATGGCTGTAGATCAGGGGTAGAGCACATATTTCCTGGGCATGATGCCCTGAGTTCAGTACCCCTGTACTACAGAAAAAAAAGTGAGGGGAAAGAAAACTGGTTCTGAGTAGTGGGGCTATTTCTGTGATAAACTTGACCTTGATGAGTCCCATTCCCCTTTGAAACCTAATTGTCTATGTTTGTCTGAGATTTCAGGTCTTCTGAGTTCCCAACAGAATGCCCATTAAACTCCACTCACAGTGCCCTAGGGTTCCTCTGGCCTGCAGCTCCAAACTCTTCTGCATTCTTTCTGAAAAGTGGTTCAAAGACCTAAGAACCACAAGGTCAAGTTTGTCACAAAACAACTCTACTACTTAGTACCATTTTCTTCCCCCTCTCCTTTCTGGTTTCCAGGGTCCTCGTTTTAACACTTCAGTGGCAAGAAGCTATGTGGACTCACCTCTGGGGGACAGCCTAAAACTTACCTCATCAAATCTGCATGATGAGCATGGGAGATGAGGCTGATCATTCTTAGTCTTACTTGAAGACGGTTGATCCATAAAGGATCTGTGTGCTTGCTCAAGGCCACAAGGATAGGGATCGAAGTGTCTTAAGCTTAAACTTGAGCTCTCAGAGCTTCCACTTCATCACAGACTAGTCCTGAGCTCTGTGAGTCATTCCTGTGTATCAGCTGGGAAAGGTTCTGGGAGAGGAGACACTGGGATGCTGATGTAATAAGACACTCTGTGCTTGTAGTGATATTTTGTTGGTAATCTAACAAATAAATCTTGCATTCCAGCACTTGGGATGATACACCTTTAATCCCACCACTGGGGGGGGAATATAATAAGGCAGGATCTCAGTACAGTCACAGGCAGCTGAGAGTTTTGGTGGATAGCAGTGCATTCTGCAGTCACTCTGAGGACAGGATCACCCCATTTTGGCTTTAGCCTTGGTAGAGGTAAGAACTCTCTTGTGGCTTGGCTGCTTTGCTTTTCTCATCTTCAGCAAGGCTTATTTGTTAGATCATAAACAAAATATCACCACATGTGCTTGTCAGTACCTTGAAGGGAAGCATCTCTCTCTCTTCTCTCTTTCCTCTCCTCTCTCTCTCTCTCTCTCTCTCTCTCTCTCTCTCTCTCTCTCTCTCTCCTCTCTCTCTCTCTCTGTGTGTGTGTGTGTTTTCAAATGATCGCTTTAATTGAAGCTCTGTCAACAGGGCAATATTAAAATTTCCAGGATTCTATGAGGTGGGCTATGCTCTAAACATCATGGCCACCAATTCACTACTTCAGCCTCTACATCTTGCATCCATGTTAGTAAGAACTTATTCTTGAACTAGGAAACATGAAGGACTCTAAGGGATAAATGATCCCCAGGAATGGAAGTGGCATGAACTCCTGAACTAATTGGGGGCATGAAGATGGGGGGGGGGGAAGGAGCTGCTACAATAAGAGCAAGAGAAGAGGAAGAGAGGAGAGGAAATGGAGGGGCAGAAATATTGAGTTGGGGGAAGAATAGAGGAAATAGAGCAGGATGAGAGATACCATATCAAAGGGAGCCACTATAGGTCCGAGAAGAGATCTGGAACCAGGGAGATCTCCAGAGACCTACAAGGATGACATGATTTGACAATCCAGGCAATGGTGGAGAGGATAACCTAAAAGCCCTTCCCCTAAAATGAGATTGATGACTTCTCTTTATGCCATCCTAGAGTCCTCACCCAGTGGCTAATGGAAGCAGAGACAGACATCCACAGATATACACTGAGCCGAAATCGGGAAATTAGTTGAAGAGAGGGAGGAATGAAGAACGAAGGGGTCTGTACCAGGTTGGAGAAACCCACAGGAACAGTTGGCCTGAACAAGGGAGAGCACATGGACCCCAGATGCTGTCGGGGAGGCCAGTACAAGATTGATCCAGACCCCTGAACATGGATGTCAATAAGGAGGTCTCTGCACTCTAGGGGGCCCCTGGTAGTGGATTAGTATTTTTCCCTGGTGCAAGAAGGGACTTTGAGAGCCCATCCCACGTGAAGGGTTACACTCTGGCCCTGGACACATGGGGAAGGGCCCAGGACCAGCACAGGAAGATTTGGTGGACTTTGCAGAGCCCCCGTTGAGGGCCCTACCCTGCCTGGGGAGTGGTGGGTGGATGGGGTGGGGGGGCTGGGGGTGGGGGAGGAGGGTTGGGGGTGAGGGGAGGGAGAGGGAGAAGGGACTTGAAACAAGCTTGTTCCCTAAATAGAACTAATAAATAAATTAAAAAAGAACTTATTCTTGGGCATATATTCAAAGGATGCACATTCATACAACAATGACATGTTCAACTATATTCATAGCAGCATTGTTTGTAATAGCCAGAACCTGGAAGTAACCTAGATGTCCCTCAACTGAAGAATGAATGGAGAAAATGTGGTACATTTACACAATGGAGTACCACTCAGCAGAAAAAAAAACAAAAACAAAAAAAAAAAACAATGAAATCTTGAAATTCAAAGGCACATGGATGGAACCATCCTGAGTGAGGTAACCCAGTCACAGAAAGACAAGCATGGTATGTATTCACTCATATATGGATATTAGACACAGAGCAAAGGACTACCAGCCTACAATCCATACCACCAGAGAAACTAGGAAACAAGGAGGACCCTAAGAGAAAAATGCATGGTCCCACAAAAAAAAGGGGAAAGCAACAAGAACTCCTAAGCAAATTGGGAGCATGGGGGAGAGGGAAGGGAGGTAGGAAAAAGAGAAGGGGAGAAGAGGAGGGGAAAGGAGAACAAGAAGGATCAAGAAGACTGAGACAGGGGAGGAATAGAGGAGAGCAAGAAAAGAGATGGCAGCCAGGCATTCATTAGTGGCACACACCTTTAATACCAGCACTTGGGAGGCAGAGGCAGGTGGATCTTTGTGAGTTCAAAGCCAGCTTGGTCTACAAAGAAAGTTCCAGGACAGCTGCAAAGCATTACAGAGAAACCCTGTCTTGAAAAACCAAAAAGAAAGAAGAAGAAGAAGAAAGAAAGAAAGAAAGAAAGAAAGAAAGAAAGAAAGAAAGAAAGAAAGAAAGAAAGGAAGGAAGGAAGGAAGGAAGAAAAGAAAAGAGATACCTTAATAAAATCTGGCACTAGGGAAATGTTCAGAGATCCACAAGGATGGCCCCAACTAAGAATTTAGGCAGTAGAGAGGCCACCTTTGATGCCCTTCCCCTATAATGAGATTGATAACTACCTTAATTGCCATGCTAGAGCCTTCACACCGTAGCTGATGGAAGCAGAAGTAGACACCCACAGCTAAGCACTGAGCCATACTCCTGGAATCCAGTTGTAGAGAGGGAGGAGGGATGAGCAAAGGAGTCAAAACCATGCTGGAGAAACCCACAGAACCAGCTGACCTGATCTAGTGAGAGCATAGG
The DNA here is from genome assembly GCF_003668045.3 of Cricetulus griseus. Lineage (NCBI taxonomy): Eukaryota > Metazoa > Chordata > Mammalia > Rodentia > Cricetidae > Cricetulus > Cricetulus griseus. The sequence continues at coordinate 52,907,407 of NC_048601.1, read as the reverse complement.
GACCCCAGTCATAAAGCTGGGGAACCAGCACTGGACTAAACCAAACCCTCTGGAAGTGGGTACCAGTTAGAAGGCCTAGCAGTCTATGGGACCTCTAACAGTGGAACCAGTATTTATCCCTAGTGGATAAATGGACTTCAGGAGCCCATTCCCTATGGAGGGATACTATTTCAGCCCAGATACACGGAAGAGGGCCTAGGCCCTCCCCCAAATGATATGACAAATTTTGATGATTCCCCCATGGAAGGCCTCACCATTCTTGGGGATCGGGTTAGGAGAGGGCTGGTGGGGGTTGGTAGGGGACAAGGGAGGATGGGAGGGAGAGGGAATGGGGGGATTGATATATAAAATGATTGTTTCTAAATTAAAAAAAAAGAAAAGAACTTATTTGTAGCCATAAGTGCTATCTATGGCTTTTGAGGATCTTTGTTACATCAAAATTCCAGGGGCTAGTGAGATGACTTAGTTGGTAAAGCACATGCTGCACAAGTATAAGACCTGAGTTCAAATCCCCAGGACCTACATAAAAACTGGGTATGACAACACACATCTGTAACACCAGTACTGGGAGGGGCAAAATCAGGTGCATCCCTGAAGCTCAATGACTAGCTAGTCTAGCAAAACAATGAGGTCCAGATTCAATTAGAGACCCTGTCTCAAAAAATAAGATGGAGAATGATACTCAACATTCACTTCTGGCCTCCAAAAGCAAGTGTACACAAATTCACACACATACCAGTAAACACACACACACACACACACACACACACACACACACACACACAATTTAGATATCCTGCTAGTTAAAGACAAATGGGTAAAGTTTTTTTTATAGAGTACCTTAAAAGAAATACTCAATTATTTTCTAATCCACACTCTAGCAACTGGAGTTTCTGTAAAGAGTGGTGTCTTAGTTACTGTTATAATGCTGTGAAGTGGCACCATGACCAAGGCAATTCTTATAAAAGAAAGCATTTAATTGGGGGCTCGCTTACAGTTTTAAAGGTAAATTCACACTCATCATAGTGGGAATTAGATGTGCAGGGTGCTGGAGCAGGGGCTGAGAGCTTTATATTGTGATCTACAAGTAGTAGGCAGAGACAGACAGACAGACAGACAGACAGACAGACAGACAGACAGACAGAGACTGGGCCTGGTGTTGGCTTTTTAAAATTTTAAAGCATACCCCTAGTAACACTTTTTCCAACAAGGCCACACCAACTGCAACAAGGTCACATCACTTATCTTTCCTAAACAGTCCCACTGACTGGGGATCAACCATTCAAACATATGACCCTATGGGGGACATTCTCATTTAAACCACTACAGGGAGTCTTGCTTTAATAAACAGACATTGATGACATTCATTCAACCACATATCCATCCAACCATCCATTCATCCAACCATCCAACCACTGTAGTTGGTTGTTTTCTGCTCTTACTCTTGGTTGTTTGGGGGACCCACCACCCAGCTCCCAAATAAATCACATGAATAGAGGTTTATTCTTTCTTATAAATGCCCATCCTTAGCTTGGCTTATTTCTAGCCAGTTTTTCTTAAATTATCCCGACTACCTTTTGCCTATGGGCTTTTATCTTTCTCTTTTTTTGTATATCGTTCCTTAATTCTTAGTCAGTGGCTGGCCCCTTGCACCCTCCTCTCCTCCTTTTCTTATTCCTTGATCTCTCCCCAGATTTCTCCTCCTATTTATTCTCTCTGCCTGCCAGCCCTAACTATCTTTTCTCCTGCCATGTTATTGGCTGTTCAGCTCTTTATTAGACCAATCAGGTGTTTCAGACAGGCAAAATGACACAGGCTCAGAGTTAAACAAATGCAATATAAAAGAATGCAACACACCTGTGCATCATTAAACAAATGTTCCACAGCATGAATGCATATAACACATCTTAGAATAATATTCTATAATAAACTATGCATCTAGCCATCCATCCATTCATCCAGTCAACCATCCATCTACCTTCCAGTCAACCATCCATCTACCTATCTATCCATAAACCATCTCTTCATCCAGTCAACCAGACAACCACCCATCTACCTATCCAACCACCCATCCATTCATTCAGCCAACCACCTGCCTACCCATCCATACACCATCCATTCATTTATCCGAGCATCCAACTACCCCTTTAATCATTCATACACCATCCATCACCCACCAGTGCAGCCAACCACCCATCAATTCATCTTTATCACATTCAAAAATTCTATGCTAGAATCTTCTATTAGGATAGCTACTATCAAAAACAAACAATAGGGTACTGGTGAGATGGCTTAGTAGTTAAGAGCATTTTTTGCTCTTGCAGAAGATCTGGATTCAACTCCCAGCACCTACATGGTGGCTTACAACCATCCCAAACTCCAGTTTCAGGGACTCTTATGCCTTCTTCTGACCTCTGCAGGTACTTGGCACATATATACATGCAGGCAAGTCACTCAAAGACATAAAAATAAAATAAATAAATCTAAATGTAAAAAAGGCAGTAACAAATATTAGCAAAGATGCAGAGAAATACTGGTAGGGCTAAATGGTATATGTTACACTATGAGTGTGGTATCTCCAGTAGGCTCCCATGTTTGAACACTTGATCTGCAACTGGTGGTGACATGTTGAGGTTGTGGAACAGTGAAGAGCTGAGGCCTACCTGGAGGAAGTGGATTGACTGAGCAAATGACATTGTTCCAGTCCCACTTCTGTGATTTCTGATTGGTGATACAATGTACTCAATCCTCTCACATTCTGCTGCCACAGCTTCAAATTACTCTGGCTTCCATGTCTTCCCCACCAAGATGGCCAGTATCCCCTCAAACAGAGACAAAGTCAATCTTTCTTCCCTTAAGTTGCTTAATGTTTAAAACTCTATTTATTTATTTATTTATTTATTTATTTATTTATTTATTTATTTAGTGTAAGCACATGTACAGGTCAGAGGACAACTTCATCCTAACACAGGCTTTCCCCTTTTACCTTTATAAACTGCCATTTCCCAATGGGCTGTCTGTCTCCTCTCTATCCAGAGGCAGTTCTTTGTCCCCCGGGACAAATACATCTTGCCCCTCTCCATTGTTCCTTTCTCCCTTCTTCCCCATCCTTTATCTCCTGTCTTTCTCTCTGATTCCCTGCTTTTTGTCCCTCTGGAGCAAATGAATCTTCTTTGTGCTGAGAACTTGGTCTTGGGGTGTCGTGTGCCGATACCAGTCCTTTTAGAAACTGCATGACAGTGCCTCAAAACTCCAGCACAGACTCATACGATCAGTGACTTCACTTTTCCTATATACCCACAGGGACTCAAAGCCGAGTACCAAGGGCATTCAATTAGCTGTGTTCACATGGCACTAATCATAGTAACCATATGTCATCAACAAATAAACTCAATGCAGCCTATCCACATGTCAGCCTTAACAGAGGAAGAGAATTCTAGCACATAGCACATTGTGCTATATTAAATAAGCCAGAAACAAAGAACATTGTACTTCACAAAGACAGCATGTTCCTCAGACTGTTGGTCACTGGCAAATACCTGAGAGAAACCACTGAAAGGAGAACAGGTTTATTTCCAATCATAGTTTTAGAGGCTTCAGTCTGAGGTTAGCTGGATCTATGGTTTGGGGCCTGAGATGAGGCAGACTGTCACCTCACAGCAGCCAGGAAGTAAAGAAAGATGCAGGAAGGGGTGGGACATGATAAATCATATCATTCTAAAACACACTACCATTTATCAACTTCCTCCAAAGTAGACCCCACCTCCTAATTCCACCACCTCCCAATAATTAATCTATCACCTAACTAATGCATTGCTGAGGTCAATTATAATTCCATCACTTGCTAAAAGTGCTACCTCCAGAAGCTGGGGAGATGGCTCAACCATAAAGTTCTGGTTACACAAGCATGAGGACCTGAGCCCATGTAAAAAGCCAGATGTGGCAACTCACTCTTGTAATCTCAGCACTGGGGAGGAGGTTAAAAGAGTGTGCTGGTTTGAATGAGAATGGCCCATAGCTCATACATTTGAATAATTAGTCCCTAGCAGAAGAAACTATTTGGGGAAAGATTAGGTGTGTTCTTGTTGGAGAAAGTGTGTCACTGGGGGTGGACTGAGAGGTTTCAAATGCCCAGTCTTGTTCTTTGCCTCCAACTTGTGGATCGAGATGTAAGCTCTCAGCTACTACTCCATTGCCATGCCTGCTTGCCTGCTGCCTTGATCTATGTTGTGATGGTCATGGACTCATTCTCTGAAACTCTAAGGAAGCCCACAAATTAAAGCTTTCTTTATAAATTTCCTTTGCCATGGTGTCTATTGACAGCAATAGAAAAGTAGCTAAAACAATGAGGGTCCTTGGGGATCACTGGCCAGCCAGTTAATCTTGCCAAACCCATAAGCCCCAGCTCTCTTTGAACACTATCTCAAAAATAAAATGTTTTTGTTTTTGTTTATTTGAAATGATGGATGGTTCCTAAGCAAAGACACTTGAAGTTAACTTCTGGCTTCCACACACATATGCACATATTCATCCATACACAAACATGCCCACATATGTAGTTGCATTTCTTTGGGCCACTGACCAGTTCCCAAGTAAAGCCATGGAGTCTTATTGTTAATTATGAATGCTTGGCCTTAGCTTAGGCTTGTTCCACTAGCTCTTTTTAACTTAATTTAACCTGTTTCTATTCATCTACGTTTTGCCTCAGGCTTTTGCCTTTCTTTTATTCCTTATGTCCTACTTTTTTGCTTCCTCCGTGTTAGTCTGTCTGGCCCCTAGCATCTCCCTGTTGTCTCCTTTTCTTTCTTACACAAGTCTAAATTTCTCCTGCTACTTATTCCACTTGCCCAGAAGTTCTGCCTATACCTCCTCCCTCACTATTGGCTGCTCGGCTTTTTATTAAACCAATCAGGTAGGTGCCTTAGGCAAGGTAAAACAGCAACATATCTTTACATAATTAAACAAATGCAACACATCTTTACATAATTAAACAAATATTCCCCTTCCTGGAAGGGTATTTTCTAGGGAAAGTAAAGAGGTCAGCATTTTCTATCTTCATGGGACACAATGATAAGTCCCTGCTGGTCAGGGAAGATTACAGAGCAAACAAAGCTCGTGTGGAGCTTCAGGGCTTGGATGCTACAGCTGGTGCTCCTCTCATCTGTGCATGTGACAGACATAAAGGAAAACCTCAGTAAATAGCTCCAGCATCAGAGTCATTACAGGGACATGGCAGAGCCCACCCTATATTGAAATGAGCAGCTGTGCCCACCAAAAGCACTGGAATCCCAAGCCCAGAAGAACATCCGAGTCATGATTGACAGTTGCCTCAGTGCACAGTGGACCATGATTTGCAAGCATGTACAACGGGTCTCTTCTCACCCAGCATAAGGTTTGGAGAGGGAAATTCCTCAGGCTGCTCACAATGATCAGGAGGGTAGGATGCTGAGCTTCAGTTTCTTGGTGTGGAGTTTTGAGGAGGTTGAACTGGATACCTGAGAGTGAAACCCTTTTGTACTGTGCTGGGCACTCAGTAGCAGCTTGGCAGGCCAGTTCGCCAGTCTTTTCCAATCTCCAAGATCCACCCTAGGTCATAAATTTTCTGCAGAAATTATTTTCCTGCCCTTCCTAGCTACGGCCTCTTTCCCCCTCAGAGTACTAGCTCAGCATACACTTCTGAAACTCCTGAACAGTAAGACTATAGCAGTACAAGACTTATTATCTCAAAATCAGATCCTGTACAACACCAGGGAGCATTCTAAGTTACCTCCAACTGAACTGAGTACCACAGACTAGTTCAGTCACTTGTCCCAATCACAGTATCATAAGTCTGCATTATAAACTTTCAGGACCATGTCCCAGTAATATATATATATATATATATATATATATATATATATATATATATATATATATATATGCAGCCATGCACCTTGAACTGCCTGCCATTTGTATGAAATGCCACCTGAGCGTATTCCTGTCTTGACCCATCTACCCCTTCACCCACTCATTCCTTCACCTATCCTTCCCTCTCTCCATTCATCCATCCAACTATCCTCCTATCCATACACTCAGCATCCATCTATCCATCCACCCATCCAACTATCCTCCATCTATCCATTCATTCATCCAACCATCCTTTCATCCGTCTACTCATTCCTTTCTCCATTCATCCAACTATCTCTCCATCCATCTAAATATTTCTCCATCTATGCACTCATCCATATGCTTCTGACTTCTACTGTGGTTCGGATGCAGTTTGTTCCCAAATATTTATGTGCTGGAAGCTTGGTCCTTAGAGTGTTAGTGCTGGAGGGAAGGAAATCTGTGGAGTGGAGGCCACAGAGTGGGTATAAATGCAAAGCTTATAAAGTGAGAACACGGGGACATTGATGCTCCATCCATTTCTTAATATTTTCTTTTTTAAAATTTTAATTTATGCATATAGGTGTTTTGACTGCATGTATGTCTATGCGCCACATGCATGCAGTGCTCATGGAGGTCAAAAAGGATGTCTGATCCTCTGAGATTGGAGTTACTGCTATGAAAAACCATGTGGGTGCTTGGAATCAAATCTTGATCCTCTAGGAGAGCATCTGGTGCTCTTAACCACTGAGCCATCTCTCCAGTCACCCACTTCCCAATTTTTGTGAGCTACATAATTCATGATTAAAAAACACACATGTTCTTTCTTTTCCTCCTCATCCATTTCAAGTTGAACTGGTTAATGGTTCAAGTCCAGTTCTAGATCATAGTTTCTTCCTTCCCAGATCTTCATTTGGGTTTAGCTACAAGCCAAGTGCGTCTCACCTTGAAGCAGACTTTTCAAGGAAGTTCCCTCTCTGCAAGTCTCATGTTGTGAAAGTGTGCTGCTGCTTTTATGCATAAACCAAATCTAGGCTGTGGGAGTTGTTCTCAGGGACAGTCCACAACCCACAGCCTTGCACACGTATCTCCGTTATTCTCTGAAACTGTGTTGTCAAAGGTGAGACCAGCCTGCTATATCTGCAGTTGAGTTGACAGGTATGATTCCTGCCTCCAATTTGCCTTGGGAGTGTCTTAAGTGGAGGGTTTTATCCAGAAGGCAGGGGGCTTATCTGACAGTAGAGTCCATTCTTTCTTGGCTTTTTCTGGAGCAGGTCAACATTTCTAACAACTCCCCACAGCAGGACGCTATGACCCTTGTGGGGGTCACCTGTGCCTTCATTTGGAGGAAGGGGACTGCTTTCCCCACCCCACTCCAGCCTGGCTTTACCCACTGACTGCACTGTCTTCCTTTCCAATGGTTTCTTGTCTCCATCTAGGAGCACATATTCTGTCTGTCACTGTTACTAATTTATGTCTGAACTCCTAAGGAGCATTGTTTTGACCCGCAGGGTTTTCCTTCTTTTATTTCATCCCAATTTTTATTTAAATCTTCTAATTCTGAATTATTCAATTGGAGTTCCTTTTAATTATCTTAGAGTGTGAAACACTTATGAGGGAATGCCTTCTGTTCTTTCAGGGTTTTTCTTTTTTTTTTCAAGGTGGTGTTTTGTTTTATTACGATGATCCATTTCCCCTATCCTAGCATCAGGTTACAAAATGTTACAGAAAAATACCTTTAAGGTGAATCCTATCATATTGTCAACAATATAACCCATTTTTTATTCATAAAGAAATGTAATTATTACATATTTCAAGTTAATACTAAGAACACATTCGGCAGACATTTATTTATACATTTTTGCTTTAAAAAATAAGTTACCAGAATTATGATGTTTCCTAAAAATTTCAGCATGCATTTCCTAAAAAGAAGCTGTCCTACATTCAAGATTCTATGTTGGGCTCTTTATTTCTGCTCCTTCCTTCCCTCTGACTTTCTCCCTTTCTGTCTTGCTTTATTTTCTCCTCCAGTGTATTTGCATGTCCTATTCCATCTCCCACGTGGTGCAGCAGATCGGTGCAGGTGCTCCCTGTCATCTGATGGGGTTGGCATGGCTTCTTTGCTCTTCTATCATCACTGGAACAGGAAACACGGCTCAGCACGAGGCTAAGTCTTGGGGACTAGCACCTAGACCCTCTCCCAGGCATGAAAGGCAAGCAACAAGAGGCACAATACTCGGGGTCTGCAGTCCATCAACATAGGACTCTTAAGCCAGCCTATTTACAAGTTTGAGATCCAAATTCCCAAGTTACCAAATTCCCAATACACCAACCCTGAGTCTCATGCCAAGATACACCTGACCCATGATACATTATGTAGCTTTTGGGCTGGATGGGACATTCAATTGCATAACATCATAATAGGTAAATAGGGCTAGGTATAGACCACTCCATTATTCTCTGGAGTGAGCCATCGACACACCCAAATTATCCCATGCCCCTAAGGTCCTAAGTGGGCAAGCAGGTGAACCTTGACATTTCTGTATCTAGCCTTATTATGGAATCTCACCTAGGCTTGCTAGAGGTTGATACAACTGTAGCAGCGCCGGTCATTACAATTGTAGCTGCTGTGAGCCATGAGTGTCCAACCTGTGTGCCCAACTACTCATCTGACACCTTCCCTTGGCATCCTACAGGCACAGATCACACCCCAAACCAAACTCTGATCCCATCCAACTAAGCCCACCTCAGAGTTCCTGTTTCTTTCCATTCTGGGGCACACCCAACCCCATGAGTCTTGGCACCTCCATCCCTAAGACTCCTCATCTATGTTCCTCTTCTTCCCAGTCACTACCCTGTCCCAAGCCTACCTTCTCCATCTAGTCACAGGATGGCCCTCTCTTCTGGCTGCCCCACCCACAGCTGCCATTTCAACTCTGCTCCAGGATCCATCCCACAGAGCACTTTGATAATGTCATCGCCTACTTCCAACCTGCCAATGGATTCCCTTTGCACTCTGCATAAATTAAAGTTTGGCACAATCTGAGTGTGTCCCCTATACTTGTTCTGCCCACACCAACCTTGCGGATGTTCCTCAAGCATTCCTGCCCCAGCATTCACAGCGGCTGTTCCTTCTGCTGGAATCTCCTTCCTCGGTTCCCTCTCAAGCTTATTTCTGCCACTCACTGTGCATACACTGGCTTTCCCAGCAACCTCTCTGATCACCTTATCTAAACCATTCTCTCAGGACACTCTTGTGTGATCTTGGTACCCTGACCATCTCCTCTCTTGCCTTTTGAGTTGTTGCTTACTCCATTCTCTCCCTACCATGACATAGAGTTCAGGGAGAAGAGCACTCTTACTACTCTACCCCAGAGTGACACACAGCAGGCACTCAATAGATGTATCATGAATAAGTGAATAACTGAGTATTCCTGCTAAGGACATCATTCTATGTCTTACCAATCAATTCATTTGCCAAACCCTTCAGATTTCAAGTCCAAGTAAGTGTTTGTGATAGATAAAAGCATAGTAGAGAAATGAGGGTGCAGCTGGACGCAGCAATATAAAGAGTGAGCAAAGGCTGCACACTTAACCAGGGATGTGATTGTATTCAATGGGTAACCAAGCAGGGATGGCTAAAGAATGGCTTGAGGGAGGAAGTCTCTCCAGTAGCTTTTCTGAAAATTCACTTCTGCAGGGATAAACAGGAACTCTGAAGTCCACAGAAACCATCTAGGATCTGGCCACAATATTGTCTCCACCCCAGATCCTAGAACTCTTTGGACCCTCACTGTATGGTTTCCCCCACACACACCTCTGCACATAATGATCCCTTGCCCCTTACTATATCCTTCTGGGAAAACCTTGGCTTAGAACCGACTTGGGGACACTTTCTCTCGTGTCTGAGCTTGAACTCAAACACAGCTTTTCCCCAGCCCGCTAATACAGCTTTTGCTCAACTCCTGGCCTGTAATGATCACTTTTGACCCTTTCCTAGGTCATCTCATGCTTGACCCCAGCCAGGGGTGGCAACAAGTTCCTGAATTTTTAGAAGTGAGGCAGGTCGTTGCACCCACACTCTGATCCAGCCCATCATTGCTCTTCTCCCCTAACCCAGTCCCCAGGCTGCCCACACAAAACTCATCCTCATCTCACCTTGCTTTGTATCTATGAGCAGGCAGTATCTACCCCCTGAGTCTCGCTGTCCTTCCCTTAGGGGAACCATAGGCACCCCAGGATAAAAATGCCTCATCTCAAATCACACAGGGCAACAAGACCAGGCTCACCATAGGAGTCACACTTGACCAGTGGTTAGGGTGAAGACAGTTGTTATGGGCAAGTGTTACCCCCAAGCTGGTGATTTCAACATGGCCCCTGCCAGAGTATGAGTCAGCCATAAAGTGCAGTTCCCCAAGTGAGCAACACAGAGTCATGTCACATGCCAGTTACATGTCAGCTGCCTGGTGTCTCCAGGGTCATTTGTCCTTAGAGTGATGGCTATTGTTTTTTTTTTTTTTTTTGGATGGAGCCCGGAAGTGTCAACCAGCTTGTGTTTAGGAACCAAAACTTGTAGACCCTGGACTCAAACTCAAGTGGTTCCTGTTGCCTAACCCTGGCTCACACAGGGTAGCATGCAAGAAGTGGAGGCAGATGGCTTCCACCATGGCAGCTGTCCAGCTGTGTTCTCTCTGTCTCTCTCTCTCTCTTCCTACCTTTTTCCTTCTCTCTCCCTCCCCTCCTCTCCCTTTTTCTTACTCATCCTCTCCTTCCATTTCTCTATCTAATATGGTTAAATTAGCAGAGATTAAAGTGCCTGTGCTGCAGTTCCCTGTGATGAATTTCTTCCCCTGGGCCCAAAGCACCAGCCAGTATTTGCTGACCAGCTGCAGATCCATTCTGTGAGGTTTCTTCAGGCATTCCACCTCCTTAGCACAAGTTGTGTTAGGACTTCCTTCTGGTCACTTAAAACTGCCGTTTCCAAGGTAGCATCACTCTAGCAATCCAGAGGTTTCCTGAGGTCCTTCTTGCCTTCCATGAACCTAGGGTGTCCATCTACTAGAAGCTCACGGCTGTTTCTGTTCCCTCTTAGACATGCCCGCTCCTCAAAGGTCTCCCAGTATCCAGGACTTTGGACATCTCATGTCCTGGGGCTTTTTAAAGCCCTAGCCAACAGCTCACTCCTCCTCTAAGATTGAGCACAAGCAAGCTGCTTGCAGCCCAGGAGCACAAACCAGTACTGGATGCCACAACTTTGCTCCATTTCCAAGAGCTGGGTGTAGCCTGAGTCCAGGTCCGGAGCTGTTTCACTCTCATGCAGCTATGAAGCCCTTCCCATCCCCTCATTTCCCTCGTCAGAATGGAGCAAGATTATTAACCACACTCTACTTAATATCCTGCAGTAGAAGTTCATGAGGTGCAGCAACATCACCCACCTGCTGTGTGGCTGTTGGAGCCTCAGCCCCTTGGAAGACATGAAACCCTAGTGAATGAATATCTGTCTCTGAGACTAACACCCCAGGCTTGAATCCCAGCTCCACTCAATGCCACTAGTGGCTTTTGATCCCAGATGTGTTTCCCTATGAGTAAAATGGAAGTTACAGTGACACCTCCAGCCATGAGGACCCAGTGAGACAGCTGGAAGGTCAGGCAGCAGCACACAGTAGGTTTTCAGCTGATGTAAGCTGCCCTCATCTTCGATGCATTTAGGAACCTCTAGTTTTGCCTCTAATCTAATCTGGCATATGTCCATAGGTGGGCAGTTGTTTCACCTCACTGGGCCACCCTGAGAAGGACAACCTTGATTCCCAGACCTACTCCTATACACAGAGATACCAGATACCAGACATAGCACACCAATTTGTGCTGTGTGTCCCTTGGAAGGAGGGGGGATTCAGTAGATTTCAGGGGCTTAGGCACAGGAGCCCCAATAACTACTCTAGAGTATTCCAGTTCACAGAGAAGCTTCAGCAGAAATGGCATAGCTAGCATCTCTCCCTGATTTCCCCAGCAATGTCTTGGTGTGGAGCTCTGAGAAGTCAAGTGGGCACTCAGTACCCTCAGTTAATGTGCAGTGTAGTTACCTTGCTTTGACCCAAATGGAGACATTCCTATGGAAAGAGGGAGTTGGAAGCAGTCCCCAAAGCCTTGTAAACATATGTTGTCTATGAAAATATGCAGAGGGTATGGCCTGCTGAGAACTGAAAGTTCCCCTGCCTGGCTAATGAGAGGGGAGAAGGCCTCAAATCTATAAATACCATGGGAAGATCCCAGATACATCGCTCCTGATAAGTCACCCAACAAATATTACCACTTTCCTGCGTACTGATGGGTATGATCTGAGGCTGTGCACTGGGAGAGACAAGAGTTCCCTAAAAAGCAGGGAACCTGTATGCTCTGCTCCCATACTGCTACTGCCTGGCACCCAGTAGGTACATGGTAAAGCTTACTGAATGACTCTTTGATCTCTAACTTCAAGGAGCTCATAGTTCCTGTACCAAAAGAAGAAGAAGAAGAAGAAGAAGAAGAAGAAGAAGAAGAAGAAGAAGAAGAGGAGGAGGAGGAGGAGGAGGAGGAGGAGGAGGAGGAGGAGGAGGAGGAGGAGGAGGAGGAAGAAGAGGAGGAGGAAGAAGAAGAAGGGAAGGAAGGCAGGCAGGCAGGAAGGAAGGAAGGAAGGAAGGAAGGAAGGAAGCAGAACCCCAACTTGATTGCTGTGTGCTAGAAGCACAGCCTGGGGAAATGGGTAGCCATCTAGCCTCTGCCTTTATATTGTGGTGGCAGAGACCTTACTATCACCTCCAGCAGTCGGCAGTTCATCCAGAGCCAGATGTCCCTGGACGTGTTCACAACACTTCTGCAGGGGTGAGGGAAGCATTACCCTGCTGAGGTCCTCACCTTACTCTCCAGGTTCCATCAGACCTCATCTCTCCAGGCCCCTGTCAGCTTCATGAGTCCTTTAGCACCTAGCCCCCACCGTCCCTTTTAGGAGCAAGTCCCAGCCATCGCCCTGGATGAGTTCTCCTCCACCTCCAAGAAAAGTCACCAGGGCAACAGTAAGCTACTCCCCTTGACTTGTCATGACCCCCAGAAGACCTAATCTCCAGAAGGCCAGACCACTCCCCAGACTCTGCCACCACCTGTCTCAACTCAGTAGATATGTTCAACATAAACTGAGGTACCCAGCACCAGGTCTTGCCCTTAAATATTGTCCTTGTCACACATGGGAAGGGCGTAGGCCCTACCCCAGATGATATGACAGACTTTGGGGATCCTCCATGGAGGGCCTTACCCTCCCAGAGGGGGAATGGGGTGGGGGATTGGCGGGGGATGGGAAAGGAAGGGAGGGAGAGGGAGCTGGGATGGACATGTGAAGCAGGCTTGTTTCTAATTTGAACAAATAAATTCAAAAACAAAAACAAAAAAACACTGTCCTTGTCCTCCTCCCCGATGCCTTTCTCTCATCCCGTTCCCTGGTGACAGATGCAGTCCTTAATAAAACTCCACGTAGAGGCCACATCCTCTGGAAGCCCTCATAATACTGGAAGCCACCATCACACTGCTCTTGTTTCAAATGTCCATAGCCCACACTATGACCCTCAGGACCCTGCCCTCTTCTGAGTTCCTGTAGGTTTGTGTGTCAAAATGTGCAGTGGCTTTGGAGTCACACAGTATAGAATAAAGCTCTGCCCTGGCAGGACTGTGCATCCTTAAGTGTGGGTTCCTTAACCTCCCCCAGCCCCTTCTGCTTGTCTGTGTGGTAAAAGAACCAAAATTTGTAGTCAAGAATGTCAAAACTAAACATGACCATAGGATTCACACTTCTGGGACACAATCTTACACAGAGGAGCTCCTAATAAATCACAGCTATTAAAGACAACAATACTATTTTTTTATGGTTTTTCGAGACAGGGTGTCTCTGTGTAGCTTTGGAGCCTATCCTGGCACTCTCTCTGGAGACCAGGCTGGTCTCGAACTCAGAGATCTGCCTGCCTCTGCCTCCCGAGTGCTGGGATTAAAGGCATCCACCACCAACGCCCAGCAACAACAATACTATTGATGAGAACATTCCATATATACATGGTAAATTTAATTTTTAAAATTACTTTATTTTATGTATATGGATGTTTTGTCCATGTGTATGTATTTATGTGCACCATGTGTATGCTATGTCTGAGAAGGCCAGAAGAGGTCATCAGATCCCCAGGAACTGGAGTTATAGATAGTTGTGAGCTGTATGTGGGTGCTAGGAATTGAACCCAGGTCCTCTAGAATAGTCGGGGCTTTTAACTGCTGAGCCATCTCTCCAGCCCCACCCCTGGCAAACTTTACTGGCAACAAATGAACTTTGCAGCAACCCAGACAAACCAGTTCCTCAGGTGAAAAGTCTAGGGGCCAAGAAGACCAGCAATGCCCAAGCATTCTAGGTAGATCCTGGCAGCTGGTCAGAATGCAGGAGGCAGGGGCATTGAGGAGCTCCATCCCTAGGACCCCAGCTAGACTGAGGACATGAGAATTATCCCACAAGTCTACTCCCCACTAGAGCATTTGCACAGGTCAGAGGCAGCCATGAAACATCCCGACCAAAGGGCTCTGGGATAGCAGTGACATCCAGCTCCCAGAGTCATTTGCTATGACAGACCCCATAGGCCTGCTGGTCCTGTGACCCTGGCTTTGGAGGTGGGGCACAGGGAGTTTGAACTTTGCATAATCCAATTTAATTTATCTCTTTTCTTTGGTTGCTCATGCTTTTGATGTGATGCCTAAAAATTCTTTGCCAAGTGCCATGTCATGAAGATTATTCCTGTTTTCATGCAAGTGCTTTTATCATCATTAGTGCTTTTGTTTAGCTACGCTTTAAGGTTTTGGTTTACAGCCTAAGCTAAGAGTCTAAATCCATTCGTTTCAAGAGGGGGGCTAAGTGTCCAGCACCATCTGTGCAAAGACTTCATGACTGTTCTTTTCCTCACGGACAGACCCAGTTTCCCTCTCAAGAGGAGCACAGAGATGAAGGGTCCCTTCTGGAAATTCAGTCCTACATCACTACCTCACTGGCCTTTACCTGGGTCAGTGCTATACCATGCCATTACCACAGATCTCTACCACCACTGCTTTTTGTGAGCTTTGAAAGCAGGATTGTGAGATCAACTCCCTTCTCTTCCAGGAGTCCTCCCACTAACAATTCCAAATGAATCGTAAGGCCAGCTGATTACCTTCATTCCTGATCAATCTGATCCTATAGCCAGGATTTATCCAGAGTTCCTTTAAACTTTTTTTTAAAGACAGGATCTCACTGGCTGGCTTGGAACTTACTATGTAGACCAGAGAGTGGCCTTGAACTCATAAAAATTCGCCTGCCTCTGCCTCCCCAGATCTGGGACTAAACACTACATCAGGCCTCCTTGAAATATCCTTCACTTTGAATTAGTTTGGGTGATAAAAGATCCTTAGAAACTAAATCAAAGTCTACCACTCAGCGTATTAAACATGCCCAGACTATTAACTAAAGTAGAGAAGGACCTGGTACACTGTGTCCTGATTTACAAGTGGTATGCATGGCACACTGGTTCAGGAGTGGTCCAGAGCCCATTCTTACCTCTAAACCCACAGCCAGCACAGGAAGGATACAGAAGCACTGCAGTAAACTTGAGTTGAGGCCCTGAAGTTGGAGTAGGGTCCTCCTGACAAGCCTTCCTTTCTCTGGGAATGAGAAAAGAAACCCAAGTCACAGCTTGTGTGGCATTCATATAGCAGGCCTCTCACTGCCAGTCCATGGTTGGAAATCTGCCACAAGTCTGGAGAGGTAGGAAGTGGCTTCTGTAAAAAGCCACTTCTCAAGAAACACCTGTCTGCACAGGGCTCAGGTGAGTTTGTCTATGACTCCACACATGAAGCAAGTCACTGAAATCCTTGAGCAATATTTGTCTCTGCTAGAACTGACAAGAATGGAACTGTCCGCAAATAAAAATCCAGGTTCTACAAAAAAACACTGGTTGACTGGGCCATTACACTCTGATTGTCCCAAAGACATGTATTGTGGACTGGCCTATGCTTGGCTGAATGACATCTTGGTGTACTGTGAGCCCCCAGTGCCTAGCTGAAGGAAGGCTCTACTCCATGTTTGAGGACTGGCAGAATGAGTGAGCACCTACTTTTTATAACTGCTGATGCTGGCTGTGCTCTGCAAAGGCTGGGGGAGGAGAGATACAGATGGTGGGGACTCAGCTCTTCTTCACCATCTGGCAAATAAAGAGAAGGTGACTCTTCAATCAGCTGTCACCTCCCCTTGCACCAGTAGGGCAGGATGCATGGCCTCTGTGACAGAAAGTCCTAAAGATAGGATCCCACATCACACAAGAAAGGAACCTAAAGAGAGTGAAGACAAAACCCTTGATCTAGGGAAGAAAAGCTTCCCAAATAAATGACTGGCCAAGGTGCAGAACAGCTGCCTTGAGGTCCCGCTGGAAGACAGAGCAAGCTGCGTGCCAGCTGCCTGATGGAATCAAGAAGGACATGCCGATTAAATTAGTGGCAATCTTCAGCATGAGCAGAATAACCTCCTGGGGCCTGAGCTCCACGTACACCAAAGCAGCAGTGTCCACCTTGTAGGTCCCAGCTGATGTCTATCAGGTAGCTTTGTGACAACTACAAAGGTCACCTTCAAACTCCTTCAAACAAGCAAAGGGTGACAGGGTGCCAAGAGGTAGGTAGGTAGGGGTGTGTGTGTGTGTGTGTGTGTGTGTGTGTGTGTGTGTGTGTGTGTGTGTACATGGAGTCTCTAACATTTTCTCAACTAGGCTGGCTGGCCACAAGCACCAACAATCCTCCTGTCCTACACATACCCTGAGGTTACATGGTCATGCATCAACACCCAGCTTTTTACAAGGCTGCTGAGCATCCAGAGTCAGGTCCTCATGCCTGTGCATCAAGCAGCACTTTTACCCACAGAGCTATCTCTCAGGCCCTGAAGATCTTTATAAAATATTGTGACCCCATATGGCTGCAGAGACATAATTAGCCAGATGATGTACTCTCTGGATTAGAGGAGTTAATAAACGCCTCTTTGGGGCCAGGGAGGCAAATGCACACAGATAATAAAGCACTAAGACATTATAAAACGTCCTCAGCATGGATGATTTATTGATGTGTCCATGGTGCATAGAGAAGGCAAGACAAGGCTGCTGTATTTCACCCCCTGTGCAGCCTAAGTGGTTTGTGTGTTCAGACAATTTCAACCCATCCTGTGCCAGCCCATGACAAACTGCTTCAGAACAGCAGACCTCAGAAGGCAATGAGATGGGCACAAATGAAGAGAGACAGAGCTGGGCTGCAACATGTGGCTCAAATATCTCACATCTGGCCAGGGCACTTGAGACAGAGCCTGTTCAAGAGTTCAAAAAATAAGTATTGTCAGGTCTAGAGATGGCTCGGCAGTTATGAGCATTTACTGCTCTTGCACAGAACCTGAGGTAGGTTTCCACACTCACATGGAAGCTCTAGGGGATATGACACCCTCTAGCCTTTGTAGGTACCTACACACATATGGTGTACATTAACACATACATACAGATAAATAAAAAAAATCATAGTTTCCCAGAAAGAAATTGGTCTTGGGGCCTCCAGCTGTCTTCAGCTTTCATAGCTAAAGGGTGTTTGTTTGTTTGTCCTCCCTCCCCCAAAGATCCCTTGACACCAGAGACAGTGCCCTAGAGCTGCACAGCTAAACCCTTGCCAGAGCTCTGTCCACTATCTACTGGAAATCCTTCTGACAAGGCAGGCCCTCTGGCCACCTATCTAAAGGACACTGTCATTGCACTGATGCAAAGCAGCATTTGCAGTGACTGGATGCTCAGCAGCAGGAGCTCCTGTTCATAATCAGGTCCCACATGTGCATGGGAATTTACATCACTGCAGAAATGTTTCTGGAGAACAATGTCCTCCTGGATGGGTATCCCACAGGCCGTTAGCTCCATGAAGCCTCTGGGAGAAACACTGGCCACGTCATTTACAACACACTGTCCAGCAGGGAACAGTAGCCCTAAAAGGGTCTCTCGAGTGATTCAGCAACATGGGCTAAGTCAGGCAACCAAGCACCCAGCCTAGCACAGCAGGACTTACTTATCACTTCCTAGAGCACAGAGGAGGGAACAGCTACTGGGACCCAGAAGGACTACATGGAGGCAACTGTGTCTGGGGACAGAGGAACAGCAGAAATGGAGCTGGAAAACCCAGCCCCAACCATTCAGCTCACAGGTCTCCTGTTGAACTTCTCTTCTCAATTCTCTCCCATCTGTGGACTTGGACAGCATGAGCTCAGGTGAAAGAGGCCAGTCTTCCAGAACACAAGACATGCAAAGCAGTGCATCCCAGAGGCACGGGACACAACACCAGATACAAGCTCTCCTCTTCCTCCTCTTCCTCCTCCTCTTCCTCCTCCTCCTCCTCCTCAGAGCATCAAAACACATTACTATTAGCCTACATACACATAGTTAATTTTGTTTACCTTTACTCTTCCCAAGTTTACCACTCTTTTTTCCTGGTAACTTGGGTACACTGAAGAGTTAATAACAGTGTAGGACACTGAGGCTGGGGTCTATGGCACAGTGGTAAAGCACTGGCCTAGCATATACAAGGCCTTGAGATCCCAAGCATCAAAAAAAAAAGTATAGGACATAGCATAGCGCCAAGCAGATGAAATTAACTACAAAACCTGACAGCATGACCCAATATATCTGTGTGTATAGAAAAGCCCAGAAGGAAATTCTCCCCACCACCACCACCACAGATGACTAGGGATGGTTTTTTATTTTATTCTTTGTGGTTAAATTATTTTCCAAAAATTGGTGTGACAATGATTCAGGATTTTTTTCTACTTTATTTTGTAATCTGTGTGTGTGTGTGTGTGTGTGTGTGTGTGTGTGTGTGTGTGTGTGTGTGTTTTCCCCCCTTGGTGCTGGGAATTACACCAGAGCTTCAAGAATGCTAGGCAGGTGCTCTACTGCTGAGTTGTACCTTTAGATAGTGACCACTACCATAAATCAGCTTGAAAACATTTTCTTCCACAGATAAAACCCTTCAAGTCTATTGACATATGATGCACTTTCCTTAATGATCCCTGACCCTGGGCAAGCAGCCACTCACTCCTGTCTCTACAGACAGACCCTTCCATGACAGCAGCCTTAGACTGGCTCTCTCACCCAGTACTGTGTCAAGTTAACCCACGATGCAGCTTTGCCCATCAGGAGCTCCATTAGGAGCTCATTCTGTCTTAGAGCCTAGAGTGTCCCACTGTATGGATGCACCTGTGGATCCAGTTTCCAGAATGTTCCTACCCAGAAACTGAGAAGAACCCACTCTCCAGGAAAGGCAAAAGTGAGGCACCTCCACACCCATTTGAAAGCCTTGCACCTGACCAGCTCTGAATTACCCCCAACTTAATTCATCATACTCTCTCCCCAGGATTGTTCCCTGGCCTCTGGTAATCACTTCATATTTGTGCTTAAATACACTCACCTGGGGCTGGAAAGACGGCTCAGTGGTTAACAGCACACTGACTGCTCTTCCAGAGGATCCGGGTCCAATTCCCCATTACCCACATGGTGACTTGCAACTGTCTGATAACTCCAGCTCCAGGGGATTCAATATCCTCATACATGTATACTCATAATCTCATGGAACTTCTGTCCCATTGATGCCATGGATGCTTAAAATGCCTGTTTCTAAATGTAGTAGAAATATACTGGAAGGGCCTAGACTCAGTGGATCGCTCTACTCATTCACAGACAATGGCAGGGACATGTATTGTTCAGAGACTGGAAATGCCACAGGAGGTGCTTGCAGTGACAGATTATCCCCACAGGCCTTCAAGGGACCTCCCCATAAAAATGTTTTGGGACCCTGGTGGCTGGAAGTTTAGATGATCAGCCCCACCCTGGTGGAGAGATCCATTAAGCAGACACACCTCCCAACGGCTCTATTAATATTCATTGCCACTTTACCAACTGCCTGCCCTGCCTTCCTGTGGGACCAGTAGAGGATGTGAAAAATGGACTCATTAAGATGTTAAATAATTCAACTACAAGCAGACCCTGCCATGCACCCTGAAGCTTTGCACTTGCTGGGCAGCAGTGTGATGCCTGCCCAAGCACTGGCCACCTCTACAGAACAGCACAAGGGTGGGGGCGGTGGATACGTGCTGACATCTGGCCATGAGAAGGGGAGATGGTCCCTCTTCTCTCATGGTCCTGGGCATGTGTACAGTTCACGTCAGCAACACTGATGGTGCCCATGTGCCCAGAGGTTTATCTTTGGGATCTGCCTATTTCTGTTCTTTCTCAGCTGCTTGGATCTAGCATGGTGACTCCTCAGTAGCAATCTGAAAAGAAACAAAGACGTTTACAGGCCCATGAAAGAACTGAGGCCCAGCAACCACCTGGGCTTGGCCCTCACTCACTCCTGTTGGAACACAAGTCCTAAGCTGGAAACACTTTCATGCTGTGAGCACAGCACCTAAGACTGGGGTTTGCCACTCATATGCCTGCTTTGTGGGATGAGTAGGCTGGCTGAGGCCCCTGAGAAAGACCAGTCCACTCAGCTCACCTGTGTTTCTCAGTGCTCCAAATGTCAAACTTGGAAACAATGCTGATGAAAAGGGTGGTTTGTGACCAACACTGTCAGTTTAAAACTCAGGCTGGGGAAGGGCCAACCCCTGGCAAAGCCTTGATCTCATGCAGCTTCCTTTTCTCCACTTTTCTTCTGTTTGCCCCATACCCACTAGGATTCTCCCATTCTGTGACTATCATCTGTTGGAGGATCTGGACTTGGAATCTCCCTAGAGCAGGGCTTCTCATATAGGAGGAGGATGCCTGGTATTTGCTGAATCACATAACTAATAAATGAATTTTTCTGGTCAGAAACAAGGTACAACCTTCCCATTGCAGCTGGCTTACTCTGGTTTACAAAGACCTCAGGAAAAGCCCTAACACACACACACACACACACACACACACACACACACACACACACACACCAGGAACCCTGAGGAGTGCCCCCACTACAAAGATGATCAAAAGAATGGTGCCCACTCAGATACCCACATACTAGGCAGAGTAGGTACCCAGCCTCATTCACAGTCTAGCCTGGCTCTCTTGGAGTCAGTTGGATCTACAGCCGCATGGACACAGTCCACTGCCAAACACTGCTTCTATTAATAGCTCCTGGCTCTGGGGATACTCCTCAGGCACGGATGCCACTTATTTCCCAAACTGGCTTCTCAAGCTGCCTACTCCGTCCTACAGTTGCATAAAGGATACCTTGGAGAATGGCAGCAATGGAGTCTCAGGCCTGAGAGCAGGGCAGCCAGGATGAACTTAGTGCATCTAACTCTGAGGCCATGGCTCATCTCCACCCCTAAGCAGGAAGAGCCCTACAAAGTAACAGCACAGGAAAGGCCTTGAACAAAGATGGCAGGAAGCTTGTGCAAAAGCAAACAGCCTTTCTACCTCTGTAGCTACTGCCCAGCGCCCTGGTCATGGTGAGATCACTTTGATACTCTTCCCTATGTGTAGACAGAAGGCCCCTCTGCCTGGCCTGCTGCCCAGCTGCCTTTCTGGTCAATGACCCTCATGATCCACCAGAGGACACAGTTTCCTCAACAGATCCAAGAATCCTTCAGAAATGGCCATAGCCAGGGAGAAGGTAAAGTTAAGATGGCCTCAGGACTGCTCTGTGACTGTCACACAGAGGCCACCTCCACGCTGCCATCATCTCCCAGGAGGCCTTTGAAGAACCTGACAGATGAGGCCACATAGGAAGCCCACCTTCATAAATCTCCAACCAACTGCCTTGCAGCCTACTTTGCCAATTAAGACCTCCCAAATACTGTGCTTGGTCCCACAGCCTGAGGATGCATGCCTGGATTCTCTAAGTGGTATTCTAGCAGCTCCAGTAGGGTGGCATATGGCTTGGTGACTGCATGCATCAGAGGGGCTAGACCTCTGCACAGAGGTGCCAGTGCCAGCATCTGCTAGAGACCCAAAGATCTCCTTGCAATTAGCAATCTGCAGAATGAGATTGGGTTTACAAATGACCTGGGGCCAGATGGGTCCCAGATCTAGACATTTAGCACATGTCCCAGGAAGCATGAGTTCCTTCAGCCAGGATGAGGCCCAGGGTCCAGAGGCAGAAGGCCCAGGGTGGAGGGGCAGGAGAGAGAGAAGCACCCAGCCCAACACCCTGCATCTCCAGGGAGGTGTCTTCTTTTTTACCAGTGAGAGATATGTTGCTTAAGCTGGATCTTAACCATATTAAGTGTGAAACTTCTGGTATGAAACAATTCTTGCACTATTTAACCATCTCTACCGCCCATCTCCAGACCTTTCCCATTTTCCAAACTGAAACTGTCCCCACTAGATAGTCACTCTTCCTCTCCCTCCCCAGCCTCTGGAACTTGCCATTCCACTTTCGGTCTCCAAAAATCTGACTACTCATACAAGTAAAATCATTGAGAATTAATAGCTAGTTTACACTACTTAAATATGTTGTCCTCAAAGCCCATGTTGCAGCATATGCTAGGATCTCCATTTTCAAGACTGAATAATATTCCACTATACAGCCAGACTACACTTGCCTTCCCGATCATGTCACAGACACCTGATTTCTTTCACCTTTTGGGCACTGCGGATAATGCTGCCTGTGCTGGCTAGTTTTATGCTGGTGTCATCCCAGAGAAGGGCACCTCAATTGAGAAACTTCCTTCATCGGATTGGGACGTAGGTGAGCCTGTAGGGCACTTACTTAATTAGTGAATGATGTAGGAAGGCCCAGCACATGGTAGGCAGTACCACCTCAGGGCTAATGATTCTAGGTGCTTTAAGAAAGCATCTGAACAAGTCATGGAGAGCAAGCCAGTAAGCAACATCCTCTATGTTCTCTGCATCAGCTCCTGCCTCCAAGTTCCAGTCCAATTTGAGTTCCTGCCTTCACTTCCCTCAATAGTCTGTGATTCTGGATATGTAAGCCAAATAAACCCCTCCTCCTCAAGTTGTTTTGGTCATGGTGTTTCATCACAGTGATGTAACCCTACCTAAGACACTGCCATAAGCATGTTCTATGTAAACATTTACTCTAGTTCTTTTGAGAATGTAGTAAAAAATGGGTTTACTACACAAATGACAACTCCATATTAACCTTTTAAGGAACTACCACATTGTCTTGCACTATGATTACATCATTATTCACCATTCCCACCAGAAAAACCCACACTGTACAATTTTCACACCCTCACTACCCAGGAAAGGAGTTCCCTGTGCTGTAAAACCCAAGAGCTTACTACTCCTCTCTCTATTTTAGAGACTGCTCTCTGTGACCACTTTCCCTTCCCAGCCTCTACTGGCCCATTCTAATCTAAGACGTCAACTTTTTCAGCTTCCATGTATGAGGACATCTGTGGTGCTCAATGTGTAGAAGCATGTGCAGACTTTGACATCCAAAGGAAGACTTACTATTTTATGACAGTATCAATCAGTGAATTGGGAATAACAAAGGGGACCTTTCATCAGAAAAGGGCTAACAATTCTCTAGAAGCCTGTGGCATGAGACAATGCTGGGAGATCTAGTCCCCTAATTCACACCCTGCCCAGCCTTTCCAAGAAGAGAGCTGGCTTGGCTGGACCTCCATACAAGTCTCCAGGAAGCCAACACTATGGAAAGTCAGAGTTTCCTACACCATCCCAGCCCCTAGCTGGAGCCTGATACCAACAGAGGGCACCCTGGGAGGATAGTAACTCAGAGACTTTCTAAGGGTTTAGTCCTAGTTCTCTACCTGCTCCCCTCTATGCTACTGGCACTCTCCTCAGGGGCAACAGCTACATTCTGTGCTCTGAGAAGAATTCTCCCTCTGCCAAGGGTCATGGCAAAACTTGGGGTTAACACCCCTTTCATGTTAGGAAAATGGAGTGGATAGTGAGGTGGCAGTCCCAGCAGCTGTGCAGAAGGTAGAGAAATAGCCCCCACACACACACCACAACGACCAATGTTCTCATCTGTCACACTGGATCTGAGAGTCCGACACACTGAACTACTGGGAAACCAGGGCTGTCTGCAAAGGAAGTCAGAACAAAGGCAAGAGAGGGAGGAGAAAGAGCTTACTAATTTGGGGCCCATTTCAGATTGTACACCTGGCCCAGTTCAGTGTTTCTGAACTGACAAGCTCAGGCAGAAGGAGGAAGAAGGGGACATCTTGTGCCCTAGAAATTCACTGCCCAGGGCCACCTCCTAGGGTGACCATGATGTGGAATCACAGGATACTAATTAGCCCTAGAAGGAACTGGAGGTCAGCACAATTCAATGAGTCAGTGGGCTCCAGGGCCTGAGTCCTTCCTTGTCTATAGACCTGCTGGGTGACCTTGAAAAACTTACTTCACCTTTCTGAATCTCTAGCTCCATATCTGAGTAGAGACATGAAAGCTCCTGAGGCTGTTGGGAGGCTACAGGGCAAAGACAGCAAGGCTGTGTAACCCAGCCTTCTACAGAGTGAAGGAACCATGTGGCTAACTCCAGACTGGGCAACAAGTCCAGCCAGAGGAAGGGAGAAGAGGCCCTGACCCAGCCCCTTCTTCCTTCAACAGGAAGCAAGCTGCCCTGACCCAGTTGTCAAGCCCTGAAGTCGGTGAAAAGGTACCAGTCTGTGTTGAGACCACAGGCCTTTAAGGCCCTAGTCTCAGGGTCAGTCAAGGTAAGGATCACCTCTGTGACCATGAAAGAAAGGGCACTGTGCTCCATGAGGGAGTCTTTAGTCTTGAATGGCCCCCATGCACTCCATGGCCCTAACTCAATGTTCCTATGTGACATATCCACCATTTACTCGCCCAATGTCAAGACAGCTTGGTAACACCTGCTATGGCCACCAGAGTATATTTGGTGTTCAACACATGTTCAGAAACAAAATGACTACTTTGGGCCATCGTCTACTGAGGCCAAGAGCATGTGGGCCAACAGGGTCAGGTCATATAAAGAGTCTTCCACAGAGCTGATACAGCTGTCTGGAAATGATCCCCACTGTCACTACGTTCCCTACTATAACCAACCACACAGGTACAAAGAGAACCACTACACACTACATAGGGCTGGGAGCCACTCCAGCTAAAAAGCCTTGTGCCTTCTAGGAGCCAGTATGTCTAGTAACAACTCCACCAGCCAAATGTCCAGGGACCTAATAAGTGATACCCCAGCCTAGAGTCACTGTGCTCTGAGAAGCCCAAATATGGGGCCACTGGTGTTCCTATCTGCCATTCACCAGCCAGGACCATTTACCATTAACAACACTGGTGACATCAGCCTCCTGTTGGTCTCAGGTAAACAGCAGGAAGAGAACTTGCAGGGGAGATCGTTCCCATGTTCATGTGATATTCCTCTGAGGGGAAGCCAACACATCTCACAACCAGGAGCTCTGTACTCCAGGGACATGACTGGCCTAGAGGCCTAAGTGGACCTTCCTATGTTAATTTTAGTCTCTGCCATATCTTTTGCTGCTGGGGACCTCATGTAACTGTACGTCAGAGAGTTGACTATTTAAACTCTCTCTACACAGCCTTTTCCAGAGATCTGGCCTCCCCAACAATAGTGTGGGAAGCCTCAGCTAGATGTGGTTGTTTTCAATGGTTTAGATTTGGTCCCATGTGCTCTCTTTGAAAGACATGAGCAGAATGAAAATGAGTACGCATCGTGTAAACAGTGTCTGACACGCATAGCGCCACTCAGTAGCTGGTAAATGCCAGGAACACTGGAGTCTCTCACTCAACAAATATTTATTATGTCCCTCACATGTGTTAGGAATAGTCTGGGAGAGACTAAGATGACAAATAGGCCCCTGCCACCACAAGAGACTCAAGGCCAAATGGGGATTCAAAACACAAGAAAATAGATTTTAAGGACTATAAGCAAGTCATACCCACAAGGTAGTGGAAACAAGAAAGGGAATGGATAAACTCCCTGGTAGAGGATCCATTCAGTTATTTTTTTAATTTTTAATTTTTTAAATTATTTTATTATTTTTTGTATATAGGTGTTTTGCCTACTTATACATCTGTGTACAAAGTGCATGCATATAGTACCCTCAGAGGCCAGATCAGAATGTCCAATCCCCTGGGACTGGAGTTACAGTCTGTTGTGAGCCCCCATGTAGGTCCTCAACAAGAGCAGCCATTGTTCAAGCCCCAGGTTGGGTTTTAAAGAATAGAAGTTCTTTATGTGGAAAAGTCCCCTAATCAGAGAGAACAGAATATGCAAATAGAGACAGGAAAGATAATCAAAACCTTTATAAAGACTTTACGATATAGGATGCAAGAAATTAGAAAGACTCTAGCATTCATTACTTCATCAGTTTCGGGGCGGGGGTGGGGGGTGGGGGTGGGGGAGATGGACTCACTGTGTAGCCTGGCTGGGTTGGAACTCACAGAGATCCACCTGCCTCTGCAGATAGGAATTAAAGGTGTGTGCCAGCATGTCCAACTAATTCACCAAATTTTAACTGAGATGCAACATAAGAACCAAGAACATGGATTGTTGACTCATCTGCCTAGGTTTGAGTCCAGAGCCTGCCATTTGGCACTTGTATAAACCTGAACATATTCCTAGACTCTTTTGCCTCAATTTATTCATGTTTTAAGCTGGTGATAGTCATATCATAAAAGCGGTTACCCAACATCTCAGACAAAAGAAAGGCCCTTTCCCTCTTGCACTCCACGTTGTTGTGTGGGGAGGGGAGAGATTACAAAAGGAAGAGTAACATGCCTTGACATCAGCAGGGTGGTGGGGACAGATCTTGCAGGGCTTTGGCAGTTCCTGAATGACGTGAGAGGCCAAGCAGAGGGGGGCATGAGTGACTCCATCCAGACTCATCAGTAGCCTGTGTGTGCATCAGACCAGGGAGGAGCCAGGCAGCAGCTAGGCTAGGCAAGGTGAACTACGGCTGGGAGTAGACAATGCTGACAGCTGAAAGGTGCAGGAGGTGTCTTCCAAAGTCAGTACATGATGAGCAGCAGGTGGAAGACACACAGGGTGTGGAAGAGCAATTTTACCATGTCAACCCTAAGCAGGTGCTAAGGACTGGGGGCTCCTTCAGGAGGTGAGAGAAGGTTTCTTGAGCAGACTTTGATGGGCCCAAAGGAACAGATTGAGAGAGAACAGGTGGCAGGATAGAACCATAAGGCAGCATGGCACACCAAGGCTACACATTGAACAGGTGCACTGCCTAACTTCAAAGCTGCGAGGGCAGCCAGATGCCAAGGCCTGAGGCGACCTCCCAGCTTGGGCTGCTCACCTAGAAGTCCTGTCGCCCTGGAGACCTCAGCAGCCTGGCCTCAGTTTCTAAACCAGGCAAAGAGCAGGAGCCAACCCATTGTTGTCTGCCTTCCTGTATACATATCTGAAGCCTCCTTGCCTTCCTCATTGTTCCCCTCAGGCACAGCCATACAGGAGCTGAAATCTCTCTCTCTCTCTCTCTCTCTCTCTCTCTCTCTCTCTCTCACACACACACACACACACACACACACACACACACACACACACACACACACACCCTCTGCAGGGAGCCTTGCTCTACTAGTTGCTACCATGAACTGCATAGCTTTCTTCCTGCCTGGAGCCAGGGGAGCATCAAGGGTGCCATAGTCTAGGAACAGCTGGTGTTCTGATGATGCTAAGAAACTCAGAGCTGCTCTTTCTTCACAAGGTTCATGGAATTCACTGAAGTAGGAAGTGCCAGACACTTTAGTTCTCTAAGGATCCTTAATGGAAGAAGCAGAAACAACTAAATGTGTATAAGAAGACACACATGATGATACAGGATATGTACAAGCAGTCAAACGATTAGAAGGTGAAACAAATTCACAGATCCACCAGTTCATAGTTGCATCTCCGCACATCCGAAACCTTTCACCTATTTTGTTTGTGGTGAGGGCAACTAAAATATATTCATTGAGCATCTCAAATGCAGTACAATTTAATGACCATATAGTACTCATGCCAATGGTCCATGTAAGTATGGAATATTATATAGCTTTAAAAATGAGCTTTTTGCCCCCCACCTATGGGAGGCCTTACCCTCTCTGAAGAGTGGATGGGGGATGGGATAAGGAAATGGTGGGGGGCATGGGAGGACAGGAGGGAGAGGGAACTGGGATTGGTATGTAAATAAGATTGTTTTTAATTTAAATTAAAAAAATAATAAATGATCTTTTGCCCTGTGCCCAACAGTGATGAGCCCTGGAGGACATTGTGTTAAGTGAAATAAGCTAGGTACAGGAAGATAAATGTTATTCAATCTCATGTGTATGTGAAAACAAACAAACAAACACTGGGCAGGAAGGTGTGGCAAAGTGGAGTCAGATGGAAAAGGAGCCGAGGCAAGACATAGTCTAGAAAGCAATGTTCCTGGAGGACCTGAGGGATAGGCAGCCTCTGCAGCCCTGACACTGGGTGATCCAGGGTCCCAGCAGTAAACTAGAACTAGCAATGGCTTCGGGTGAGGCAGAAACAAAGGCACCAAACACTTGGCAACAACAGACATTATAATCATTATTTTATGATCTTACATTGAAATTTTCTGTGAAGTTGAAAACAAGCCAAATGCTTAATTTAACTTACAAAGGACCTAATTTCTTTTCGAGAGAAAAATGGAAATCTTTGAAAATTTCTACCCAAGCCCTTCACGTGCCCTCTGAAGCACTGTGGATTCTGAGTCCCCTCATCCCTCTCTTCCCCACTCACTCGGCCTCTGTTCCGGTCTTAACGGCATCTTTTCTTTTTTTATTATTTTTATTTTTATTTTATTTTATGTGTGTAGGTGTTTTGCCTGTATGTATGTCTGTGCATCCCTTGCATGCTTGGTGCCCTCAAAGGCCAGAAGAGGGCATTGGATCCCTTGGAACTGGTGATATAGGCAGTTGTGACTGCCATGTAGGTGCTGGGACTGGAACTTGGGTCCTCTAGAAGAGCGGCCATCTTCCAGCCGCTTGTTGACATCTTAGTTTTCCAAATAAGTCAAGGTATGCTAACCTTTAGGACCCTTGCTCTTGATGCTTTCTTTGCTTGGGACACTGTTCACTCCATCCAGTACCAAACTGGTACTGGATAGGCTCCTGCTCCCTTCTCAGGCTTCAGTGTAACCACTCAGCAAGGCTTCATGGCTCTTATGCCTCAGCTTGGTCTCTCTAGTTTCAGCTCCATTCCTCCTTCTAATGCTTAGGAGACCCTCTAACTGTTTCTTTGAAAACTCCAAGAGTGTCTCCCTGTCTATGACTCCATCACTAGAGTCCAGCATGGAGCCTGGCACACAGTACATATCGTGTAATCAGTGCGTGAATCTGTGACATGATTTGGCACCACTGATATACACACACTCTTATGTGCGCACTTTCACACGGGGAACCAGCACAGCCACCTCAAATTCTGGACAGCTCAGATTCAAGGCCTGCCTTTGCCTTCAAAAGGCCTAGATGCCTTCTAAATGAAATAAACTAGGCACAGAGAGCCCCCTCATTATGGTGATCTGCCAAAGTCTTAGTCTCCAGATCCCACATCACAACTGTCTATCATTGATATCATCTGACATTGTGGTGCCAGGAGCTCAAGCTGGCTGCTGAGTAAGGGTGATCGTCACACAGATGCTCTTGGCAGATGTTTACTAAGCATGCCCACCAGCTTCTTGATGCTGTAGTACATAACAGAGACAATCACCTTATCAAGAGGAGAGGTATGCTGAGGCTCAGTCTATGGTCACTTGGTCCTGAGTTACAGCTAGAACATCCCTTAGGCCTCCCTATATAGTACTATATAGTACTCATGCCAATGGTCCATATAAGTATGGAATATTATATAGCTTTAGAAATGAGATTTTTGCCCCCACCTATGGGAGGCCTTACCCTCTCTGAAGAGTGGATATGGGTGGGATAGGGAAATGGTGGGGGCAATGGGAGAACAGGAGGGAGAGGGAATTCCTCCCCAGGAATGCCACCTGTCAGTTACACAATGGGTCAGATATTGTCATCATAGGACACTGAAGTGGAAGCCTTTATCTCTGGAGACCAGTATGGGGACATCACCTTCAGGAGGCACTAACACACCACCGTTCCCTATAAACTGAGGTACTGTGTCTCACTGTTGTCCCTGCCAATGCGGTCATGAATGTGGGTATTTCAGATATGCATCAGTTACCCTGAAGAGGGGTCAGCTTTGATTCTCCTTTCCTTGTGCCCCTACCTTCTAGCACACCAAGGGTCTTTGCAAGTTTTTTTTTAACAAGTTGAGGTAGATACTTTGATGCTCAGTGGAGAATCACTGTGGAGGCTACAAGATGCCATCTCAGAAAGGTTGTCTAACACCCCTAATAGTCACTGTTGCCTGACTACGAGGTACCTGAGGCAGCCAACTTCTAAAAAGAGCATTTACTCTATAGTCTTAGAGGTCTGAAGTGCAAGATAGGTAAGGGTAGAACACTAGCTTAGTCCCTAGTGAGGGCAATATGTAATGGCACACCACAGCAGGATCACGAGGTAGGATAGATCGGGGTGTGTGCATGCATATAAGAGTTGTTCTACAGGCATACTCTCACAACCCAAGCATGTTCCTCAAGGCTCCAGCAGCACCATCTGGGAAACTGAGTCTTCACATATAATGGACCATGGAGGCACATTCAAACCACAGCAGCCCTGTACTCATCCTTTTTTTTTTATGCAAACAGCATGTGGCTTTATTGCAGTTGTTTTAATGAGCTAACCCCATGTTAGCTCAGGTCTTTCATCCATCCACCATGGTGGATGGCTGGGAAAGACACCGCAAAGCCACGGCATAGAGATCTTATAGGGCAGCGTAAGGGGAGTGTCTAGGGGTACGCACAGGCTCAGGATTGGTGTGCCTCCAGGCTTGGAGGGTTTGCCCTGTGTTGATTGGTCAATTGGTTGTTATGGCCCATAGGCCCTCCCAGGGCAGTTGCTATGCTCTACACGTCATTGCTGCCCTGTACTCATCCTTTATCTCTCTACTTCCCTAACATGGACAGAAGCAAACAGAGGCCCAAAGGGACAAAGAATGGGTACGATTTCCCTTCCAATGTTATTCTGCTGCTGTGCCCTCTGTTTGGAAGGGAGGAGTCCAGCTGCACCATCTCCAACACCTCATCCCCTCCCAGGAAGGCTGCCTCAGGAAAGGCCGATGATGGGAACAGTCACTTCCAGGACAGGTGTCACCCATGTTCCTAAGGCAGGAAAGTAGCTGGGACTCCTCTGAATATAGTGGTGACTGATAGCAAGAAAACCCAGCCTGGTTAGCTAAAGGTCTACAGAACAGGAGGAAGGTTGGGTGGAAGAAGACACAGAGGATGGACTAGGGTCAGGGCCTCCTGTGAAAGACTGTCAGAGAGAAAGAGAAAGAGAGAGAGAGAGAGAGAGAGAGAGAGAGAGAGAGAGAGAGAGAGAGAGAACTCTTCACACACCAACTGGGAGAACCATATGGACAATCACATGTTCAGTATTTAATAATAAACAAAAGCTCACCCAAAAATCCCAGGACAGAATAGACAGCCATACACTGGAATCTTGCGCAGTCTGAAATAGGAAACTCTGACATATGCTATAAGGAATCAGCCCTGATGCTGTTGAAAAAATCAAATATAAAAGGACAAAGAATGTAAGATCCCACATCTATGAGGTCCTGAGAGCATCAATTCATAGAGACAGAAAGTATAGAGTGGCAGCTGCAGGGGATGAGGAGGGGAAGGCAGCTTCTGTCTAATGGGGACAGAGTTTCTGTTTAGGAATCTGGGTGAATTCTGGAAATAGGTGATGGCATGGCTTCACAAACTGTGCTTCACACTACTGCCTAGACATCAGGTCCATACCCACGATATGAGTCAGCACAGCATATCCAGCCCACTACTGTCCAGCCCCTAACTATGGCCCATCTCCCTTACTTCCCCTCCACATGGTAGCCTCACATTTCTTCCCTGGCCCCTATGTACCCCTCTCTGTTCAAAGCCTCTCACTAGTTCTTCCATATTGTCCTCTTTGCCTCCATCTTTTGATCTAGAGATTTCTCACCCTTTCCTAAAGACAGTCACCTACCAGATGCAAGGGCCACAGGGCACTTTCCTAGGGTTTGAATCCTGGTTCCACACTTTTATAATGGATGGATTTAGGCAAGGCACTTTTCCTGGTACCACCCCTGTAAAATGCAGTGACTCCAGTGCCAAGTAAGCCTTTTTCCTTCCCCCAGCACGTGACCAGGAGGGTAGGACTAGGTGTTAGTGCAGTGTTTGGAATAGAGGCTAAGTCAGGTGCTGCTTTATAACTGGCACCTGCTGTTGTTAGCAACAGCACAAGGCAGCCTTTAGGCTTGTGCTGCTCAAATCTGGATGGTATTTTCAAAATTACCAACCTGCTCTAGATCCTTTCTTAAAAGATTATCTATTTTATGTGTTTGACTATGTGCACTCTTGTATTATGTATACCACATGCATGCAGTACATGTGGAGGCCAGAAGAGGATGTTGGATGTCTTGGAACTGGAGTAATAAATAGATGCTGTAAGCCACCATGTGTGTGCTGAGAATTGTACCTTGGTCCTCTACAAGAACAGTGAGTGATCTTCACCACTGAGTCGTCTCTCTAGCCCCCTGCTCTAGCTCTCAAATATGAACTTGTGTCCTATTGCATTTCTAAACTCGAAAAAACTGTGCATACATGTGCATCAATGTATATTAGGCTGTGTGCACATGCACACATGTCTCCAAGTGTAAGAGCTCACCTGTCATCTTTCTACAGACTCAATGCCTGTCCCTAGAAGAGACAGTTTTGGGATATACCTAGTACCTACAGATCCAAAACAAGTCATGGCGGCTGGTCCTTGGTCCTCCAGGACCAATCATACGTCCCTTCCCATCTGTCTTCTAAACCCTCCACCTTAGAGAACCAGCCCCAAAAGGACTGGCAGACTAGGCTTTGTCTACTATGATGGCCTCCAGTTTGAACGGCTTCCCTTCCTGGGGAGGATCCCCAATCACTTTCCCAGGACACTTCCCCTCCCTTGGCCTCCCATAATGCCCTTCACTGCTGCTGAGCTTCCTCTATACAACCTCCCATGTCCCTTTTTACATATCAGGTATCACTCAGCTGGCTGGCTCTATAGCCCCTGTGTTGTGCTGCAGAGGCCAGTGTCCAGACAGGCACAGCAGGTTCCACTGCCAGTCCCAGCCTACCTGCCCTCCACATCCAGGT
This sequence comes from Cricetulus griseus, assembly GCF_003668045.3. Lineage (NCBI taxonomy): Eukaryota > Metazoa > Chordata > Mammalia > Rodentia > Cricetidae > Cricetulus > Cricetulus griseus. Next base: position 52,874,277 of record NC_048601.1, on the reverse strand, counting down.
GGAGCCTAAGCCAACCTTGTCTCACATTGCCTTGGGCCACCTGGGGCAGCAGCTCCCTGGGAAGAACAGAAAGGAGAAGCAACACAGGATGCAGGTCTCACCAGGAGAACTTCCCCCACCCTCCCTGATAGCAGCACTCTGAATTTCCTCTAATCTCATCTGACTGCTGAAGGCATCAAGACACATTTTCAGGGCTGGGCCAGCTAGAAGACGTGGGTTATATCTGGAGCGGAGAACTATGTGAAATTGCCTGGCTACTGCCTGACCCCAAGTCCCACATGTGAGATCACATTTCTTTCCTTCCCTCCCCTGCACTTCACAACCCTCACGGTGCTTGGTTCAAGACAGAAAATATTAGTGTTCCTTTAATTCTTTTCCAGCGTTTACAACTAATGAGAAATGTATCCTATTATTCTGGTCCTTGCGGTCTCTCACCCCATGAAAGCTAATAAATCTCTCTTTCCCCTGACTGCTCTGCACGGTGTTTATTTTGAAATGTGATTTGAGCTCAATGGCAGTCGGCTATGAGAGGCGGATTATTGCTGAGGTCCTGGGAACAGACGAAAGCAGAGGGGGCAGCTGTGTTGAATGGGGCTTCCTAAGAGCCCACAGGTCTAGGGCAGGCTCCATCTGATTTTTGTTGACCGAGGGAGATCCATCAGTTTCTTCCCTGTAGTCTGAGACCCAGAAGAATGAACAGGAAGGACCACAATGAGGAGGGCTGGGCTAACTGGCTCCTCACACAGGGGCCTGATGGGCTGCTCCCCAGGAGTTCCCCCTACCTGTCAAGTACCCCTCAATTCTGGCATCTGAGAAGTGCAGCCATATCTCTTACCTGATTCATGGAAGGACTATGTGGCCTATCCCATTTGCTGGTACCTTTATCCTACTCTCAGAGGTAGGAAAAGCCCAGATCTATCTAGAAACACCCCTGCTTCCAGCTGGGATCTGTAAACCCCACATTACACACCAATGCAATCACTGGTACCTGAATCACTGGACATGTGAGGCTATTGCTGCAGCATGAGGGGAGTTGGTCAGAGTCCTGAAAGGGACTCGGGATGTAGGTATGTCTGCTGATGCCAAGGAGCCCTGCAAGGCTAGGCACATCCCTTAAGGCTTCTAGTCCCTGAGCAATGACAGAGTAGGGTGGGAGGAAGAAGGGAGGCAGCAGGGGCACACAGGCACAATACAAGGAGCAAGGGTACATCCCAGAAGACTTTTCCCTTGTCCTTAGAACCCTTCATGGTTCCTCTGTAGCCACTAGCCCCATCTCATGCCACCTTTTAGGTATGGGACCCTGAGCAGGAAATGCAGCTTTCTGGTGTGTTTGTTTCCTGAGAAGCAAGACAAAAATATCTTACCCTAGTGCTCCCAAAGAGGATGGATGGGAGCATATACTCAGAGGCCTGGCACTGTGCCGGGACAGCTGATGTTTTCCATGCTCCTATTGAAAAGAAGTTCAAGGGCAAGAGAGCAAGGTTGACGTTTCTAGCAGAGTTGGAAAATAAGGTCATAACTGACAGGGACAGGGACAGGGACAAGGTAGATGACTGGTCCATAGTCTCCCACATACTCACCAGCCAATGTCACTGTCTCCCCAGCCTGTACATTGCTGATTAGAAAGTTTTCTGACAACACTGATGTTCTCCAGTTTGTTAGTTTGTTGGCAGTGATAGGCCTCAAACATACGAGGCAAGCACTGTACTATGCCACATCCCCAGCACTCTTTCAGTATTCTAAATGTTGATAGACCTTGCCAGCTCTATCAACATTCGAGGCTACTACCATGTTTTCATTAGTATGTAAACTATGGTTCCAGATGGTTCCAAGGTGCCTCAAACTTGCCCTCACACCCTCCCATCCTTAGCAACCTGGAGAATATCCAGAGGAGGAAAGCTGAGTGCTTTGGGTCTGGCTCATTAGTTTACTTCACCCAACACTGGCTGTGAGCTATCGTCCACTTTCATTTGTCAGATAAAGAAGCTGGAGACTCAAAGGTGCTGAGCTTGGCACCCAGGCATTCTGGTTCCACAGCCCTGCTCTAAGTAGCCATAGTGTGTGGTCACCCATGGTGCTAGGCAGAGAAAGCAGAGGAGACCTAGGCAAGAAAGGCACACGGCTCCGCTGATTCTCCTCCAACCTTCACGCTGACACTGGACTTGGTGCCCTGCTCATCAAGTGCAGGACAGGGGGCTCACTACCTTACATAGGTCCTCACTCACCTTCAGGCATTTCTGATTCCCAGAACCTTCTCTATCTTCTCTCATGATTACTATCTTCAGAGGCAAAGGGGTGAGGGAGACTCTGATAGGGCTGAGGAGGTATCTGGAAGTGTGCCTGTGCTCCTGGGTCTCTGGGCTCCCCTGATGCAATGGAGTCTGTCCCATTCCTACCCTATCTAAGGTGCTTTGGGCTACACAAAGGTTGCCTTTGTAAAAGCAAAACATAGGCCCTGGCCAGGTTTTGGGAGGCCACTCTGTTTGGAGCCAAGGGTCTGGTGTAGGGTGTTCCTGGTGGCACCAAGTCTTACCACCAGCCCCTGTGCAGGGAACCACGGAGGAGACTCAATTGCTCCCCAAGATCTGCATCCTGGTAGAACTGCATAAGAGGTCTTGTCTGATCTCCTGAGGGGGTCTGCTTTCCCCACTTTCCACAGCCTGGATCCACGGAAAAGAGTTTGCTGGGAAATGGGTCTGTTGATGAAACTTAAAACACACACAAGGTCCAGATATTCCTGCCCGGAAATCTTCCTTCCCCTAAAGGCCACATAGACAATAGAAGGGCCACTCAGGATGTCATGATCTGGAATGAGACAGCCCAGACATGACAACAGCCACATTGGGTGAGCAGTGCAGTGAAAACACCTGATTTCCCTTCTAGGTGCCAGGCAGGGCCTCCATCTGCCCAAAGTAGAGTAATGGGGGCTTCTCACTCAGTAAATACATGTGAAGTTTTCCCCCAGTCCTCAGTTTTCCCTGGTGTTTTCTTCTTTGTTTTCTGCCACTGATTGCATTTGAGTGTGTATATCCAGGTAACAAAATGGAACATGGAAAGCAAATGACACAAGATGCTCTGGTTGCATCCACATAACCTGTTCCACACAGCAACACTTATCTGGGCTGGGCTGGGGAACAAGGCCCAAAGGCAGAGCACAGAAGTCATATGAACAGAGTATATTGAGATCCAGCCTGCCCTGGAGGTGAGGGAGCTAGGTAAGATTTAACTCTAAGGTTAGTTCCCCCATCTGTAAAATGGGCTGGTATCTGCTCCCAAATCTGCCTGTAGAAGTGAGGTCAGAAGCAGCACCTGCCATGGCTTTAAACAGGAAGCAGACACTTCCCACACACAGCTCAGTTTTTAGGACATCAAGAAATCATCCCACCTCTGAAGATTGGAGTCACCAAGTTCCAGACACATGGCTAACGAGTGTCATGTCCTTCTGTCCCTAAATGCTTCATTAGTATCACCCCATGACCTGTTGTAGAGCAGTCCTAAGGGTTGGCCCTACTACACCACCATGATATCTGTGGTATATACAGAGGAGGTGACCATGACTGATGGTCAGGCAAGCCTGGGTCACATTCTGGCTCCCACTGTACCCTGAGCAGTCTAATGAAACTTTCTATATCTCCACATGTTCATCTGACACTTAAAACTATGGGCAGGTCAGCCCAGAGCACCTATGCCTATAACATGATCCAGTCAAAAAGCACAGGATACCATTACTCTTCCACATAATGTTTCATGGTTCCCAAATCTCAAACACACATAGCCTGGCCCCTGGCATGCCTTTGTGCACCCCAGGTTCCTGCCTTTGGACCTTGCACTTCCACTGTTTCTGAGATGCTCTCCAGACATCCTCACGCTTTACCTATCTCTTCCATCAGGCTTCTCTCCAGCCACAGTCTCCTCAGAGATGGTGCCCCATTTCTCAGGCCAATATTCTCTGAATTTGTCACTCTTACTAGATCCATATCATCACCCTTCCCACAGGAGAGTAGGGCTAGGTCTTGGCCCCCCTACATGCAAGAACCTAAAGTAATGATTTCATCAATATTTGCTTGATGAGATAAATATCCTCATTCAAGAGGCTGAGCTATCTTCTGCTCCTGATGGACTAGGAACAGACCTCCAGGCCAAGCCTAATCCAGGAGGGATGGTCTCTCTCGAAAGGCTGCCCCTACCATGTGGGTTTGGATCACACCCAAGCCAAGAGTATACGCCCAGGTCTCTGACAAAACTAGGTGTGGTGAAATGCCCAATGTCCACTATCTCTAGTCCCAGGTGAGGATAAGGAGGTTCTTACAGGGATATACCCTGCCCACCAGCCTCTCTATCTGCCTGGCCCTAAGGATGTGGGGCTCTTGGGAGGAATCCACTACCCCCTGCAGATATTCCCTGCTGGGGCAAAGACAAGCAACACAATTAGTGTCTCAAAGGAAAAAATGTTGGAGTAAGTTATGAATTTCCCGTGGTTACATTAAATTAAAACTGCAGAATTCCCTGGAAACTCTGCCACCCACTGGGAGTCTCTGGATTGTACCACAGATAGAAGCTCAGCCTTGGCCTGGTGTGCCTCCAAGCAGGCTCTAGCCCTCCCAGAGCCAGCCCAGAGCTTAGGGTCTTTACCTGAATCCAAGTCTCCTAGCGTGGATGGGTATGAAAGAGGCAGGTAAGGCAGGTACATACAGGTTTGGCAAAGTTAAAAGAACTGTCCTGTTTCATAACCTCTCTATTCTCTTTGACACACAGGATTCCGGTGATAGGAATTCCACAAATCCTGAGTCCTCCTGGCTATTAGGTCTCTGAGAAGAGAAAGGCTACTGCCCCCATACTGGGGACTTGAAGGCATTGTGTGTGGTGGCTGCAGAATACCACATGATTCCCCTGAAGGAGCTCCCAAAGACACCAGTTCATATATCCAGAGTAGTGTAATGGCTATCAGTGGCTGGGGTAGGAAGTCAGTGACCAAAAGGAGCAGAGTTTCAGACTGGGAGGAGGGCAAAGTCTAGGAGAGGAGATGTAGAGATGGCTGCCAACACGCTGAGTGTGCCTCATGTTGCTGAGTTGCACGCGCATAAATGGTGAACATGCTTATCTCTAGATCATTCATATTTTACAAAGAATCAAAATGCTATTTTTAAACAAACAAACAAAAAAACACCCGCATCACTGATGGACATTCTCCAGGGGAAGGAAATTTAAAATACAGGGAACAAGGTAAGCGAGAACTCTGAAGCGAACTCTGAAGCCTGTGGCCCGGCTGGTGGGCCACAGACACACAGCAACATAGGGACGATCCAATGAAGAAAGGCAGGAAGCCTGATGGAGAACCTAGAGCCAGTTGCCAGGGGTCTCATGGGTTGCACCAACTTCAGACTACAAGTTGCCTGATCAGTACCATCCTCAGCATCACCAGCATTCTGCCTCTGGAAGAACTGAGCTGTGAGCACCCCAAGGGCAAGGGCAGACACAATCATTCTACATTCTCCACTGCGCAGGCAGAAACCCAGTGCTGGGCACTGGAGAAGCACTCACAACTGAATCGAGTCAAGTATACCTGCCATAAATGACCCAGAGAAACAAAATTCTGATGAACAAGTGAGAAACAGAGATCTTAAAAATACATATCCCAACACACTGTGCAGATGTAAATTGGTTTACTGTGGATTAAAGCCCCCAATAAGCCCACTGGAAGTTAGAAATAGCATGAAGTAAAAAATGGCTTTAACTGATCTAACCACAACATCCTAACTCAGACAACCCTGAATGTGCTCAGAACACTTAACATAGATACCAGCTGGGGAAATCCACTAGCACAAGGCCAACTTTATACTCAAGTTTTTGTGCAATTTATAGAATGCTATACTAAAAGTGTAGAACATACATGTAGAAGGGGTATAATTTTGGCCTCATAAATCAAAATATGGGAAGTTACATAGCTGACATAATATGTATATGGATGGACTTCATTTTCAAAGAATCTGGAACACCAGGCCAAGGGGTACCAACCACAGCAAACCAGTCATTTACTGAGCTATCCCCAGGTAGAGTGCAGACGTCATCTTCCTTCCCCTAAGAAATCAATACCAGAGGCATTTCTCAGTTTCTGCAGCAACACGTAAGTGGCTCCAGTGTGGGAGTCACTTTAGACAGACTACTGGATGGTCAGAAGATACCAGAACATGTTGCATAGACCAGCCTTTCCTTGTGGCTTTGCCCTAAAAGCTCATAAATGCTCCAAAAAGGTCCACAGCACAACCACTGATGGGTCCAGCAGTCCCTCAGCTTCACTGACAACAGAACATTTTGCTTTGTGGCCTTATAGACATCAGGTTTGGAAAAAAAAAAAAGCCAGGCATGAACAGGCTGGAGAAAGCACATTTTACCAGCATTCAGAGTTTCCTGAGGCCTACTTGAACTCCTTCACTGCAATGCTTGGACTGGACAGTGTCACCTGACCACAGCTGACCTAGAGAAATTTCCTTACTGTCCTTTATTTAATGCCAGGGAAAAGGTACATCAGCTCTGACGTCCTTCATTAGTGACACTTGCCTGGGCCACCTTGCCCATCCCCTTAAATCGCAGCCTCTCCCCAAAGCTCTTTCCAGGCCAGCAAGTGCTCTGGTACTTTGTCTTACTCTTCTGAATTAGCAAAGGGGTCAGGCTGCGTCCTGAATGTCCTTGTTGCTTATGGCAAGTGTGGGTCTATAAGATTCAGGACAGGGTGACCCAATACATTCTGACCCAGTTCCCGTAGCTCCATCCTTCAGAAATGGGACAACAGGCCCTTAGCAGCTGGGACCATCAAAAGCAGTATCTGAGAACAGGGACCCCATCAGTTCCCTCCCTCCCACAAGTACCCCATGGGAGCATGAGGTGTGAGAAGTGACTATGTGTGACACTTTTACCAAAAGGAGGCAGGGGAAGTTGATTCAGCGGTAGAGAACAAGACTCCATGTACAATCTTTATCACTGAACCCAGTAATAATATATAAATTAAACTGAAAGAAAGGGCCAGTGAGATGGCTCAGCAGGTAAAGGCTCTTGTCACCAAGCCTAACAACCTGACCGCAGATAGAGTTAGGAAAAAGCTGACTTCTTCAGGTGGTTCTGACCTCCACCCATGCAATGTAGCACAGGCATGTCTACATACATGCATGCATACATACATGTACATACTAAATAAAGCAATAAACAGATGCTTTAAAGTGTTTTAAAAAATGAACAAGATGGCCGGGTGTTGGTGGCACACGCCTTTAATCCCAGCACTCTCGAGGCAGAGGCAGACGGATCTCTGTGAGTTCGAGGCCAGCCTGATCTCCAGAGCGAGTGCCAGGATAGGCTCCAAAGCTACACAGAGAAACCCTGTCTCAAAAAACCAAAAAAAAAAAAAAATAGTGAACAAGACATAGAACTATAGGAGAGGAAAACCAAGTTCTGGGGATGGGTTGGGTGATAGTGACACCATGGTGTGACTGGGTATAATGCCACTGAACTAGACATCCCAAAATTGTTGCAGTGCCAATTCTATATTGAATCCATTTTACTTTGCATTAATGAAACAACCCACAGGGGCAAAAGGCAAGATTGTACTACACACAGTCCAAGAGCTGTAGGCCAAGTAGTGCTAGGCATGGGGATACTAGGTAATATACGTGGGAAAAAGTCAGGAACTATGGGGGCCAGTTCAGCTTGTTGTCTTGGTGGCTGTGATGATTGAATAGGATGAATTGGATCCAACCTATAAACTGTGGAGACACAACCAAACACACAGTGGTTGCCTTTTAGGTACAGAGGTTTCCTGAGTGGCTCCTGGATGCTGGGTTACCCAGAAGAAAGATTGGCATGTTTGGATCCCCTCACACTCAGAGAGCTTAACTAACTTGCACAAATTAAGTCAGCAAAGCCAAACCAGGTTCTTCCACCCACCATGCTGCCTTTACAATGACCAAGTCCCTGTATACCCCTTTGCAGTGTCTTCTCTGATGGGGATGAGAAATGTCCTTGTTTTGGACAGGATTAACTTTGTCAAACCCAATTGCCACACTAATGCTCATGCTTATGGATGGATGCTTAACTAAAGAAAACAGAAGTCTTTTCACTTTTATAAAACCCCAGGAGGGGACAAAAATCCCATATAAAGAGCCCCGGAAACGCCTTACATTGTAATACAGCATCATATATGGGCCTGGGAAGACAGTGAATAACTAATCCTAGACATAGGGCACTGAGACCCACCCAGCCGGTTCAAATGGAGAAGGAAAAAGGAGTCAGAGGTGGGGAGGGAGGAAGGACACCTATTATTAAGTTTTGGGGCCCCATATAAAACTCTAAATTCTAGGAGAAAAAAGATAAGAGCATTTGAGAGTCTACTGAACTTAAACCTATATAGTTCATTACTGCTGTATAAACTGGCTCTCAAAATTGTTCCAAACACATTAGGAGCTAGTCTTACAACTTAAGAACACAAAAGAAAGAATACATGAGTCCCCAGCCCAGCACAGGCCTGGATACAAGAGGTAGAGAAATGTTCCTAACTTGAAGTTGTATCTTGCAGGACCAAGCCCAATGGTATACCATCCTTATCCCCCGCAGCATTGCCTGCATAGTCTCAGTAGGGTAAACGTGACCTCCTGTGATGCCCAAGTTCTGCCCACTGTGTTAGTCAACAATCTTCTAAAGAAGAGACCCAATGGGAGGGATATATAATCAAAAAGCTTCCATGTTCAGAAGCCGATAGTCCTACCTGGCTGCCTACAAGTCACACAGTCTGTGAGGCTAGAAGGCTCAGAACAAAAAAAAGCGACACATGGTGCAGCCCCATCCCAAGGTTGAAGGCCTGGAAGTTCTCTAGAGAGACACTGGTGCAAATCCAGGTTCAACAGCTGAAGAATCTGGAGTCTGATGTCATGGGTGGTGGCAGCAGCAAAAACACACTTGCTGGAGAACAAGTACAGTGCCCATAAACAGCTGTTTTCTGCTGATTGCTCCATCCAGGTCCCCAGCCTAGTGGATGCTGCCACTCACATTCAGGGAGTAGCTTCCCTACTCAGTTCCCAGATACTCACAGAAGTGTGCTTTACCAGTTTCCTAAGTGTCTCTCAATCTGTATGGACATTTAAGTCTACATCATACCATGAGCAAGTCATGATGTATCCAGCAAAGGCTTACATATCAGCTCATCACGTATGTGATATGGACACTGGGAGTCTGCCAGGGCCCCTCAGCCTCAAGCTGTCCCCCATCCCAGGAGACAAAAGAAGCTTGAGATCATATTCCAAACAAAGTCTTCTGGAATGAAAGCTTCCCTGAGGGTGGCTCTTCACTGCAGATGGCTGGAAGGAGGTGCTGCTGGCCTGAAGCCTACTTTGCCTCTGCCTGCCTCCAGCCTGCTGCAGAAGCCAAAGCCAAGCAGGTGTGCTCAGCTGGGGAACAGTTTCAGGCTCTGAGGGCTTAAGATGAAGCGTTCCCACAGCAGATATGCCCAGCAGGAGATGTGACCCTCTTCACAATAAAGGAATGGGGCAGTTCCCACATCCATCTATGGTCTTTATGGTAGCAACATCTGGAGAACAACATTTGCAGTTGTTCTCAGGACAGTTGTCAAGAGTTCTCTCTCCACATCCTTGCTGGATAGCCCCGGGCAGCTCCATTGCCCCTTGAGGCCTGTGTACCTTCAGCTTCAGAGTAGAGACCATGACTGCACAGTACCAAGGAAGACCAGATGAGGTAGGCATCCTTTCATTTGCTTGGTATATATTTGTGCTAAGCCAGACACTATTCCAGATACAGAGGTGGCTTCCCTTTGTGACCAGAGCTAAAGACAAGTCACCTGCCCTTCTGACTCATATTTGGTCTGACTCCACTGAACACTGTCACTTTCCAAAGGAGCAGCATATTAAAAAAGAAGAAGAAGAAGAAGAAGAAGAAGAAGAAGAAGAAGAAGAAGAAGAAGAAGAAGAAGAAGAAGAAGAAGCAAATCCTATATGATGGCACATGCCTGCCATTCTAGCACTTGGGAGGCAGAAGCAGGAAGATAGTGTTCCAGGACACCCTGGACTACATAGGGAGATCCTATCTCAAAAACAAAATAGAATTTTAAAAAGCAACTAGTAATTAAATACAACAATGTCTACTTTAAAAAAAACACTTAGAAATCTTCCTCTACAAAAAGTGCAAAGTACAGGAACAACTGAAAATGGCAACAATTATCTACAGATATCCTAGTAATTACCAGTAAATGCAATTCACCTGTCACTCATAAAGGACACCCTGGGCTTGACAAAAAGTGGTGCTAAATAAATGTCTGCTGAGAAGACAAATGGGGTGGTTTGCTATGCTCAGAAAAACATAGCCCCAAAGAATGGATTACTCAATTGACTCTACAAATACCTGATCCAGGCTTCTAGGCACAATTATGAACAACCTTCCCAGATATTCCTTACTGATTCTAGTACCTACCCACCCCACCCACCCCCATCTCAGTGGATGGGGCATTCAGTAGCCAGTGGCAAAAGGAGTATCTTCCTTTGGCAAAACCTGGTGGCTGTCATTTATAATTCCAGCACTTAGGGTTCTAAGCCAAGAGGATTGTCATGAGTTTGAGGCCAGCCTAGACTATATAGTAAGTTTTAAGTCAGTCAGGACTACAAAGTGAGACCCTGTTTCAAAATAACCAAAGAAGTACCAGGCTAACACCTTGAATCTAAGCACATGGGAGAGAAGGCAGAAACAAGCAGAGCTCTGTGAGTTTGAGGCCAGCCTGGTCTACACAGCAAGTTCCAGGCCAGCTAGGACTGCGTGGTGAGACCTTATCTCAAAAGACAGGGGAGTGGAGGAATATCTCTGAGGTTAAGAGCACTGATTGCACCCACACAGTAGTTCACAACCATCTGTAACTCCAGTTCAAGGAAGTCCAATGCCTTCTGACATTCATGCACCAGATGTGCATTTAGTACACATACATACAAAACACTCAAACAAATAAATAAACCCTTTATTTAAAAAATAACATTAGATAAATTGTACCACATCCAAGGGCCTATCTCTGGATGGGTAGATATACAAAATGCAGCACATACATAAGGCAGTGTTATTTAGCCCTACTAAGGAAACTTTAATACACATACCATGAGAGAAACAAACTAGCCACAAGAGGACAAATACAGCAGGAAACACTCTCAGGGGTCCCTAGCCTACTCATTCATAGTAAGGATGGTGATCACTGGACTGGATGGAGGTTGGGATGAGAAGTCAGCTTGGGAAGATGAAGAAGTCCAGGAGAGGGACAGTAAATGTGCTTTGTGCTACTGAACTTAAAGATGGAAAGAATGATAGATTTCATGTTAGGCACATTACAGTTAAAACTAAGCAAAACCAAAGCAAAGGAAACAGGAATGCAAAACTGACAACTGCATAGTTGCTTCAGTGTCTATAATCCACTTTCAATCGTTCATCCTGGACAGCCTATCCTGTGACAGGTGGCTAAAGCCGTACTCTGCAGGCAGTCCCTCAGCCCTAACTTGGGAATCCCCAGACAGCATGAACTGGAACAGAATCAAAAGCCACCCTCCTTAGGCAGCTTATGTCTGTCATCCTATTCTGAACTCCAGCTCTGTGTCCCCACTTCAGTACACAGGCTGTGATAATTAGCATAATACTAATTATATGAACCACAGGTTCTCATGAAGGTGAGATATGGCTTGTTAATTACCATGACTGACATATGGATGGCTTCTAATTGGTCAGATGGTGGTAGCCCACCATAACCCAATAGGTTCCCTCCCCTAGACAGAACAGGACAGCCAATGAACCATGAGAGTGAATCATTTTTGGGTCCCAACTCCCATCTGTAGCAAATGGGGAAGATTCTTACATTCCTGGCTCTCAGATCTGATTAGGGTATCAGGTCTCCAGAACTCTGACCCATACATCCTCCTCATGAAAGCATCATTTCATGGGGATCTTAAGATACCCCAAATGATGCTAATGGAACAGCTGGGAGTGAGGGGGTTGAGGGACCTGCTTTCCAGCAGATGTTTTATTCAAGGCACACCTTGGTCTGGCACCTGCTTTTCTTAGAACCTATTAGAGAGACCTATGGGGTATGGTTATTGACCCACTCATCATCACCCTTCTTTCCTCCCTACTAAAGACAACTGCCTAACACTTGAGATAGGTCCCCACACCTGACTACCACCCCTGCCCCCGCAAGAAGGCATTGGGATTGCTCTGCTGCCATTCTACTAGAACTTCCTGAATCTAGGCTGTTTGTGGGACCCCTTAAGTTCCCACTTCAGTCCAGGGATGTCAACAAGCACATACAGCAGGCCCCTGGGTAAGCACCTGGATAACTTGGACTCTCATGGCCTCATCTCCTTCATCACCCTCTTCCGTACTGTGTCGGAGGCAGCTCTTTGAGGAAGTGTGGACCCTGCCTTTGTCATCTCCATTTCAACCCTCCTTGTCCTCCCCTGGGACATAGCTGCCTTATTCCTTTCTCTAGCAGCAAGCTAGAGCAGATATTTATCTCTAATAATTTTCACTCTGAGAGCCTTTGCCCAGCAGTGCGGGTGTCAACATCACTTACAATCTTGATTCCATCACATTAGCGGCCTTCTCACCCTCTCAGTTCCACATCAAGTGCAAATGTGATAAGTGAGCTGGTCTGTGGGGGCTCCCAGGACTTCCTCTGGTGACACTGCCATCTCCAGAGCCACATGCAGGTGCTATTGATCCCAGCCCCTGCACTTTCCCTAGCCTCATGGAAATGCTCAGGGTCACTACATCCTGGAGGCCCTGTGAAAATGCTTCATGTGTCTATTGGGGGATATCTCCTATTCCCAAGAATTTGCATCCACCCTGCAACATTTTAAACCAGGCCATAAGTCATATGTTCAACACTCTTTCCCAGCACTGTGCCTGAGGTCAAATTCAAATTTGTAAGGATGTAGGTTTTCATGTCATAATATTCCTCTATACTGGTTGGTTTTTCTCAACTTGATACAAACTAGTTACCTGGGAAGAGGGAACATCAATTGAAAAATTGCCTCTATCAGATTTAGGCACAGGTCTGGAGCATTTTCTTGACTGACAATTGGTGTGGGAAGGCCTAGCCCACAGCTGGTCGTGCCACCCCTGGGCATGTAGGACAGGGTCATATGAAAAGGCAGTCTGAACAAGCCAGTAAACAGCATTCCTCCATGGTCTCTGATTCAGTTCCTGCACCCAGGTTCCTGATTGAGTTCCTGCTTTAGACTGTAGCTTGTAAGGTAAATAAACTATTTCCTACACAAGTTGCTTTGGTTAGTGTTTTATCACATCAATAAAAAGCAATCTAGGATACCCTGTTTTTTGGTAGGTAGGTAGGTAGGTAAGTAGGTAGGTAGGTAGGTAGGTAGGTTTGTAGGTTGGTAGGTAGGTAGGTAGGTAGGTAGGTAGGTAGGAAGACAGACGGACGGACGGACGGATGGACGGACGGACGGACGGACGGACAGGGTCTTGCTAGGTACCAGGTCACAGGTCATATGCACAACACTCAAGATCTTCCTAGCTCACCTTCCAAGCTCAAGGATTACTTCACCATGCCCAGCTCCCTTTCATTGTATTTTAAAGGTCTCGTGGTCATCAAGGCTGGAGAAATGAACCCCTCTTTGAATGCATCACCAAATGTTCAGATGGAGAGCTTAATGCCAAAGTCAAATACTGACAGCATCTGGGCAGGGCCAATGGAAAGTTAGATGAGGTGGCTTTTATAAGATGTGGAAAGCACCCAAGCTAGCACATTGCTGTCTCCCACATATCACCCTCTGCCATATTGTGATACTGTATGAGGCCCCCGACAGATGCCAGGGCCACAGACGTCCCAGCCCCCAGAACTATAGGCAGACTCCTATGTCCACCCTCTGAACCTGCTCCTAGTCTCTCCTCTGTGGTAATGTTATCCCTTCTCCATGCTCTGGTTCTCTCTAACCTGTTTTCCAGGAGGCCTTTCCAGAGAGCTGCAAACAATATGAGTTCTTCCTCCTCAAAGCCCTGAGGACTGGGTGACACAGCCTAACATTACAAACTTTTGAGGGTGTGTGTGTGTGTGTGTGTGTGTGTGTGTGTGTGTGTGTGTACGTGCACGAATGTACATCTTACTTTCAGACTCATTTAATTCATTAGGACTATATGAAGTGAGTAACACGTTAAAGATGAGAAAACTGAAGCACCACAGGTTAACTAATTTTCCCAAGATCACACAGGGCACAGAGTGGGGACTTTCCAAGGGCCTCTTAGCTGATGGCTCACTTTCCTAGTCAAGCCACTGTAGTTCAGAGTCTGTGTTCCCAAGCCATTCCACCCTATTAAAATCTCTATTTCAGACTTACCCTGGGTAGCAGGATGTGTTTCTCACTCATTGATCACATTCCTTATTGAGACTCTGAGGCTGTCTACTCCCCAAAGGGTGAGACTTCGACCACACAGTATGGAAAAGAAAAAAAAATTCCCTTTTGGAATTTCCTTGTAGTTTCCAGTCAGAACATAGTCCAAAAATGGAATTATGCAAAGGGAATTCTGAGTGCTTGTGAGAAAATTCCAAAGAAAACAAGACAAGAGTCTTGTACCCTCAATTTCTTCAAAAAAACAGGCAATTGTTCTTGGAATGTGCTTTCCTGCCCCTTCCAGGTGTAACAGATAGGAGTGAGTTTACTTTAGATTACTCATTACAAAGTGGCTATTGTTATTTGTTTGTATGCCTCTATGGAAAAACATGTTTTTGACACGGGCAGCTTGTTCTTGTGATTATACACTTTATTCGCATGATTCTTCTTAACCCTCAGTATAAACTGTCTGGTGCTCTGAATTAAGTTGGCTATTACATGAGACTTTAGTCTCATTTTTAGGCGCCATTCTCCCAGGTTCACACTGCCAATTAGAGTGGTAAACAGTTTCTTAATAGCTTCACTACAAAGGGTGTTTAACCCACATACCTCAGTAATTTGCTTCACCTCTGCTCAATGACTCCAGTTGATTTCAGAAGCCAAAATGAGGCAACGATGAATTGGTGTCCTTGGGTTTTAATCCCGGGTTTTGCAATGATCATAGGCAAATCACCCCAATCTCCTTGAGTCTCTATTACTTCTTGGAAAATAGCTAGAAGGCCCAGGTCACATGGGAGTATGGGATGAGAAGAGATGAGAGGAGGTACAAACCAGGAAGCTGATTCTGAGGAAAACCTGAGGACAGATAATTGCTGCCACCGTCACTCTGTGGGACAAGGCTTGAGACTCCTGGATATCTTTAGAAGTTGTTACTGACAAGTAGAGTGCAAACAGCTACTCTAGGGTTCAGTTTCCCCATTTATACAATGAAGGCCCACCTCTATCGCTCCTTAGGTGTCTGAAGTTCTAGGGCTCTGCTTGTGGATGCACTGTGGTATATGTTAGGCTATTTCACTGTGACAATTTAAAGGAGGAAACATTTGTTTGGGCTTGTGGTTTCAAAGGAGACAGACAATGGTTAGCTGGCTTTGTCATTTCTGGGCTGGGGTGAGGCAGGACCTGTTGGTAGACAGCCAGGTGGAACAGCACTGTTCATTATGTGACAGCAGAGAACATGCATTCTCTCTTCCCCTCTTAGTCCATCATGGTCCCCAAATAATGGGATGGTGCCACCACATTCAAGGAGTCTTAACTAATCAGCTCTGGAAACACCTGACAGACATATCCAGTCGTGTGCTTTAATAATCTCCTAGGCACTTCTCCATCAAATTAAGTTGACTATCAAGACTAACCAGCATAGGCATCATCTCTGTTGCTGCCATGGTTACTGTTTCACAGCCCAGCTCACACTGCTGGCAGTACAATGCAGGTATGAATGTCCTCATTGGCCTTTCTAGGGCTCATTACAGTCTTTCAGGGAACACAGCAAACAGCAAAAGATCTGGTAACTCAAGGAAAACAAGCCAGGTTTAGATCAACCATGGAGGGAAACCTATAGTGCATCAGGAACCAAGCAGCAGTAAAGCAGCAAAATCAAGGCTCAGCCGAAGCACCACCTGGCAGTGGATGAGGGCTAGAACAAATGCAAGCCTCCTATAAATGGCAGCCACAGGAATGGCAATGCTACGGGAGGTAGTGAGTGAAACCATCTTCAGCCACAGATGATGATACTATGTCACATGATGCCAGTAATCCAGCCCCAACCTGCTGCTTCTGATGAAGTCACTGACATCTCTTTCCTGGACTTTTTTTTCTTTTTGAGACAGATTCTCATTAGTCCAGGTTGATCTAAAACTCTCTCCTTGTCACCAAGGATGATCTTGAACTTCTGATACTCCTGCATCTACCTCCAAAGTGCTGGAATCACAGACAAGTGCCACCATACCTGGCATGTATGGTATTTAGGCTCGAATCTGAGGCATTGTGCTTGCTGGGGAAGTTAGCTACCAATTAAGCCATATCCCAGCTCTCTTTTCCCTTGATTACTCCAGTGGATTCTGGTGGCCCCCACATCCCTCAAGTCTCCTCTGAAAGCAGCATTCACAAGGCTCCTGGGCAGGTGATATCCCTTCTATGCCCAGCAGAGGATCCTGCCATCCAGTAAGGGGAAAGTCAGAGTAAACCAGGAACCCATGTGAACTTTCCTCCCTCAACCTGTGCCTTGATAGGCAGGGCCTCTGCCTGGATGAACATACTAATCACCCCTTGGTTGCTTTGGGTTTTCGCTTTGGCTTTAAAATCCTAACACTCCTTACCCATCCCCAGCTCTTCCTTCCCCTGTTCTGTTTATCTCCTAACCACATTTCCAATCAAATACAACAAATATTAGCCATATTCATCTTCATTATTGTCTACTTCTCACTGCAGTGCAAGTCCATGTAGACTGTTGTCTTGCTTTTTGCACAGCTCTCGGTAACTGAAAGAGGATCTGGGAGAGGTAGAAATGCAATAAACATTTTCTGAGTGAGGAAATTAGTGGATGGTGCTTGTCAAAAGAGCCTTCTCATGAGTATATTAGGGAGCTGAATTCCCCACCAGCAAGACAGAGGAAAACCTTAGGAAGCCATCAGAGACAGAACCCAGACAACAGAAGAAGGAAACCACCATGTTTACACGGTATCTGAAAACTAAACGTGCACAAGGCAGAGGAGGGCGAAGAGACTGAGAAGGTACACCCCTAAAAAGGATATACCTCAATGCCCAGTGCTCTAATGAGTCAAAGCACAACAGAAGATTCTGGAAACAAGGCCAAGGCAAGGCAACCACCCAAGCTCAGCAGGGGTGGGCAGTACCCACACTCCCCTCAAGACTAAAGACCAGAGGGCTCATCTACTGAGACTATCTTGCACAAAGAAATGGGTATGGGACATGTAGCCCACCATGTAGAAGAGAAGCAGCTAGAAAACCCACAAACACAGCACTTGTTGGAAGATACATACCGTTTTCCTTCCATTTTTTCAATTATAATAAAATATAACATAAAATTGAGCATCATAACTTGTTCTTGAATTCTTATCTTTTATTACTGTATTATGTATGTGGCAATGTGGCCATAGCACACAAGTAAAAGTCAGAGGACAACTTTGAAGAGCTAGGCTCTCTCTTCCTACCTGGGTATGTACTCATGTCATCAGAATTGCATGGCAAGTGTTTCACCTGGGAATCATCTCACCAACTGTGGTGTTTTGAATGAAAACGGCCCATAGAGAGTGGCACCATTAAGAGGTGTGACCTTGTTGGAGTAGGTGTGGCTTTGCTAGAGGAAGTATGTCAAGCCAGGCCCAGTGTTTCTCTCTCTTCCTGCTACCTGCCAATCTAGATGTAGAACTCTCAGCTACCTCTCCAACACCATGTCTTCCTGTGTGCTGCCATGCTTCCAGCCATGATGATAATGTCCTAAGCCTCTGACTATAAGCCAGCCTCAATTAAATGTTTCCTCAGAAGAGTTGCCATGGTCATGGTCTCTTCACAGCAATAGAAACCCTAATTAAGACACTAGCCCATTGTAGCCATTTTTAAGTGAGCAGTATTATGGCATTTATTAAACTGTGCAGTTGTCACCACTACCTATCTCCAGGACTTTCCCATCTTTCTAGATTGAAATTGTGCTCCTATTAAACACACCTCCACCCCTTTCCAGGGCCTGGAAGCCAGCATGCTATTTACTTTCTACACCTGTGAATGTCACCATTCAAAGGTCCTCACCTAAGAGGAGCCAGAAAACACATGTCTTTTATATGTGGCTTGTTTCATTCACCATAATGTCCTCAAGGTCCATCCATGTTATAGCCTGTGTCAAAAGCTCCTTTTTGTAGCTGAATATTGTTCCAAAGTGGCATATATTTTTTCTTCATCTGTTAGTGGACATCTGGGAAGCTTCTACCTTTCAACCATTGCAAATGACACTGCTAAAAACTTGACTGTTCAGATAACTCTCCAAGTCCCCACATCCCACTCCTTTGGGTGACCACTCAGGTGTGGGACTGCTGGGGTGCATGCTCATTCCAGACTTAATTTTTGTTAGTTGTGATGTGTAGGGGGTTGATCCCAGGGCCTCACACACACTAGATAAGTGTCTATCACAGTAACACCTTCAACCTGTTTAAGTTTTTTGATTAACTATTATGCTGTTTTCCAAAGCAGACGCACCATTTGTAATCCTACTAGCAATATACAGATTTCCTGGTTTTTCCATGTGTTTGTTGACAGACTTGTTTTCAGTGTGGTTTTTGTTTGTTTGGTTTTGGTTTTTCAAGACAGGGTTTCTCTGTGTAGCCCTGGCTGCCTGGAACTCACTCTGTAGACCAGACTGGCCTCAAACTCAAGAGATCTGCCTACCTTTGCCTCCCGAGTGCTGGGATTAAAGTAGTGTACCATCACTGCCTGGCTTTCTTTCAGTGTTTTAGACAGTAGCTAATGCCTGACAGTTGGTACTACACTGTAGCTTTGACTTGAATTTTCCTAATGCTGGAGAGCAGAACCAGATTCTACTTAAAGTGATTTGTAGATATCAACTCATTAAGGCCCAAACGGTATAATGGAAAAGATACCATTGCCATCTCATTTTACAGGTATACACACAGAGGCACAGAGTGCTTTTGCAATTTGCCAAACAGTGCAGAAGCTAATGTCATGAGCCAGGATTTGAACCCAGAGTGTTAAGACTCCTACTGAAAGTGCAAGTTCCCCTCATAAGGAGAATGTCACCCACTAATCAGCCGATTCCTCCCAATTTAATCACCTCACTGAGGGCAGCATTAAAATGTGAGTTTAGCCAGCTCAGCTTGGATGGTGCAGTAACAGTGAAGAGGGAGGTAGAAAAGCTCCCATCAAGGTTCAATGAAGCTTCAGTAATTGTTATAAACGTGTCTTTATGCTACCACAGAGAAAACAAAATGCAACGCCATTTTCCTAAAAATCCCATCTATCATCAAAATATTAGATAAGGAACAGTCAGCATTTGCTTTCTAAACATGAAATGCAAGTGCACACAAGGGCGATAAATGTAATGATAGTCTTAAGCAACTCTATTTTTGAAGTATCAATAGTCTCATTTTCTTGGGAGATTACTGCAGGTGGGAAGATACAGATGCTTGGAGCTCCTTTGTGCAACAAAAGCTCAATTAGGAGGGAATCAAAAGCCAGGGTTTCCTGGATTAAAAGGCACTGCAACACCACGCATTTCCACTGAAGGCAGTGGTCATAACAGATGGACAGGGCTAGTGCCAGAAGCTCCTAGGTAATGGTGCTTCATGAAGGCAGGGAACGGACGGCAGGGCACTGAACACAGGGGTTTGCAGGAGGGTGTGCATACAGCTCGACTGACTGCAAAACACCTGCCTGTCCCTCCTTACTCACCTCTCCACTGGCAACTCCTGCACAGAGTCCTGCATACTTCCACTCAGTTACCTGAGGATGGAGGGACTGATTCTAACAGCAGTCTCCATTCATGTGCATCTAGAGGTTCAGCTAGACCTCCTGCTGGTTTTTTGTTTTTTTATTTCCTGGTTTCCCATTCTAGAAACTCAGTTTTCCACCCACCTGAGTAATTATTCACATAGTGGACGTAAGCTTGAGCCTGTTCTCTTAGAACAAGGCAGTATGTATCAGGGATCCCAAGTCTCTGCCTGGAGATGCCGGGGTGGAGCAGGGAGGATTGATGACAGCCTGAAGGGTGTGGTAGGCAGATCCTGCCTCTAGTCCCCAGTGACCCATCTCTTCTTTTGCTCCCTATACTTCCACCTGGACACTTAGCTCTGCCAAAAAAGGAAACATGTATACCATGGTTCCGAACACAAATATAGACAGATCTCTTAGCAAAAGGTAGTGGTAGAATGCCAGATATCAAAACATGGCGACCAGCATTCCCATGGACCAGATCTGGCTGGAAGCAAAACCAGCACAAGCACCAGAGCAGGAGAACAACACACACTCTGAGAGTAGATACAATCACAAAGGGCCATGTCTATAAAGCCCTTTGTGATTACAGTAGATCCGACAGTGTCCTCCTGCCTAACAGATGCTGGGGTTTTAACTTAAAGACTGGCTTTCTGGTACTGAAGATAGCATGAGAGGCAGGTTCTCTTCTTTCCACATCAAATGGGGTGGACCAAACTGTTAGTCAACTTCCATCCTTATGACAAAATACCTGAGCTAATCAACTTAAGAGGGGAAAAGTCTTGTTTGGGCTCAATTCCATAATTGGTTGGTTCCATTGCTTCTGAGCCTATGGTTAGGTAGCACAGCGTCATAGTCACTGTTCTATTGCTGTGAAGAGACACCATGACCAAAGAAACTATAAGAGAAAGCACTTAACTGGGGGCCTGCTTACAGTTTCAGAGATTTAGTCCACAGTCAACATGGCAGGAAGCATGGTAGCATGCAGGCAGACACTGGAACAGTAGCTGAGAACTACATCCTGATCCAAAGGCAGAGAAGAGAGGGGATTTTTCTGTGTGGCCCTGACTGTCCTGGGACTCACTCTATAGAACAGCCTAGCCTCAAACACAGAGATCCACCTGCCTCTGCCTTCTGAGTGCTGGGATTAAAGATGTGCGCCACCACTGCCTGTTCTCAACTTTCAATATTTCAAATTTATAATGGTGCAATCCACACTCAGCAGAAGCCAGGCTTAGAGTTTGGCATCTGACACTTCTCTGGGTAGGGCTATGCATTATGATACTCTTTCAGCTACAGTGCAGTGGCAATACGCCACAGTTCCCAGGCAGCTATGCAATCAAAAGGCAAGCAACAAATGCTCCACAGAGAACTGTGCTGCTGTGCTAGGATGGGCAGAAGCTTGGATGCATTCAATGTTCTTTCCAAACTAACAATATTTTCAGTTCAAGCTATGTTTATCAAGAGGTGACCCATTGTAAGTCAAGGTGCAGCTTATAATGTCAAATGGTTACTCTGTATCAACCATCATCACAACCCAGGACATCAATCCTATCATGAGCCCCGTTGGGGGTGTGAAGGAACCAATGAAAAACATTTTCCCTTAGGGAGCCCAGACAAGTATGAGAAAAAGAAAATGGACAGAAACAAAACCAGAGGATAACATGTAAGGCATGTCAGATGGCAAACACAAAGGAGCATAACAAAAGGACAGAAACCAAAAGTGAAGGGGTCCATCAAACAGGCAAGGTAGGAGGAAGAGAGGGGTCCATCCTTAAGGAGAGTGTGTGGCACCAGCAACAATTGGACCCTGCTCCCCAACTCAAGAACGGGCTTGGCGATCAACACACAGGATCCCAGCCTACCAGTTGGGTATTCACAGGCACATTCTTCAACTTCTCTGTGCCCAGTTCCACCCCATGGAAGGAGGTGGACAAAATCTACTTTTGGGTGTTGTCACAAGAATGAGACAGTATGTGCATTCAGTGAGCACCATGCTGACTTATAAAAGAGGTCACAGCTAATACAAGTAAACATGATAAGAACAACAAGGTCACATAGATGCACCCCACAGCACTGGGGACTTGGACCAAACATATATTCTTACATTTAAGAGAGAAAAGCAAGCAGGCCAACACTCACTATCAAGCAGGCTTGATAGTCTGGCAAGGCAGACCATTTTTAAAGACACCCCCACTTTCTCAGACTATGCTGAGCCCCACAGTGCTAAGATCACACTTTTGTTAACCCTACTAGCTCCATGTTACATCACCCCTAGCTGAGTCAAACATGCTAGCTCAGTTCCCAGAACAACTAAACTCAGCCCAGCACACCTGCCTGTCCTGCATAGCCTAGTGCCCAGGAAAGCTCAGAGACCCAGACAGTAGAATGGCATTTGCCACTAGAAAGAAAACAGCAATCAAGCCAAAGAGACATGCAGCAACTTAGGTCACACAACTAAGTCAAAGAAGCCAGTCTGCAAACTAGTAGTTCTGGAAAAAATAAAACACTGAGCCAGTTAAAAGATCCATGGTGGCCAGAACTCAGGGGAAGGGAGGGATGGGCAAGTGGTGCTCAGAGGATTTTAAGAGCAATGACACTCTTCTGTGTGAAACTGTCACAGTATACACACATCTCTATGCATCTATCCAATCCACAGCACATTTAACAACAACAGTGAGCCCTCACATGAGCGGTAGACCGCTGCTAATGACATATCAATAGAGTCATCACGTGACAAAGGTGCTGCACTGCTGCAGAGACGCCACACACAACTTCCCCGTATATCTAAGGCGCTTTATAAAATAGCATCTATTTAAAAGAAAAAATCCAGAAACCAGAGAAGATGTCAGAATCAAACATCTGTGTGAAGTGTATCCAATAAGGAAAAATTAAGCACTACATAGTGAGTGCCCATTGTATTCCTGTCACCATCAACCCAGCAACTGTTGCTACCACTACTCTTTTAGCTACTCAGGCCAGAATCCCTGGAGTCCCCATGATGCCATCAAATGAGCCCCACTCCATCTGGGGACTTTCTGAGTCTTGTTTCACAAAACCCCCACACCCAAGCTTCTGCCCAGTACCACCCACCTCCCTCATGAGTCCCCCCCCCATATCTCTCCAGCCCTGCCTTCACCTCCTACAACCTATCCCACACCACAGTCAGAGGCAGTTACTAAACTGGCAGTTGGGCCATATTATCCAAGCCTTGTATTTCCAAGTATGTACTGCAGCATCCAGAACAAAATCTCAATTCCTCCTATGGCCCTTGCCAGCCTCCCTCTTTATCCCACCCTCCACCATACAGGATACCCATGTTTTCTATTCCATGGTAAATACTTGGTGAGGACCCACCCCAAATTAGCAATCCCAAACTGTGCTGTACAGATGCAATCCTGAAAAGAGGAAACCAAGGTACAACCAATATCACAATGCTCTCAAGCAGCCCCGTGGCTAGCCTCCATGAACTCCAGTGTCACACACACAGAGAAAGAGGACACTGAGAAGGCACAATAGTCACAGGCAACATCTTCACTCTTAGAGGCCACGCATCTGAATGAGGGAGGGTGTGGAGGCAGGCTGATGGATGGAGTGCTTAGAGCCATAACTGTTTGCACTAAGCACATGTTAACTTGATGACTACAGATGATCCATCAAGTGGTGCAGATGATCTCGATCCATCGAGTGGTCCTATTGCTGTTCAATGCTGATTGTTCAGGAACCATCTCTGTAGGTCTACAGCTCCACCGCATCCCTTTTGCTCCTGCCCTTCTATGTGAGACTCAACTGGTCTCCACCTCTAATCATCAACAGATGCCAGGAGGGGCCAAGCAGGACACCCCCAGCAGGCAGATGCCACAGATGGTCAATAGGCCTGTTTGTTGTAGCGCTTGGTGGAAGAAGTTTCAGCATATACTGTTATTAATGACTTTATTTATATACCAATATTTAGAACTGCTTGCAATTAAGCAGATCTGCTTTCAAAATATGACTAATTAGAACAGTCGTGCTGGCAGGGAGACTTCTGTAGGAAGCCACATTGCTCTAGCAAAAGTTAGCCCTGCCAGAGGCTGACCAGGTGCAGGATCCCAGGAAGCAGCTTCAAGCTGAGAGGAGCGGAGTGGGTTTCAGGAGAGTGGGTAGGGCTGGGGAGCAGGGGACAAAAAGAGGTACAATCCTCAGGCCCTTAATCTATATGATGCTAGTTAACTACATTCTCTGGTCTGACATTTTCTGCTACACTCTTGGAAGGCAACCAGAAAGGTATGGAGTTCCCTAATTCCTGAGCTGACATTTCAAGGGGAAAGACTTTCTGCTCTTCACTGAATGACTGATTTTATTCAAAGTGGGTTTTTCTGGCTGAATGAATAGGCAGCCAAAGCCTACATCCCGGTAAATGAGAATTGCACAAGATCCAGTACCCACATCCAAGGTCAAGTCTTCACCACTGAGTCTTCCCTGATTCCAGTTTAGATTGTTAGTCTATGCCTGGTACTGAACATGGGCCGAGAATACAGAGACACACAGCCCCCATGACCTAGAGGCTGACATTGACCTCTACCCCAAAGCCCTGCCATTGAGGTGATATGGACTAGGAAGGAGTCAGCCACACTTCCTTGCAGCTAATGGAACAGGTCCAGCATGGGAGATTCAGCTGGACCTGTGAAGGAGCTACCCCAGACCAAGGTCAGGGTTTCCTCCCCAGGGACACCCATATTCAATATCCAACCTGGAGAGACACAGGGACAACCCTTTCACCTGGAGTAGGGACCACTCTGCAGAGCCATCTCAGCTCCAGAGCTTTGGGGACATGGGCTGAGAGACCTCTATTGAGACTGTCATGCTCCAATGTCTCCTTTTTCCAAAACAAGCCTTTTTCTTACTTAATTTTTTTTCCATTTTACATACCAACCCCAGTTCCCCCTCCCTCCCCTCCCCATCCCACCCATCATCCATTCCACAGAGTGGCCTAAGGGTAAGGCCTCCCTTAGGGAGTCAATAAGTCTAGCATACCAAGGCAGGACCAAGCCATTCCCTCCACTGTATCAAAGCTGAGTAAGGTATCCCACCTTAGGGAATGGGCTCCAAAAAGCCGGTTCATATACCCAGGATAAGTTG
Organism: Cricetulus griseus; assembly: GCF_003668045.3. Taxonomy (NCBI): domain Eukaryota; kingdom Metazoa; phylum Chordata; class Mammalia; order Rodentia; family Cricetidae; genus Cricetulus; species Cricetulus griseus. The sequence continues at coordinate 52,849,267 of NC_048601.1, read as the reverse complement.
TGGGTCCTACTGCCAGCCCCCCCAACAGATCAAGCCACATGACTGTCACCCACATTCAGAGGGCCTAGTTCGGTCCCATACAGGTTCCCCAGCTGTCAGTCCAGAGTCCATGAGCCCCCAAAAGCTCAGGTCAGCTGTCTCTGTGATTTTGCCCATCATGATCTTAACCCCCTTTATTCATATGGTGCCTCCTCCCTCTCTCCAACTCAACTCCAGGAGCTCAGCCCAGTGCCTGGCTGTGGGTCACTGCATCTGCTTCCATCAGTTACTGTAGATTCTATGATGACAATTGGAGTAGTCACTAATCTGATTAAAGGGGAAGGCCCCTTCAGACATCCTCTCCACTATTGCTTGGAGTCTTAGCTTGGATCATCCTTGTGAGTTCCTGGGAATTTCTCTAGCACCAGGTTTCTCCCTAACCCCATGATGTCTCCCTCTAGCAAGATATAACTCTTTCATTGCTCTCCTCATCAGTCCTTCCCCTAACTTGGCCATCTGGATCCCTCATGTTCCCATCCCCCATCCCCTCTCTTCTAGCCCCCTCCAAGTTTACCCATGAGATCTTAACTATTTTCCCTTCCTAGGGCCGTCCATGTGTGTCTCTTAGGGTCCTCCTTTTTACCTATCATCTCTGGGGTTGTGGATTGTAGCCTGGTTATCCATTGCTTTACATCTGATATCCACTTGTGAATGAATACTTACTGTGTTTGTCTTTCTGGGTCCAGGTTTCCTCACTCCGGATGGTTTTTTCTAGTTCCATCCATTTGCCTGCAAATTTCAAGATGTCACTGGTTTTTTGTTTGTTTGTTTGTTTGTTTGTTTGTTTTTTATCACTGAGTAAATACTCCATTGTGTAAATGTACCATGTTTTCTGTATCCATTGTTTGGCTGAGGGGCATCTAGGTTGCAAAACAAGCCTTCTTATAAGTGTTGTTCCCAAGAACTTCTCAGTGAGTCCACTTTCTTTCTCAAGTCCCATCTCAGTCGCAGCATACCCAGATCCTCCACCAGAACTTAGTCCTCTGCTCTCTACTCCCATTGCCTTGCTATCACCTGGGCTGCAGTAATAGGTATTCATACATCTGCCCCTGGAATTCTAGGACAGAGCTAGGGCAGAAAAGATGAGCTGGAACCTAAGAACCTCACTCCATTTTGCCAGATGAATATTCTGGAATAACAAACCCCTGAAATTCACAGCTCATCTCCCTCTGTAATCTTTGGCACCCTGTGCTACAAGCTTTATTAAGTATGACCCCTTGTAACTACCTCTCAGGAAAGTCAGCCAGGACTCAGCATAAAACCATCTACCTTTATGGATTTGTAGACTCTCTGGCTAGTTTTGCCTCTGGCAAACCTCCTAAGTCAGAGTGTTTTATATCTTGGGTTGAGACACAGCTCTTAAGATTGCGTGAAGCTACTTGTGCTTCTACACAGGTGTCAAGAACAAGACTTCCTTCCCGTGGCCATACAGCAGGACCTCCAACAGGCCTGCCCCTTGGTGTGCTGTACACAAAGAGCAATGGGCCCACTTCCTCACGTGCCTGAGTAAACAGTGGTAATGATAGTGATTATAGCAATAGGACAGGCAATTATTGGCTACACTAAATTTCAGAGTCTCTGAACTCAGCATCTTGGATATCCTCACCTTCAACAAGCTTGATAAGGACTTTCATTATCACACTTTGCAGATGAAACCGAGGCACAAAAAGGCCCTACAGGGGCCACACATTCAATTGTGGACACTCCTCACCCAGCAGTTTAATGGCAGAACTCATGCTAGTCAACCATTCAGTGCCACCCACCCCCAACCTAACCACCCTGGGATGGCGAAGGATCACCAGGGACTTCAATAAAGGCAGGGAGACCAGGCCTTGATGAGAAAGTGCAGGACTGCAGGACAAGCCCCACTAACACTCTGGACTCCTGAAAGGCAGGCTATTAGCCCATTTCACAAGTGAGGAAACTGAGCCTGCAAGAAGCGGAAAAAACCTCCAAAGACCCAGGCTAAGACTGAGGCCCACACTTGGGTTTCCCTAGCATGGCCCAGGCTAGATGTCACAGTCACAGAGTGTCAGTGGCTCCCAGGCATTTTCCCATCTGAGCATTGGTATCAGTCTGGACTGCGTCCTTGGAATGACTTCCTCTCACACTGCCTCCTGCAGGAGAAATACATAGCCAAATAGAAAGCAGGAAGCAGAGGCAATGAGGTTTCCCTCACAGAGAAGACTAGACAGGACCCTACATGCCTTTTTGCTGCTTATTTTACAGACACAAATGGCTTTATAGGTCTCAGGAGGCCGACCTGACACTTGTCTGACACTCTGACAAGCCAGAGCTAGGAAGGCTTCCCAGTGGAGAAAAAAAATCTGGAAAGGCACTAACTGCAGGCTGTAGGTGAGGCAGGGGTACAGTCCACACAAAAGTGGGAGAGCAAGAAGGTAAGCTATCACCCAGGAGCTAGAAAGAGCAGTCCCTAGGGGGACCAGAGATGAGGAGCAAGAGCTGAGTGACAGGCACCTCCAGAGAGCTTGAAAGTCAAAAGAGCCACACCTTTGCCTTAGATGAGGTGGAGGTGGAGATGACAATGCCATATATGGACATAGGCAAAAGCATCACCTGGTAATGCTTTTCAAGAGGATGATCTATTTCATGTGGTTCGATGGTGACCAGAGTACCCTCAGAGCCCCAAGAGCATCTTCACAAAGTGCCTGTGGCACAATACAGGAAAATGCCACACTGAACACAACCCAGGTACCCTACCCTGGAGAAGTAGGTAGTAGAGTAGGGTGGCACCCTTCCCTAGGATTCTGATCAGGTAGATAAACAAATGCTGTATGCAGAGCCAAGTCGGAAGGAGCCTAACACCTGAGCACACAGCACAAGCAGGAAATAGGAGAAGCCTCAGGAAAGGGTTCCCTATGAACTGACTGATGGGCATCATTCAAGTGTAGATAAATGGAAAGGGATTCACAAGAAAGTCTGTCCAGGTCTGATCCCATAGGGGTCAGAGAGTAAGCTCACAATAAATGTTCTACCTGTGGCCAGGCATTGGACTTCTATGGCCCCCAGCATAGATCATTTGCACCTGGGATGAGGGTACGAGTTCCAGACCTGACTGGGTGAGGTCTTCATCAGCCAAGGGTACAGTCAAATAGCAGGCAACGGAAACATCAGTGAATAAAGGGGATCTAGCTCATGGCAAACCAAAATACAAATGTCAGTGCTCATTGAATGAGGACACAATGAACAAGGACACTGCCCAGCAGAAAAGAAAGCTTAGGCATCAGGGGATAGAGCAGGTAGACGTGGTGATGGAGAATAAATGGCCACACAGGGATAGAGAGACCTTGGCTGGACAGCAATGATGAATGCGTTGGCACCAGTCAGTGTGATTATCTCGATCCTCTGCACTAGGGGTTAGGGAAAGGAAAGGTTATGACTGCAGTTATCATTTGCTGTAGACAGTGGGAGACCCCTGCAAACTGTAGCTGGAGCTGGAGTCAACAAAGCTGCCACCACCAACACAGAGAACCCTGCATTAGGAGTAGCCAGAGCACCACAAGCCCAGCTGATAACTGCAGCAGCAAAGATTTCATCACTGTCAGTCCAGAATATGGGGCCAAGCATGATGGGGTAAGAGGCTACCAAGCTAGACTTCCCCCTTGCGTGAGTCAAGACTAGGCCAAGGCATCCTGAAGCTCCCAGGCTGCAGTATGAGGCCATGCAGAACCAGCAGGGAAGTGAGAGAATGCTAGCAATATGCAAGCAGTCACTGGAGGCCTACTATATTACCTGCTGAGACAATGGGAGTAAGCAAGACAGACAAAAGTGTCCTCCTGTGGCACGTGTCCTCTGGAGAGACATCTAATAAGCAAACAACTCCACATGCAGAGATCAGTGCTAAGAAGGAAAATAAGGACGACAAGGCAACTGCAGTAAGAGAAGGGACTGGGACAGGCCTGGGAGCAGCCACAACCACATGGAAACCCCCAAGATGGAGGAAGAGGCTAAAAGTAGAGGGAATAAATTAAGCAAGAAAGGTAAAATTCTGGTGATGGAGAAGATGGGTGACAGTTCCATTGATCTCATTCTATTTTTGCATCTATTCAAAAGTAATTTGGTTTAGAAATTATAATTAGTTCCCTATTGAAGAAAGAAGTGGTATGAGTGACACACCTCTCAGGTTAACTACCCATCCACTGACCAACTGAGCGGCTGCCCTGAAACCACACCCTTATGCACCATTACTCCGCCTTAGTTTTCTCACCCAAAATGCAGATAATAATGCCTACCTAAAGGGTTACATGGGGATGAATGACATCTGACATACCTGGCATGTGACCCACAAAACATACTCCCATTCTGATACCCCCCCAGCACTAAAAGACTGGCTTCAGAGAAGGGTCTTTACTTGCCTGCTCAGCTGCACCATGTCCAACAGCAGGAGCTCTAAGGGTCCCTGACTCTGAAGAAGCAAATTCTGGTACAGGCACATCATGGAATCTTACCCCACTTCTAGAAGGATGACAAGTGCTATAGTGGGACAGAGCTTGAGACTGTGATACTCAATTGAATAAGCCAATAACAGAAGACAGGCGCTGAGAATTGTTTACATGTCATCCCTAGAATATCACATGGTGGGTGTCAAAAGCAGGAAGGTATAAGGGTAGTGCTTAGTGAGTTTCTATTTGGGAAGATGGGAGAGCTCTGGAATTTGGTTGTTCTGAGGACTATACAGTGTGAGCATGCTCAGTACCACCGAGCTACACATCTAAAGATAGTGAAAATTCTATATATTTTGTATAGCATAGATTTATCACAGCTTTTCTGTACACAGTGTTTATGTGTATGCATGTGTGTGTGAATGCAGAGGGGCATATATGTGTCACTAACACATGTAGAGGTTAAAGAACAACCTCAGGTGTCAGTTCTCAGTTTCCATCTTGTTTGAAATGGGGTCTCTTTGTTTTTTCCTGCTGTGTATGCAGGCTAACTGACTTACAAGCTTCTGGGAGTCTCTTGCTCTGCAGCCCATTACCCATAGGAACACTGGGACTAGACATTTCAGTTGAGTCTGGCTTTTACATGGGTTCTGGCTGATTCAAACTGGGATTGTCAGGGTTAAACTGAAAGAGCTTTTATCCACTGAGCATTCTTCCCAGTTCCACAATTTTTAAAACTAAAATAAATCCTCCTTTGAGGAAAAAAGTAAAGTACATAAGACATAGTAGGTCTTCAACTAATGCCAGTTCTGGATAGTATCCCCCTGTCCTAAGGACAGAGAAACGCTGAAAAAGATAGTATCATACAGGGCTGGGTGTGAGCTGCCTGTTGAGACTCCAAGGTCCCAAGCTAAGGTGTGGACAGGAGGCCTCCTAACCTTGCCACTCTCAGAATCGTGTTTTCTGCCTGCTCATATCAGTCTGTGAGGACAGCATGCAAAAGCCAGCACCACAGAAGCTTTGCTCAGGATCATCAAGATCAAAAGATTTGCTGGAGTGGATATAAATAGTCCCAAAGCTCTGCTTCTGAGTAGGCCAGAAGCAGGGGCCATGTGGGGGGACCTCTGCAAGGCTTTCCTGCCCGCCCAAGCTGCTCAGGCCCCAGCAAGTAAGGAAGCCAGCCACATTCTGTCTTTTTTCCAGTCTCAGGTTCAGGCTCACTGCCTGTCACTTCACTGCCTGTCACACTTCCTCTTTTGAAACACAAATTGCTTTTCAAATCCAAGCAGCACTAGGCCCAGCCCTGCCTGTGGAACACTTTAGGCTTCTGAATAACCCACATAGGGACAAAATGGGCACACCTAGGCAACAGGGCAAATGGTAGATGTGACATACACAGGAAAAGCAGGCCCATGTCTTCTGATCCCACCGAGTCTCGCTCATTCTTGTACACATTCACACCAGTGTCAAAACGAACCTGCACAAGCATCACCTTCAAACTTTTGTGTGGCATTTTCTGCCATGTGCCTTGCAACCCCTCCCCTTCCCACCTCCTTCCTGCCCCACCAGCCTGGCACCCTGAGTACTGATGGAGCCTCATCCTGCAAGAAGGCTGGCACTTGGAGGTGCTCTGAGAGGGCTTGTTAGGTGACGGAATACATGAATACATTAATGACAAATTCAGCATGGGAGAAGGAAGGAGAGGAGAGGGAGGAAGGAGGGTGAACCTAGACACAGGGCCTGGTGCCTGCCAACCTCTGCCTGTATGGAGCCTGTCTCCCAGACGACATCCTTCTGTCTCTGCTTCTTCGCTTTTCTGTCTTTCTCTCCATCTTTGTCTCTCCTCTCTCTTCTCTTCTCCCCTGCCCTCTCTCCTTATTTCCCTCCCTATCTCTCTATTTCTTTGGGTCTCTTCTATTTCCCCTTCTCTGCCTCTCTTCTGTCCCTCTAGCTGTCTCCATCTCTTCCGCTAATTTGATTCATGTCTCTGTCTCTACATAACAGACTCTGCCTGCCAGGGAGTCACCATATTCTTATACCCATGTTCCAAATGAAGAAGCATTTCCTGGACTCTTCAGGATGGAGCCAGCCTCCAGTCACAGCTCTCTGCATGCCCACCCACCTCAGCAATTTGGTTTCAACTAAACTGAACTTGGCAGATTAGGATCCAAAAAATGACACTGTTCAATCTCAGTGTTACCTCAAAGTGGAATCAGAACCTGAGCCTGAGACGTCCCTGAGGTCTCATAACTGGGAAATATCCAATGACCAATCACACATGTAACTAGCCAAGCCCTGACCTTTCATAGGCATAGGTGAGATGAGCTTGCAGGCTTACAAGACTCAGACCCTGATAGGGATGTGTTCTCTAAACCAGGAGATTCTAGAGACCTAAGCAGTTTAGACAGAGCCAACAGCCCCAGCTCTCCATGTGGGAGAGGTAGCAACTGGTGTCAGTCAAGTTCCAGAACAGAACCAGTCAGGGAGAAAAGTTATGAACTTAGGCAGAAGGTGTCACACCTAAAGAAGCTAAAAACAAAACAAAACAAACAAACAAACAAACAAAAAAAAACAAGTCCTCCAAGGAGACCACACAAAGATCACACAGTTCAGGCCTACTGAGTCCCCAAAGAACAGTACACATGTGGGAGCTGAGACTCTAGGGATGTTATCTCCACATCTCCTTGCCTCTACAGCCTAGGTGGTAGCTCCAACAAACTCCTTTCCCAGCCCTCATAGGTGACAGGCTCAAAGATGCACCCATTTTCCCTACCATGTAGCAAGGCCAGAGAGCAGGAAGGCCTGGCCATGGGCTACATTCCAGATGTCCTCACTCCCATCTATATAACTGACAATTAGGTTGGGCCTTGCCATGGTCTGAGATTTGCCTACCCCAAATTCATATGCTGAAATACTAACTCGCTAGGTGTTGGAGTTAAGAATGGGGTCTGTGGCTGGTGATAGATCAAGAAAGCAAACCACCCACAAATAGAATTAGTGGCCTTATTAAAGGGTCCTAGAGACCTCCCCTGCCCCTTCTGCCATGTGTGAACCAGAGAGCAGAGCTACCTGATACCCAATCTGTCAGTGCCTTAATCTAGCATCTAGATGGCAAGAAACCAACTACTGTGGTTCAGAAGCTATGCAGTACAGGATTGTTAAAACAGCAGAAAAGGCTAAGGGACCTGAAGTGCCAGCTTAGGACAGGGATCAAAGAAATTACATCTCACAACTAAAACATTCTACGTAAGGAGGACAGGCTGTCATCATGATGAAGGAACAACTATTTCTCCATCTCTCTGGTCTCCAGTGGAAGAAGATGTAACTGTTAGCATGTGGTAAATGAAAATATGGGAAGAGGTTGGTGAACCAGCTGCCCCCACAACCCATCGTTGCACCCTGGGTCAGCCCTGCAGTGGGATCTCCTAGACATGATCATGATCCCTCCTAGACAGGGATTCAGGTTACTGGGGGTCTACTTGGAACAACCATGAGATCACTGACAACAGGATCATCCTCTAAAGAAATCATAGAAATAGAAGCCAGCTCCCACCCAGCTATAAAGCAGAGCCCAAGAGCTTGACCACAGGTGTGCAGTGGGCCCTAAATATAGCAATAATGCAAACAGTTGCACTAGGTTAGAGTCATACAAATCACATCCAGCCCAGCCAGGAAGGAGGCTTCACCTCTTTGTGTCTCTATTTTCTCATCTATAAAATGGGATTGTGTGAATAACACTCATCAGTTAACATAGGCAGTACTCAGTGTGTGCTTGAGCCTATCTCGTAATGACACCTCAAGCCAAGAAAACAGCTGTCATGAAGAAGATGGAAGCAGCTACATGCACAGAAACTGAAGCTCCGCCTGTTTTTATCCTGTTCCTCAACTACATATAGACAGCAGGGGCATGCGTGAACCACTTTGGAGACCCTTGGTCTTGCACACAAAACTATCATAATATATTTCAAATATGTTGCATCAAACATAAGCAGTTTTGGGGTAGGCACTCAAAGGTGAACAGGGTACAACTGGTCCCTACTCCCAGAGAGAGAAGAGGCAGTCAAACAGGAGTAAGAGAATTTGGGAAGCTGCCAGAGGGACCCAGAGCTACAAGAGCAAACTGGATACATAAGACAGGAAATTTATTCTAATATGTGTCAAACAGAAAAAAAGACTAAGATAAAGAGCCTGTCCTTCCAAGAAGGTATAGAAAGCAAGAACAGGAATGTGGGGTGAGGTTTCTAGACAGAGAATGGCATGAGGCACAAAAATGGCACATGTCAGAGACTTGTGATAGTGCTGGGTGTATGGAAAAGCATAGAACAAATCAACCAACACTTGGCCACCCTGCCTTGTGCATGTTTGTGAGCAAAAGAAAGCATGCCAGCAAATATGTATCTGTAGCCGACTTGGTCCCTTTTCAGTTGCTATCAGCAAGCCTGAAACTGGATCATGTTCTGGAAACTGGCATGTCCAAGAACATAATAACGAGAAACTTGTAAGGACCAGTACCGTACTGACATGGCAGAGTATACTACTTAGGAAAGAGAGCAGCACTCTAACTTGGGTCTCCTCCACTTCTTACAAAGCCTCTTAAACAATCATGGGATGCCACTTTCAAGACCTCATCTAAGCCTAATTACCTCCCAAAGGCTACAATTCCAACACTATTAACATATATGACCTTAGGGATTAGGTTTACAACACAAGAACTTTCAGAAGACACAGTAAAAGGACAGCGATATCCAAAGTAAACATAAAGAAACAAACAGAAGGAAAAAGGGAGCAGGAAGGGGAGAAATAGACACAACCTGGTGCCTGTTTACATCTCAGAAGGCCCCAATTTGGTACACACCACAGCATGTCCCTGAAAATTCAAGACCCCAGTAATATATGTGGCCCCACTCTCCAACATGGGGCCCACCAGACAGGCCAGAAGTCTTGAAGATGTTCCCTGTGTCCCTAGCAGGATGACAGCCCAGCAGGATTCTGCTGCTCATGATGAGTTAACAGTGGAAAGAGGCAGGAATGAGAACCGGGACCCTCATGGCTGACGTTATCAACATTGTATCCATGAATATGATTTTCCCCAGACTCCCTCCTGGGTGTTGTGGCTGCTTCACCATATGGCAGGAGTTAAAAATACAGCTCTGAGTGTGGGAAATGAAGATGAGATGGGTAAGCACTCTCAGAGTGACTGGGTAGGGGATCCTGCCTGCCCCAGCCAGCCCCCAGCCAGAGCACAGGCCAGATCCCAGACATGGGAAGCCTCCTCAGCCTGTCATAGCCTACATCTGGAACACCCCCCCTCAAAGGCCATGTGTTAAGAGCTAGGCTCCTAAGCCCAGGACGAAGGTTTGCAGAGGTGAGGCCTAGGGGGAGACCGCCAGGTCATTGAAAGTATCCACAGAGGACACTGCAGGACTCTAGTCTCTTCCCTCTACTTCGCTTGCCAGCTGTCATGGAACATGATGGCTTCCTTTCTCATGTGCTCTATCCACAGTGTTCTACCTCACTACAACCCCAAAAGCCATGGGGCCAAGTAACTATGGGCTGAAACCTCAGAAAATCTGTGCACCACAATAAACCTTTCTCTACATAAACTGATTATCCCAGGTAATCTGTTAGAGTAACAGAAAGCTAACACAGTGGCCCTACATGGGAAGTCCCTACAACAGGAATAGGGTTACATGCACAGAGAGGCAAGAGCTGTCTCACCTGAAAGTAACCCACAGTGGAACTACCACTAAACTTTGAGCAAAGGGAGTGACAGAGTGTGTCTAAGCAAACCTAATGTGGGAAATTAAAGACACAATGAAAGAGAGGCTGTGCTGGCTAGTTTTATGTCAACTTGACAGAAGGTATAGTCATCAGAGAGAAGGGAACCTCAATTAAGAAAATGCCTCCATTTGGGTTGTAGCCAAGGTGGGGTATTTTCTTAATGAGTGTTTGGTAGGGGAGGGCTTGACCCAATATGGGTAATGCCAACCCTGGACAGGTGGTCCTGGATTCTATAAGAAAGCGGGCTGAGCAAGCCATGAGGAGCAAACACGTAAGCAGCACCCCTCTCCATGGCCTCTGCATCAGCTCCTGCATCAAAGTCTGCTCTGTTTGAGTTCCTGTTCTTACTTCTTTCAGTAGTGAACAGTAATGTGGAAGTGTAAGTCAAATAAAACACTTTCTCCTCCTCAAGTTGCTTTTGGTTATGGAGTCTCAACAGAGCAACAGTAACCCTAACTAGGACAGGCCCAGGTCCCATGACTGAGAATCTATGCTGACCTTTCCACCTGGTTGAATGACATGATTGGCAGAGGTGACCTTCTGGGACTTTCAAGAGTATGTCAAAAGGAGTCTCACATCTCCCTCCAAGACTGACTCTCCAGAATCTACCATGATGGAGAGGCTTCATATGGACACTCTAGTCAGTGGTTCCAGCTGAGCTCAGCCTTCTAAACCCTTCCACAGGCACCAGGCATGTGAGTGAAGACATTTGGTTATCCTCCAGACAAGTCCATTTCCAATAAATACAACAGAGAGAAGAGAATAGCCTACCCAAGCCTTGCCTAAATCTGGTCTCAAAAATTTTGAGATTAAAATAAAATGGTGTTTGGGTTTAAGACTAAATTTTAATTCCTTACAAGAGTAAGTGGATGGCTGGTTGACTCATTTAGTTATTGACTATTTCATTCGCTAACTATTCATTAAACTCTAATGAGGGTCTAGAGAAATGGGTTAGTCAGTAAAGTACCTGTCATGCAAGCATGAGGATCTGAGTTCAGATTCATAGCACTCATGTTAAAAATAAAATAGGCAAAAGCAGAACAAGTGCCTGAAACCCCAGACTGGGGAGGTGGAAACAGCTGAAATGGTGAGCTTCTGAGCCAATGTGGAACTCAATCCATTCTGCCCCCAAAAATAAGGTGGAGAAGGGATTGGGGTAGACATGCAACATTGACTTATGGCCTACACACACACACACACACACACACACACACACACACACACACACACAAAATCCCTTCTCGAAAAACAAAACAATACAAATACCACAAATGAAAATAAACAAGAAAGATATTAAAATAATCTGTTAGAAAGATACCAAATTTAACACAAAAGAAGGAAATAGTGGACAGAGACAAGAAACAAAGGATAATAGTATTGCATCTAGAAACCCTAGTTTGTAAGTGATATATTAGATGTAAGTGGATTAAATGTTACAATCAAAAGGCAAAGATTGGCAGAATACATAAAACACACAATCAGACTTCATCTACAAGATAATTTAGATCAAAAACACAAGAGGCTGAAAATAAAAGAATGGAAAGAGGTATACTAGGCAATAATAACAGAAAAGAATTATAATGGCTATCCCAGCCAGGTATTGTGGTAAATACCTTTAATCCCAGCATTAAAACAAAACAGAAAGTATAAATGACACCACAAATCAATTAGACCTAACAGACACAGAGCCCTCCATCCAACAAGCAGAATACATATTAGTCTCTATTGTAAATGGAGCATTCTCCCAGATAGACCATATCTTAGATCTTTAAAATGAGCCTCTGTAAATTAAAAAGAACTACAATTACACAAAGTGTGTGGTTTGAACATAATGGACTAGAATTCAAAGATGTCCCTAAAAGATGATAACCTCTCACTTGATTGCTTGGCTGATTCTCCCTCAAACCACCACCTCCTCCACCACCTTTGCCTCCCTGTGTTGTTTGCTCATTTATACCATAATCAAGGCTCCTACCTAAGGGAATTGTAGTGTTTACAATATGAACAGCCAATCATAATAGTGAATAGTGTTTAATCATTATGGCTAAGGGAAGGAATAATACATTTCATTCTTTAAAAAGATTTATTTTATGAGTAGGCATGTGTAACTGTAAATATACATGCACATGGGTGTAGGTGTCCCTCATTGAATCCCCTGGAGCTAAAGTTAAACACAGTTATGGCCCTTCCTAGGAGGGTGTTGGGAACTGAACTCTGGTCCTCTGCAAGAGCAACAGCTGCTCTTAGCTGCTAAACCATCTCTCCAGCCAATTTCATTCCATTTTTGAGTAAAGAAATGTAGCCATACAGTCGTGTGGGCTCTAAGAACGCCTTTGCTCTTGTTATTTTAGCTGGTACTCCCTGCACCCCTGCTGGATCATCTATTAAACACTGTTGGTAAAGGCCAAGTACAGTGGTATCTGCTGAGCCCTTAGCCCAGTGACTGGTACTCTAGGTGCCAGGGAGACCAAGGAAGCTAGCCTATGGGTGAGAATCAAACAAAATATGCAAAGACCCCACACAGAGACTGATAGCCTATGAGGCCCCACAAAGTTAGAACTGGGTAAAAAGAAGGCCTCAAAGGGTTAACCAAAGATGTAAGCATGCAGTAGGTTGTGAAAGGAGGGAAGCAGAGCTTTGGGGCGGGGGTGGTTAGGGAATCCATTTGGTTTTAATAACATTAAGTCTCTGACACTTTAAAACATGCAAAGAGTCTGTAACTAAAGGCTAACCAGATGAAGACTAAGTATGTCTTACAAAGAATTTGACTCAAACTCTGTTGCAGAGTAGTAAGTAGTAGATAGATGACAGATGCATGCCACAACCCTAATGATCTGTTTCTAACCTTGTGACTTACGATGCACACAAGCTTCTTAGCCCAGGAAGAAAGAACAACAGTGACACAAGTTAGCACAGACCCCCAGTACATTCATATGCACTAAATATTTACCACTAGGAAGTATAAGTGATGTTTTATAGTCTTGTTTTACAACAAATAAATTGGAAGCAGAGGAAGGTAAAAGCACTGGTCTGAGGAAACACAGCCTGTTCATGGTAGAGGAAGCAGCTTGGTGACAGAGTCTATGTCTTGGACATAGTTACTATACTTACCCTGCGCATGAACTCATCTGAGAGCCACTTCAAAGTCCCTGCCGGGCTAAGAAGAACATGCAACATGGCTTGAGCTACGCCTTTCAAGAGGTGGGTAAATTAAGTGCCTCTGGGTACCGGGAACTGATGTAGCTCCAGGGATGTCACCAGCCCCCTCACTCACTATTCCAAAAGCCACTGCAGGCAACAAGGACCCAAATGGCAACCTCCCATATGGAGACTCTTTCTCCTGGCTGAGTTGTTATTTCTCCTTCCCATCTGGGAAGACGATTGTTGTGGGTGGAGAGATAGCAGGGAATCACATGCCTTTGTCCAAAACATATGTACACCTCCCACCCCTCCCAGAACCACCTGGGCCATTCCTGTGTCCTGCTATACCCACTGTAGCCTGTCTCACTAACCCAGCAGACAAGGTCCTCTCAATGTATAAGTTCATTTCAGGACTCTTGTCTTCCTCAGATTAAAGCCAAAGTCTCTAATGAGTCTGCATGGCCCTGCTCACTTTACTCCACCATCCCATTCCCTCATCCCACCTGTCCACCTTCTCATCACATACTATCCCCCTCACACACCGGTCCTTTCCCTGTGCCCCAACCAAATCAGGTAAGGAAACTGAGGCTCAGAGAGATTCATTTCACATGCCCAGGAGCAGAAAATAGCAGAGCCCAAGGCTGGGGCCCCTCTCTGAAATTTGCCTCTGGGTTTTCCACACTTGATATCCCACCAGTTCCAATTCAGCTATAGGCTGTTTATGGACCCCTGCATCCTATGATAAATCTCATTCTCATCAAGCTTTCTGCAGCTGTCCCCCAGTGCCACTGACACATGCTTGTCATTTGAGCAATGAAGCTGGTTAGAAACAGAATCTCACATGGCACCTTGGTCATGTTGCAGAATATGCCACAAGCCAGCTGCAGAACACTGAGAGGACCCAGCGGCCATGCTGGCTCCAGAACACCCTCAAGGAAGTCCCATTTTCTGCCCTAGCAAACCATGCTCCCTGCAGTCAGATATAGACTGCCCAGTCATAAGACAAGGCCTTTGATTCTCTGTAGGTGCAACACACACTATGAAAAAGCAATACACAGAGTAGTCAAGGCATCCAATCCACTAATGTGCCTCCAACAAGGAGGCTTGGGGACAAGGCCTAAACAAGGTACAGGTTCCATATACCCCATATAACCACATGTCCCCACATACCCTATGTGAATGAAACATATGAAAATGCACAGGCTGCTTCACTGATATGTTTCCAAATGGTCAGCAAACACATAGGCAGAAAAGAAATTCACAGTGACTCAAGGAGTAGTGTCCAGTATTGGCTGAGCAACTAGAGAGCCCTTCCCATGTCTTTTCACACATGTTGCCCACAGCAGTCTTGCAAGCTGGGCATTGCCACTGAAGTTGTTTTTCCATGAAGGAATAGGGACTCCTGGAAGCAAAATTATTTCTGCAAGGTGACCCAAGTAGCACTAAGACCCCAAATATGAGACTCAAATTTTAAAGCAACTGCTGTCTCTGGGTGGATGACAAAGCTGGAGTTAATGCTAGCTCCTTAAGTCAAAGATCTGGGTTATTGAACTGACCCACACCTAGAAGGGCCTCAGATGTTTTACACTGTAGTGAATATACCTATGAGCAGCTCCAAAGCCACATAGTGCAGTGAAGCGTACTGACCAAGTGGGCAGACAGACTTGCCTCTGTCACTGGGTAATGGTGGGGAAATGGCTAAAAATTCTGAGATTTCATATCAACAAAATGGAACGATAAAGCCTGTCAAGAGGTTCCAGTGTCAATGCAGACAAAGAAAAGAATCTGGGTCTAAGGACATATAGTTCAGTTTGGAGAGTGATTGCCTTGCTTGTACAGATCCATGAGTTTGCCCCACAGCACTGTACATCTGTAGTATCAGTACTCAGGATATGAAGGTAAGACAATCGGAAGTTCAAGGTCACCCTTAGCTATATCGCAAGTTCAAAGCCAACCTAGGATACATAAGACCCTGTTGCAATAGATAGACGATAGATAGATAGATAGATAGATAGATAGATAGATAGATAGATAGATAGATAGATGATAAGAAAAAGCAAGCAATCAAACACCAAGTATACAGTACCTAAAAGGCTGGGTTAATGCTATGGTTTTGTTGTAATTTGGTGCAATATAAGGTCAGGATCCAACAAGATTTTATCTCCTGTTTCTTATCCTTTTTAAGTGCTGGTTTTTTTTTTTTTTTTTTTTTTAAGATATACTGGTGTGGTGATGTGTATCTTTAGTCCCAGCACTCGGGAGGTGGAGGCAGGCAGATCTCTCTGAGTTCAAGGCCAGCCTGGTCTACAAAGTGAGTGCCAGGACAGCAGGGCTGTTACACAGAGAAACCCTTTCTCAACCCCCCCCAAAAAGAGTTGTTTATTTTATTTTGTGTATATGAGTGTTTTGCCTGCATGTATGTATGTGTATACATACATGCCTGATGCCCTCATGTCTGATGCCATCAGAGGTCAGACAAGGATTTCCTGGAAGTGGAGTTGTAGATGTTTGTGAACCACCACATAGGTGTTGGGAAGTGAACCTGAGTCCTCTGCAAGAATATCAAATGCTCTTCATTCATACAACAAGGACATCTGTTCAACGATGTTCATAGCAGCACTATTTGTAATAGCCAGAAACTGGAAGCAGCCTAGATGAATGGACAGAGAAAATGTGGTACATTTACAAAGTGGAGTACTACTCAGCAGAAAAAAACAATGGAATCTTGAAATTTGCAGGAAAATGGATGGAACTAGAAGAAACCATTCTGAGAGAGGTAACCCAATCACAAAAAGACAAACATGATATGTACTCACTCATATGTGGATTTTAGACATAGAGTAAAGGATTACCAGCCTACAATCCACACTGCCAGAGAAACTAGTAAACAAGGAGGACCCTAAGAGAGACATACATGGTCCCCTGGAGAAGGGAAAAGGGTCAAGATCCCCTGAGCAAATAGAGAGCACAGGAAGACGGGGGAGAGAGCTACGAGAATGAGAAGGGAAGAAGAAAAGGATACAGAGGTCATGAGGGAGCAGAAAGGTTGAGTCAGGGGAAGAATAGAAGAAAAGGTATGTGATAGGTAAGGTTTTAGTTGGGGGGGTGGTAGGGGAGGAAGGAAGGGAGAAGGGAACTGGGATTGTCATGTAAATCAATCTTGTTTCTAATTCAAATTTAAAAATGATTTTAAAAAAAAAGAATATCAAGAGCTCTTAACTACTAAACTATCTCTACAACCCCTCTTTCCTATTTCTTTATAGCTCTGGCCTCCTCCTGAAAGGAAAGACAACATTTCTAAATCAGAACATAGACAAGGCACAACTTGGAAAAGGTTAACCTAGTTTTGTTCCCTAGCCCCTGTTAGTCTGACATCTGGATCCTGAGCAACGAACGTAACTTTGTCAGATTCATCAGTGCCTATCTGGCCTCTTCTGCCCAGTTGTCCCCATCCATAGACATACCACAGCCACTCAGGGTCATCCCCAAACACTCCATAGATACAAGTGTGGTATGTGTTCTATTTCACCTACTTGACAGTCTCTTCCTCCTCTCTTGCTCCTAAAGCCCTACCTCAAGTGACACCTCCTGCAGGAAGCCTGTGTTGATGCCCAAAAGTGACTGCTTACGTGGCAAACTCTGGGCCTGCACACTGATTGACCCGGTTTCCTACTCCAAGCTCTATCCCTGTTCATGTTTCCAAATGGAGGAGGTAAGGAAGCTGCCCTAATAGAGGACAAGAATCCCGCCTACCCGTGTGGTCCAGGAACAGGGTGAAAAGAGGAAGTGGCAATCACATGACTGTTTCACTGAGCCCCATCCCTGGGACACAGTAGGCACTCCATAAATGTTCACTCCCCATCCATGTGCTTCTAAGAACCCTCAAGGGTACAGAGGTATGCAATAAAGCAAATATTGAAAAACTTTAATTGCAGAACCTGGAGGGAAGGAAGGGGAAGTGGTGTTCTGCTCTGCATGATTCTTTCTACTTTCCTGTATGTTTGAAAACGCTGGGACTAAACAATCCTCAAAAGCAATTTCTTTCTTTTTTTCCCTAGAAACAGGGTTTTTCTGTGGCTTTGGAGACTGTCCTGGAACTAGCTCTTGTAGACCAGGCTGGTCTTGAACTCACAGAGATCCACCTGCCTCTGCCTCCCGAGTGCTGGGACCAAAGGCGTGCTCCACCAATGCCCAGCTCTCAAAAGCAATTTCAATACCCTAGCTAACCCTGCTCCAAAGCTACCTTTTACTGAGTCCTTGGTGGCAGATACCACAGGCAGTTCACTGACTTAGAGAGGCTGGAACTTACAAAGTTTGAAACACTGGAAAATAGATACAGCAGGGGCTACATCTTCTAACCCACTGCTAAAGGAGGGCTAACTGCCCAGGGACTAGTCATGAGAAACCCTTAAAGTCCCCCTCCAGAGAAATCCTAGGACAGTTAGGGTACAGAGAGCATCGCAACATCAAAGCTGTCATGCTTTATTGACAAAAACAGAGGTCTTTTCTATACATAATACTTCCCAAGTTAAGCCAAGTGTTGCTCTTCCACAAAATATATATATATATATATATATATATATATATATATATAGCACAAACAACACAATCAGCTGTCAAAACAACAACATAGACAAAATAACTGACAAATAGCCATCCTGATGACAAAACATATGGAGGCCCCCTAAAGCCTGACTCCTGTGGCCAAGTCCTCACACTTTCCTCCCCATGGCAAAGCCCTGGGGTTTGAGGTTTCTGCATGAACAGTGGCCTGCATCCAGTATGAACACTCATGTCGAAAGTACCAACAAGCTCTCAACTGTGTTTCACACACTGCACTGCTCACTGTTTTTCTCAGCTCCGGCTAGATAAAGAAGCATTCCCTGATTTATTTTCTGGGTTGTAAAATAATAATTTGCTTAGCTTGTCAGACGGCTGGGAGAGAGCTTCAGAGAAACACTCCCTCATCTTTCTGCGGACTCTACCATCTGCTGGAAAAATAAGAATGGCTCACCCTGCTCCCTTACAGTTTAATACATTTTGTCCAACTAGGACAAGTGTCCCAAAGTGTGGTGCAGCTTGTTCCTGACAGAGGGACATCTTCCCAGCACTGGATAGGGCTTTATCTCAGCTGGAAGAACAAGAATATTATTTAATGGAAACATAAGCCATCAGGAGACTCTGTGCTTTTTTTTTTTTTTTTTTTTTTTTTTTTTTTTTTTTTTTTTTTTTTGTTTTTCGAGACAGGGTTTCTCTGTGTAGCTTTGGAGCCTATCCTGGCACTCACTCTGGAAACCACGCTAGCCTCGAACTCACAGAGCTCCGCCTGCCTCTGCCTGCCTCTGCCTCCAGAGTGCTGGGATTAAAGGCGTGCACCACCAGCGCCCGGCATCCTGCCATCAGTTTCTTAGCCACAGTCTCTCCCAGGCTCCTCGTCTTTGCTCACAGGGAGAAAGGAATCTGCACATAAGAGCACGGTGCTCCTTGGCCCCTATACCCCAGCTTTGGTACTTCCCAGCCACTTTGAGGAATAACACAACTCAAAATCTTCTTGTCAAGACCATCCTAAGTAGGGCTTTCTGTGTCATCTGCCTGCTGCCAATTAGGACAATCCAGTTTTGTCTTGCCGCCCCCTCTTCCATGGCCACCCTTGAGCAAGCCCCTGAAATGAAGCACCATTATCATGGTTAATGTCACCACAAGCCTAGGAAGAGCACTTTGTTTGGTAAGTCAACAGACACTGAATGCCACTGAAAACCTCCCCCAGAGTGAGTCACCAATTCAGAGCTTCAGCAAAACGTCCTCTCAGAGTGATGTGTGATGTGACAGCTCTTGAGGGCTGAAGCAGATGAGAAGGCGGAAGAGGCCACTCCACTGGGCCTCTCTCCCAGCCACTTGAAGCTGATGTTTACCTCTGCCAAGAAACTTCAGAGGAGCAAAGGCTAAAAGGGGGTCACCTTCTTCTATCCTTGCCCCTTTATACAACCACCACCAAAAGTGCTGCCTTGGTGACGAGATTCCAGAAGGGATCCACACATGCTTGGCTCCCTCAAGCACTGGCCAGGAGCCAAAAAGAATCCTGAGAGGTGGTCTGATCATTCCATAGTCTGAAAAGCAGGCAGTGGGTGAACAAGATCAGGACCCAGACAGTGCGAGATCCAACACTGGCTTATAACAAGATGGCAGAGCTTAAAGAGGCATGTGACCCATCAGAGCCTAGGTTTCACATCCGTACAATGGGAGCAGCAACGGTCTCTGCGTGATAGGAGTGATGACCCATGAGGTCTTGAGGTCTGAGCACACAGCAAAGCCTTAGGGAATATTGTCATGCTCTCCTGAAATTGGTTCAATATATTCACCAGTACCTGCGACATGATGGTTCTGATCACCCTTCTCCTCCCAGGCTTTACCCATTCAAACAATATACTCTGAGAACCCACTAGATACCGAAACTCTAACTCTAGTGAGGGGATTGTGATTCTAGAAATGGATCATCAGAATGCAGCTGACTGAACATTGCATATGAGTGCTGATGTCGGGGGGGGGGGGCGGTGATTAATATCAATAACAACAGAAAGACTCCCCAATAGCAAAGGCACCAAGAATGACTGAATTTCTGCCTGGTTTTAATCTTCTCCCCTAATGCTGGGTATCAGTGATGACCCTTGGCCTAGTGATCAAGAAATGCAAGAAAGTCCTCTGAGAAAGAGTTTAAGGGTTTCTGGGATTGAAAGCATCCAGCATGTCCAGGTGTCTTGTTCTGGTGAGGTGATTGTCAAGCTCACTCTTGTTGCAGGGCAAGCAATGGACCACCGAAGCTCATCAACATAGTGAGCAGGGAGCTCCTAACAAAGGCTGCAGTGGCTACCAGCTACTTAGAAAAGAGTCAGTCAGCTCTTGCTCCGCCAGCATGCTTGTCAGACTCTCTGTGTATGCAGACAGGGAAGCCTGGGAATAGCATCATCAATGCCCAAAGGTAGGGAGTAGTAGAGCCCAGTCCCCCAGCTCCTTTGGCCCTAAATGGTGGCCTAGTACTTCTGTCACCTCTGGAAACTCAGGCTCAGTAACAGTTGTCAGTTTTAGCAATCCATCCCCACAATCCATATTCCCCATTGAACATCTCCTGCTCCTAGCCTTTAAGTTCCCACCTCCTACCTGGGCTCAGCTGATTCAAAGAAATAAGAAACTGACAGACATAGCAAGAATTTAGCCTGCATGAAGTACCTACAGGGTGCCCATTTCCTCTCCTCCTGTTACCTTAGGGAAAAATAATGGGAGGCAGTTAGGCTGATTCCTGCTTTGTGTGCATTTAAGAAAAGCTGAGATGAGGGAAGGTGATGAGACCTTTCTCACAGTCACCAGCTGGGATGTGCAGAACTGGGCCTCAGTCCCAAGTTCATCTACCCACATTATTTTCTTTATGGAGCATTATTTATCTCTTCTTTTCTTTGGTTCTTCCTGTATCTCCAAATATTATCTCTGATAGTTCTGCATACAACAGGTACTTAATAAAAGCTCTCAAGGGGCATTAGTCATCACAAACTCCTTCACATCAATCATTTTATTCACATAAGCCCTGACACAACTAATCTATGTCAGGAAAATCAGCCCCTAGGGCCCCAGGGTCGTAAGCACACAACAGTTAAATACCATACCACAGAACTAGAGGATATGGGGTATCTCCTGCCAGTAGAAGAAGGAATTGGCATTCCTTTTCCCAAAAGGCTAGGAAATGAGTTTCAGACAGGAAAATAGGGCTCATATGGTCTGTCTTGAAGGGAACCTCCTGTTCCTTTTCCTATCCCCCTTCCTTACAGACACTCACTCATTAACATGGGGTCTGCATGGTCAGCAATATACACTGTCCCAGAGTTTGTGAGAGAAGTTGATTCTCCGGCTTGCCCCAAGACCACTGGGTCAGAATCCCCAATCAGCAAAGAAGTCCAGGCTCCTATTGTGCATTTTCAAGTTTGCAAGCTGCCTTGGACTAGAACATAGAGCAAGAACTGTGTTGCCACTTGCTTTCCCTAAAGGTGACACTATACTTCTTTGAGGTAACACGGGCTTTCAGTAGGGGAAACATCAGATGGTCTCAACGCTAGAAGCTTCTGAAATAAAATATCAGCACTTGCACCCCTTGACCTCCTCAGCCAAGGCCACTGTCAGGATGGACAAGGGAGATTCTCCAAGGCAGGGAAAGAAATAGCTGCCCCTCTGAGTTCTGTCCACATACTTCACTTGGTCAGTAGGGGTGACTTTCAAGAAAAAAAGTACTACACCTCCGGGGATAGTGTTGTGAGGCATCCATCAGCCAACGTGTGTCATTGTTCCCTATCAAAACAGAAATGTGTGTCTCTGCCCTGGTGCCACCTCCCTAAGCTGTGAGGGACTTCATTTCAGCAGCCCAGACTTTCTTCTCCATCCTTGCATCCAGCATGAGCTGATCCACAACCTCTGTGAAAGGGACTAATGAAGAGCCTCAGAGCTAAGAGCTCCCTCTCTGCTCTGGAGTGGCAAGGGAGGCTCTGTGTCAGGGACACCAGTTAGGAGCTAGCCACAAATCTACTTCCCAGATGAACTGAAAGAAGGGGTGAGGAGAACACCTCAACCTACCCCTTAATGAGGCACAGAATTCAGCTATACTCTGGCTCTTCAGACCCCACTCACCCCCAAACAACTCTCCTCTGTCAAAGAGTGGACCAACCCTTCCATAAATGCCTACAACTAGTGCTCCAAGCAGGCCGTAGCAGGCCTTCTGTCCCATGTCCATAGCAGGACGCAGCCGGACCTGGGGTAGAGGAAACGCAGTCTCCAGTGCCTGGATTCCCACTCCAGGGCATCAGATCCCCTATCTGGAGTCAGCATAACTCCCTCCTCCAGCATGGTGGCTTGTTCTAGAGCTACTGACCACATCGCACACTTCTTCTAGTGGAACCCTGACAGTCCCAAAGACTGCCGCAGAAAGGGTAGACAGGGGGATCGCCGCAAACGCGGCAATTAGACCCCAACGTCACCTAAGCCCCTAGCCTAGAGCCCGAGCCCCGCCCAGATGGGCACCGAAGACTGCCAGCAGGGCTTTGCCACCAGCACCCAGAGGCAGCGAAGCTGCTGCAGGCTGGAGCTCCCTGGACGCCAGGGGCCAGCGGCGGGGCTGTGCCTCCTCAGCGTCTCCTTAATCCTCGGTCCGAAATAACCAGGGTAATCTCAGGTCGAGGCGGGGGAATTAGTGTCTTGGGGGAGGAGGACGAGGCCCCGAGCCTGGACGGCGCAGGGTCGGTGTGAAGAGCACTAAGCAAGAGTGGCCCAAGCGGACCCGGGCGGGCGGGTGGGCGGGCGCTGCACGCGACAGCCGCGAGGGCGAGGCCAGGCCGGGTGGCAGCTCCGGGAGGTCCCGGGTGCGCCGGGCTCCGGCCGAGGGAGTCACTCCACCGCCCCCTGAGAAGTTCGCGCGCCCCCGGCACGCCCGCTCCGCCGCTCTGCACTTACTTGTCGCGGCGGCTGCCGAGCTCGGGGATGGCGCCGAGCGGCGAAGGGCCCGGGTCCGGGCGCCGAGCGCACGCGGCCAGGTGTCGCCGGTGCCGCTCCAGCAGGCCGGCGTTCTCGCGGCTCAGCCGCGCCACTTGGCGCTCCAGCTCCTCGATGCGCCGCCGCCTTTGCGCCAGCAGTTCCTGCTGCGCCGCGACGATCCGGGTCAGCTCCTGCAGGTACTCGCCGCCGTGCCCGGGGGCTCGGCGGCGCTCGCCATGGTCCCCGCGGCGGATGGCCGCACCTCAAGCGAACGGGCAGGGGCGGCGGCGGGCGGCGCAGCCATGGCTGCGCGGCGGGGACGGAGGCGCGGCACGGCGCTGCGCGGCAGCGGGGCTCGGCCCGGGGGGGCGCGGCGGCGCGGGGCTGGCGCTCCGGGCTCCCGCCTCCGCGGCGGATGCCCTGTGCCTCGGCGCCTCCCGCTCCCCCGCGCCGCCGCCACCCCGCTGCCCGTTGCCCCACCGACGCGCAGGGGCCGGCAGGGCGCGGAGCTGCGGCCGCCGCGGCCAGGCGAGGAGTTTGCAAAGTGCCAGCTGCGACGCGAGGGGGAGCGGGAGCCTTGAGATGGTAGAGGGAGGAGGCGCCTGTAAGGTAGGGCGCCGCCTGCCGGGCCCGCCTCTCCACCCCGCGCGCCTGGTTCTTCAGTGTCTCAGCAACTCAGAGCTGCGGCTCGGAAGCCCCCGCATCCTAGTCCCAGCCCCGCCCCTAAGTCCCTCAGCCCCGCCCCTTCATCCTCTTGTCCCTCAGCTCTGTCCCTTAGCCTCAGTCCCGCCCCTTCGGCGCCTCTGCTCTGTCCAGTAAGTCCCTCAGCCACGCCCCCTCAGCCCTTCAGCCCCGCCCCTAAGTGTTCGTCCCCCTCGGTCACGCCCCCTGGGCCTTCGGCCCCGCCCACTCGGCACCTCCACATCTCACTTTGGTCCACACTTCAACCCTTTGCCCTTCAGCTCCGCCCCCTAAGCACCTCAGCCCCGCCCCTCAGCTCTGGGTACCTCCCCGCCTCTGCCAGGCTCCTTGGTCTGAGCCATCTAAGCTGGAGGCCGTCTAAGTCTCTAACCACCTCGTCCGGACTCAACCACGCCCCCTCAGCACCTCAACTCTTCAGGGCCCCTTCAGCAGTCCGCCTCCCTCAGCACTTCCCCATATTGCCTCAGCCCCTCAGCTCCTCCCACCCACCGCCCCTCCTCCTCAGTCCTTCAGCTCCTCCTCTTCAGTTCCTCTGGTGGACATGGGTCCTCTTGCCTCAGTGCCATGGCCCCAGATACCTTAGCCCTACAAGCATTTCAGTCCCGCCCCTCAGCGAGTCAGGCGGGTGTCTTTTTCAGAGTTCCTCAAGCTTTTGTCTTTCAGTGTGCTTGAGCACCTTGGCCCCAAGCTCCTTAACACTTCAGTTCCTCCATTCCTTTCGCTCAGCTCCCATCATCCAACCCCAGGACCCTCAAGCCTCAGCCAGGAGACCCCCAACCCAGCACTTTCTGTCGACTCTTGCCGGCAACTCGGATGTATAAAGGTTAATTAAAAGAAATGTGGAAAACTGTATCTTCGTGCTAGTGGCCCATGATTTTAGGTCGTACGAACAAAAAACCAAGTAACTCTTGAGACGTTTGACATATTTTAAGGCCTAAGTAAGTCTGCTAAAACACAAGATTTGTTTTGTAGTAGCAGACACTAGTCTTACAAACTGCCCCTTCCTTGTGCAGCCAAAAGGTAGCCAGTGGGCTCGGGAGGTGGCTAAGCAGTTAAGAGCACTGACTGCTCTTCTAGCAGACCTGGGTTCAATTCCCAGCGATCACATGCCGCTCACAACTGTCTGTAACTCCAGTTCCAAGGAATTTGACACCCTTACATACATGCAGGCAAAACATCATAAAAAGTATTAGTACAATTTTTTAAAAGGTAGCCAGAAAACGCTGAGACCCTACAGCAATTTACCTTGCCTCTGATTCTCAGTTTCCTCAAGCATAATGCTATTTTTGATTGTTTGAATCTTCATAATTTTCATATCCCAGATTTCTTTGGACTGAGTTTATTTATATTTTGTCTGTTTGGTTTTAAGGATTATTGCCATTGCTTCTTGTTTGCTAGCAAATGCTTTTGCGGCTATTAATTTGCCTCTGGGTAAAGCCTTAACTGCATCTCCAAAGTTTCTAAAACTTCATTATCTACATTTTGAGGGCATTGCTTTTGTTAAGGCTATTACACAGGCATAACACTGCCTTCACTAACTCATGTTTGTTGATATCCCTCTAAAACCCCCTTGGGAGTTCCCTGGGCATGTCTACAGAGAGGGGGAGAATGAGAGTAGGGCCCTCCCTGGGGGTTCTCAAAATCACCAAAGACTTTTCTCTCGGGATGATGCAATATTCACAACACTCTAAATGAAAACGATAATGTTGTCCCTTGTTACTAGGCTACTTGATATGCTCCAAAAAGTTCATGTTATCTTTGTAAATCTTGTAACTGTCTTGTGAAAAGCAATGTCATGCTACATCCCATTTATATATCTAAAGTGTTTAATGTTTTTATTTTTACATTTAAAATACACTAGTACTTTTGCAATTGTGTTCTTATATATCAAGAGTATTTCCAAAAGATGACCCAGGCTTGACTCCATCTTAAGGGAGACCTGACCTTGGAGTTATGCTGGTTACTCTACCAGTAAAGGGAAATCAGACTAAGTGCTCACAAAGATCAGTGAGAAACAGTGGAGGAAGGAGCAGTGTCCCCTGCCCAATGCCCACATGGTTCCCCCACTTTTGTATGTAACAGTTCTGTTTGGAGCTGACCTCACAGCTCTATCTCCACACTACCTGCTTGCTCTCTGAGACTTGCCATGCTAAACCACAGATATAGCAGAGACTGACAAATCACGAGCCTTCAGGCACGGTCAGAGCAGAGGTTGTCAACTGCTTCAGGGGTCTTGAGAGGAGGGAACTAGCTACACACCCTAGTTCTCTGTGGGATCCTGACCTTCTCTAGGTCCCCTGTGCCAACGCAGGAAGTACACACAGGGAGATGATCGAAGAGCCTGACATCTTCAGGGGTGGGGGGCAGCACACATATCCCAGCTCACATAGGAGCAAACCTCCCTGGAACAAGAATCTGCCCTACCATGGGGAGATGCCCCTTCCTCGAAGGGCATTAGCCAAACATTCACCTAGCAAATGTTCCCTGATATCAACTCTGGCTAGAATCTGGGGGTGCAGAGCAAGACAGACATGCCCCCTGCTTTCCTGGTGTTTTCTAGTGGAGACAGAGTGAGCAAGTAAGTTAAGCTGCATGTGGAGGGGGTGTTACACAGGGCCTGTCCTCAGAAGAGCCTCAGATGGCTTGGTGTTCCACTGCTGCTGTCTAGATATCTTAATTTCTTATCAAGAGCGTGTAATTTTCATTATGAACTGGGCTTCCAAATCCAGAGACCGTCTTGGAGAGAGCAATGACATTCTAGTGAGCATTTACTAGCCAAACAACCCCCACCCCGCTAGCCAAACATTTAATAGACAAACAAAAAGCCCACCTCTGTTGTGTAAATGTTCCCATTATGGCTGACTTCAAGGCATGGGCAGATCTCAGGAAATGTGGGTGCAACTGGGATAAGAGCACAGGTAACATCCACTTGAGCTGTGCCAACTTTAGCACACCCAGCCACTTACAGTACAGGGGCCGTACAAGGTGTTTTTGACAGCACTATACCATCATGAGATTCAACACAAACCTGGTCATAACAACATGTGAGCAAAGAGCTTCTCCTTTGGTCCCAGGAAGCCTGAACCAAGATTGGAGCTGTATAAATCTCCACTCCAACTCCTGCTCTGCTCCAGGCTGGAAATTTCCCACCAGCGCCTCTCAAATCAAGAGCCTAAAATGTTTCCACACCCTGCAAGATGGCCAAGCACAACCCACTGGCTACCCTGTCTGTTGCCACATCCTTTAATCTCCCTGGCTTTGATCTTCACTGCTGGACACCAAATATGTTGAGTGTACAGACCTGTTTCTAGAGTCAAGCTACCAGCTATCTCTGAGTTCCCCCAATGCCTTGCCCTTGCCCTAGGCACATTCATGAATGGGACAGCAGGTCAGATAGGTGAGGAAAAAGCAGAGGTGTTTTGATATGAAAAACCAAATAAATAGAGCTGTCCAGTCAGACAGCATCCCTTGTTTAAATTCCACAGAAACAAGGAAAGGAGCAGAGCCTTCAGCTTCCCAAGAGCATGCAGTACCAGCCGCTGTGACTGCCCAGTGGTGGATAGCACTGTAGGACAAAGCCCTTGTCATGATACATCTGACAGCTGGTGGCTCAAAACTTAGATTCCCTTGGGAAATTGTCCTATGATAACGGTCAAACTTGGAATTGGCATGTTTCTCTCTCTCCTTCCTAGGTGGCTCTCATTCTAGAACTAGTTCATACAGAGTTCCACAGACAGGCCCTCTTGCCTCAATATGGACCATGCTTCAGAGTCATACTAGCTCCACAGTTTCTAGAAGGACCACCAGAGGCCTCTGCAGGGTCTGCATCAGCTCAGGACAACGGCACAGCTCCCTCCATCCTTAGCAGGTGCCACATACAAGAGCAGTCCAAGAAGAGCCTGGACAGCCAGCTCTACCTCTGAATGTCCCTCCAGGGAGTCACCTGGGAGCATCCTCTTTACCCACTCTCCCATCTGTATCTTCACACCTTCACATTTTTCTTATTAAGATTTATAGGATGTGTATCACACTATGATTCCAGTTAAGGTCCTCCTGTGTTTGAGCACATATTCTAAAATCTGAGACACTGATAACCTCATTTTTCAATATTACAATCTAGTAAATTAAAGGCCAAGTAGTGTATACTGAACTGAAGAAGAAAAAAAAAAGAAGTAAGAGGAGCCATAAGCAAGCCAAAGAGAAAACAAGGTAACAAGACTTTGGAGATGACAAAGGGAATGGATTGCTCATAATAATTTATTAATTTTTATTCACACACAGCTTCTCAGGGAGGGTATCCATTCTTTCAATATTATCTTTGTTGTATAAAATACATATTTCATCTTAAAAATCTTCTGTGAGCTCTCTGGCTCACAGCTAGTATTTGAGCTGGCTGCTTCCTGGGTCTCTACATAGTTCACTGGGAATTTCTTGGCATTATGCTTCTGGATTGGGTCCACTGTTTCTTGGATCCTGTGTACTCTTTCTTGAATTCATTTTCTATTTTGCAGTATACATCCTCAAGTAGTTCTCCCAGAAACAGCCTAGGAGAAGGTCTTTGAGTCCTTATGTGTCTAAAAGTATTTATTTTGCATTTCCATTTGATTGATAGTTTGGCTGGGTATGGAATTCCAGATTAAAAATCAATTTCCTCAGAACCTGGAAAGGCTGGCTCTGTTTTTGTCTCGCTTTATATTGCTGGTGCTAGCCTTTCTTTAAATAGGTGATTCTTTTTGAGAGGAAGGGTGCATTGGTCCCTAACCAGGACATTTGGAAATCTGGTGGGGACCATTTCTGGTCATCTCAATGACTGTGGATATTCTGTTGATATGACATGGAGGGGAGTCCCATCTAATAAAAACTTGATGTGTTTATCTAAATTATTCTATTATTAATAAAAACTTGGGAGTCAGAAATTGGGACAAAAATCTGATAAATCCAAAGAGCAGTAGAGAAAAGGATTGGTTGACCTTGGTCTCCACATTTCCAAGATTAAAAAAAAAAAAAAAAAACAAAACACCACCCAAAAATCTCTAAATCCCTCCCTACTATTCCTTGTGCATCTCTCTACCCAGCTCACTAGGTCCTCCAACATATCTATGGCTAATTCTGTCCAGCTGAATGTTGACTCTGCCTTCTGATTCAAGGTTTAACTTTATTGTCAGTCTCGGTGTGTCAGTGTGAACAAATCTCCTGTAACAAAAACTACCCTCCTAAATTGACAAAAGAAAATAACAAAGTTAAAGGATTCACACTACCTGGCTTTAAGACTTATAATAGGCCAGGATAATCATCATCAAGAGTGTGAAGATAAGCCGGGCGTTGGTGGTGCACACCTTTAATCCCAGCACTCGGGTGGCAGAGGCAGGCAGATCTCTGTGAGTTTGAGGCCAACCTGGTCTACAAGAGCAAGTGCCAGGATAGGCTCCAAAGCTACACAGAGAAACCGTGTCTCAAAAAAACAAAAAAACAAAACAACAAAAACAAAAACAAAAAAAACAAAGAGTGTGAAGATAGAGCACAGATTAAGAACACAGAAGCTCATCCAGAAGTATATCTATGCATATCTGATCAAGGTCTGACAAGGAGGTTTTCAGTAGCCAAGGGAAAGGAGATTCTTTCAGCACATGTTGAAACTGGATATCCACATGCCGAAGAATGACCTAGACATCCCACCTTCTATAAAGCTTAACTTGGATTATGTCGTAAGCCTGAACATATATAGCAAACTTCTAGACAAAGATAAGAGAAAATTATAATGACCTTGAGCTTGGCAATGAGAGCATCAAAAGCACGAACTACAAGAAACACAGTTTTAAAGGAAAAAAAATCAATAAGTTAAAACTCACAAGATGAACTTTATTCTTTAAAAGATGCTGTTAAAAAAAGGAAAGGGGGGGACTGGAGAAACAGCTCAGTGTTTAAGAATATGAACTGCTCTGAGAGTCGGTTCAGTTCCTAGCACCCACATCAGGCAGACCACAACTGCTTGTAAATCCAGCTCTACGGGATCTGAAATCTGCTTGGGCCTCCTCAGGCACCTGTCCTCACATACTTAAACCCATCCACCTCCAACACACACACACACACACACACACACACACACACACACACGCACGCACGCACGCACGCACGCACGCACGCACGCACGCACACGCACACGCACACGCACACGCACAATTAAAAACTAAAAGAAAAATTAAAGGAAAGGAAAAGGCAACCAGGTCTAATGACACATATATGTAATTCCAGCTACTCAGGAAGCTGGTGTTAGAAAGCTAAAGTTCAAGCCTAGCTAGGGCAACACAATGAAAGCCCTAAAGATAGATAGATAGATAGATAGATAGATAGATAGATAGATAGATAGATAATTGAGATGATAGAGAGATAAAGATAAATGATATTGATAGATAGACAGACAGACAGACAGGAAAGAAATGCAAACTACAGCCTTGAAGAAAATACTTACAAACTGTATTTCTGATAGAGACCTTGGATGTAGACTATTTATAGAACCTTAATAACCTAATAGTAATATAAACAGCTTAATTAAAGAATGAGTAAAACCGAACTGAAGCAACAGCTCAGAGGTTAAGAGCACTTGTTGCTTTTCAAAAGGACCCAAATTCAGATCCTAGCACTCATGCCCTTGTTATTCCATCTTCATGAGATATAACTACCAGGCGTGCACATGGTACACATACATACATATATGCAAGCAACACTCTCATGCACATAGAATAAAGGCAAATAAATCTTTTCTTTTTCTTTTTTCTTTCTTTCTTTCTTTTCTTTTTTTTTTTTTTTTTTTTGGTTTTTGAGACATGGTTTCTCTGTGTAACTTTGGAGCCTATCCTGGCACTCGCTCTGGAGACCAGGCTGGCCTCGAACTCATAGAGATCTGCCCGCCTCTGCCTCCTGAGTGCTGGGATTAAAGGCATAACTCTTTTATTTTTCAAGACATGGTCACACTATGGAGCTTTGGCTGTTCTGGAACTCATTCTGTAGACCAGACTGGCCTTTAACTCACAGAGATCCTTCTGCTTCTGCCTCCCTAGTGCTGGGATTAAAGATTGTGCCACTATACCTGGCCAATAAATCTTTTAAAAATATAGAAAACCCAATCTAAAAAAGAGCAAATTATCTGAAGAGATATTTCTCAAAGGAAGAGACAGTGGCATGGAAATAAGCTTGGCATGACTGGCCATTGTTAGTACAAACTAAGCCATAAGATATCCATGCACACTGTAGTCTGACAAGAATTAAAACTACAACAACAGTAGGTGCTGATGAGGATGCAGAAGAATGGAAACCTTCACCCACTGGGGCACCAACAAGACCAAAGAAAGGACTCTGTCTGAGTCCAGTTGGTGAAGAAATGAGTTTACTGGAATTACTTAAAGAAGCATGGGTAACCAGAATGCAACTATGCCACCAGGAAGTCCCAAGACAATGTCTGTGAGGGGTATCACCCTAGTCAACTGTTGATCATTTATATAGTGTTGGGAGGGAGAGGCCTTGTGAGGATCTCCTGAAAGCTCCTGGGCCCATGAGCTCCATGAACTACTCCATCCCTCCAGGAGGGAGCACTACCCCTCAGATTTGCTGAAGGTCTTGTTGGGAGATCGCAGCACCTCTGATTCAAGATGGCCAAGGTCATGTCCAACCCAGAGGAAATATATTCTATATTTCTTGTGAGTACTTCACATTTTTATAAAATGACAATAAGCTAGTGGCCTCTATCTTAGAAAATCCAGACACTGTTTTCCATGTCCACAGGTCACTTTTTCTAAGTAAAACCTGCTCCTGGGCTTGATACTCTCTACTTGTCTCCCACTCCCTGTACTGGATTCTGGAGGCAAAGAGCATTCTGACTAATCTTGCACTCATAGTTCCCACCCACTGCTGCCAAGAGCTGCTTAATAACAGATAAAGGAGTGAACAAGCCAGGAAGAATAACTGGGAAGCCTGTGAGATCACCAGGCCATGGCATCCCTGAATTCCTGGTTGAGATCTGAATCAGTGAAGCCTGTGGTCAGGAAGGCATCATGCAAGTCACCTGGAACACACACACACACACACACACACACACACACTACACACACACAAATGCATATGCACATACAAACATGTGCACACATACAAATGTATACACAAACATATACACATGCACACATATATACACAAATACATATACATGAATATACACACATATACATGCAATAGCATATATACATATGTTTATACAAATAAGCAGACACATACATTCATACACACAGGAGTGGTGGGGGGTTGAAGGCACAAGAGGACACAACATGGGTATTCCCTTTCCCTCACACACTTATTCTGCACTGCAAAGCGCCTGACTCTCCCTGAGGAATACTGAAAATGCACCTGGCAGAGGATGGATGAGCCACATGATAGGGCATCTGACCTGGTCACAGCAGCCAAAGAACCCTTAGATGGTTTAGCTCTTTGAGCTCCAGCATTCCCCCTTTACAGATAAAACCTTGAATCCCACTCACTGGGCTGCACTGAGGGTAAACTGAGACCACATCTGGATGCATCAAGGCAGTGCCTAGCAAGAGCAAGCACCCATCACGTTGTTCTTGCCTGGTCTTAGACTCAGGGATTTATCAGCACCCAACACACCCAAGTCAGAATACACATACTATTATACCATCAACATGAGTAGAAAACTGTACATCTGTGTTGAAAATTATAATAGTAACCACCAGAAGAGCAGAGATAGAAGGCATCATTTACATGGTGATACAGGGACAATTTGACCAACTTAAAAACAATGAAAAGAGAAGTTTTGATTAGTTGGAAATATAAAGTAAGATAGATGAGTAAAACCAAACAGGTCGACAACTACAATAAATGTAAATGCCGCTACTTCACCTATGAAAAAGCAAAGACTAACAGCTGAATGTAGTGGTTCATACTTGTCGTCCCAACTATTTGGGATGCTGAAGCCAGAGGATCATCAGTTCCAGGCCAGCCTCTCTAATGAGGATTTGCATTAAAAAATTAAAAGGTAGTCAGGTTTGGTAGCACATAATTTAATTCCAGTGCTTGATGGGCAGATGCAGGAGGATCTCCATGAGTTTGAAGCCACCATGGTTTACATAGTGAGTTCCAGACCAACCAGGGTCTAATTAATTAACTAATTAATTAGTGGCAGAGACTTCAGATAAAGCTCAGCTATACATGTGGAGAAGAGGAAAGTAGTTTAGGAGCTCCCCGGGGGATTGGAATTCAGTTCCTGAAGAATGACATCCTAAGTTGTCTTCTTGTCTCTATACATCTGCACATGTGCACCCACCATGTAGACACACACAAATATATACACATCAAATTAATTAAATAATAATCAAACTTTTTTTAAAAAAAAACAATATATACTTAGTAAGACAGTTAAAGTCACTTGCCATAAATTGAAAGTATTCTGTAAACCAGAATAGAGGGGAAATGTTTTCTATTAGAAAATACCATCAGTTTAGACTGGTTTTGAGACCTGCTCCTTCTCAATTGAAAAGAGAGATTCAAGGGCTGGCAATGTAGCTGAAGTTGGTAGAATGCTTACACAAAGCCCTGAGTTCAATTCCCCAATACCACATAAAACTAGATGTGATGGCACACATCTATAATCCCAATACTCAGAAGCTAGAGGCAAGGTGATCACCAAGAGTTCCAGGCTATCCTGGTCTACATAGCAAGTTCCAGGACAAACCAGTTAGATGTTCTGGTACTAGACAGATGTTATAGGCTGGGGACCTGCTAAGATATTTTTCACATAATTACAGGATCGACAGAGACCTCTCCCTGTCCCTCCATGCTATTTAAGGTATTTCTGTCCACATGTCCTTAAATGATTTCATGGACTTTGGCACGTCCTAGGATCTCCACAGGGCTGGTTCTGACTGTGCCACCCCCTTACATACCAGCTTTCTGGTGGCTCACCTGTTAATTGGGCATGATTATATCTACTGCCAGGGACAATGGAAACCATGAAATTAAAGGGGATAACATAAAGCTTTCCAGTGCAATGTCATGATGTGTGCCTTTTAGAGTCATCATAGGTCTCTCCTGGCCACTCAGGCAAGTAGGGGGACCTCTTAGTGACTGCTTAGGATCCTGGCTCCCATCACACCAGGTGGGCAGAGTTGCAGCTCAGTCCAGGCTACCTACTTCTGCAAGGCACCTGCATATGTTAATACCTTAGACTATAGGTTCTTTAAAACCAAATATAAGATTGACAGCTCTGAAGGCTGAGAAGTCAAGGTTCCAAGTACTGGTTTGGCCCATGTCTGGGAAGTGCTCCCTCTATATGTCAGGACATCAGGGCTGCATACTCCATGTTAGAAAGTTGGAGGGATGAATTATATGTCCTTACTTGGATGAAGGGCCAGACCACCCCTATTTTACCTCCTGATAAGGGACAAATCTCTAAGGAGGAGTAGCCTATGGCCCACTCACCTTCCCAAAGCTATGACTCATGGGCCCATCAACTTGGGCTCTAAGTTACAACATAAAACACTGGAAAGCACACACCTTCCAACCACCACCCTGGGTTGAGACAGCCCCCACCTCTCAGGCAGCTGCTAACAGAGCTCTGCTCCCAGGAGCCCACCCTGCAGGTAAGTGTCAGTCACAAGCCCAGGGTTACAGGCCTGCTGGTCACGTCTATGGGGTCAATAAGCCCACATACAGTGTCCCCCTCCCTTGGGACCTAGGGCCTTGCATCTCCACCAGGAACTTGTCAGGAGTCCACAGATGCGTCTGAATTGGGGTACAGGGGAGGGAGAGAGAAAATGCCACTTTGACACGTCAAGATGAATAAATGTTTAATTAAATATCCATGGAATGTAACATTAGTCAACTAGTCAATTGCACTTCAACTCAATGTTTCTGTAGCTCTACATAAATTTTATTTAATGAGGCAAGTAGGTGCCTTCTAATATGTTTGATGTGGTGAGGTATGGAAATGCCAAGCAGGACCCAGGCACAGTTCTTAAAATAGCTGTGCCCTCAAAAGGCAAGAGGTTTGCAAAAATCTCTCCTTCATGTGCCCATTCATTGGACAGGCACTCATGAGTCTATTTGACTGTGGAGAGGCCCCAGATTCTGGGAGGGACAGTTCAGCCATCCTGTCCTAGCCCTTATCTTTCCAGGTCCTGCTCTGGACTTGGTCTCTTTTCCATCTTCCCCAACACAGAGTTCCTTTTTGTTTACATGGGGGAAAACTGAGGTCCAGGGAGGTTAGCTGGGGCCTGAGGTTTACCAATGGCAGCTGGGGCATCTGCACTACCCTTCTAGAAGCAGGTGGGTGAAAGAGTTCCCCAGGGACATTTCCCAGCTCTCCATGAATATTCAGGCAGCTGACCTAACTCCCCCTTTGCAGTCCAGGAAGAAGCCCATCACCATTCAGTAGCATCTACTGCATTTTTAATTAAGAGAACATAGTTATTCTAATTTTAATGCCACTCTCCTACTACCTCGGTCTCCTCCCTGCCTTCATTTATAGAAGGGCTGTTCCGCCTCTGGAAGCAGGATGCAGTGCTTTCCTGCCTGTTGCTTGGGATGACTCATCTTCTATGGGGCTGTTTGTATCCTGGGTGACAGAAACTGCTTATCACAGGTTCCCCCATTGAGCCCCTCCTGGAGCTCCCTGCCCTGATGGAAGCTGCAGGCTCTGTTCCTGGTAAGCAAGACCTTTAGAAGGACATCTAGCTGCATCCCCAGCTGCCTGCCCTTCCTGCCTTCCTGCCTTAATTCAGTCATGTCCCTCCCCTCCCCTTCCAGTCTAGAGCTGTCAGATGAAATACAGTGTGCCCAGCTAAATGGGAATGTCAAATAAACGATAAATGATTTCTTTTTAAGCACACGAATGTCCCAGAAGCATGGAATATACTTGTACTTAAAAAAAAAAAAGTTGCTTGGTTCTCCATCTGTAATTTCATTATAACTGGGTTCCCTGCCTCTATTTCCTCAGTCTGGCTACCCTCCTCTAGCCACACTGACCCCTGCTGGTCCATAACTTTACCATCTCAGGACCTTTACTTAACCACCTCAAGGCCTCTGAACATGCTGTATGTTTCTTGTGGCACTGAGTGCAGCCCCGCAAACTCTTTCTATTATGTCTCTTCTGAACCCCATCCCACTTAATGTCAGCTCTGGGGTAGAAGTTGAGTCTGTGAGTTTACCTAGCAGCAGATGGGGCACTTAGCAGGTACTCAACATACATGAGTGATACTGTTTAATATGTCCCCCTTTCCCTACTCTGCAGCCAAGGAAATGGGGGCTAAGACACGGGTGAGTGGCTAGCCCAAGTTCTCTATATGATCTTTCAAACACAGCCCCGTATACCCTTCAGTAGCTGTCTTTGATGGGTAGGGCACTGGTTCAGGCAAGCAGGGTAAGGGATGTATCTAACAGAAGGAAGCCAGAGGAAAATGAAGATGGTGGGGAGGAAGCAGGGTTCCATCCGTGGCCTTGGTACTGGGACAATGTCACAATATGCAATAGAAAAAATATGTGACAAGTTA
Organism: Cricetulus griseus; assembly: GCF_003668045.3. Taxonomy (NCBI): domain Eukaryota; kingdom Metazoa; phylum Chordata; class Mammalia; order Rodentia; family Cricetidae; genus Cricetulus; species Cricetulus griseus. The sequence continues at coordinate 52,813,143 of NC_048601.1, read as the reverse complement.
CAAAATGTGTGGTTTCATGGATGCTTTTTCTTATGAAAAGGCCAAGTTCAAAATAAGCTAATTGGAAGGGAAAATAGTCGAAAGAACACAAAATGTCCAGGAGCCTGTGGACAGCATAGCCAGCTATGCCTTTGACATCTGTGCTAGGGTGATCATACACAAGGTGATTAACTTAAAGGAGGAACAACTTATTTTGGTTCATGGTCCCAAAGGGGTCAGTCCATGTCGCTCAGTCTTGCTGTTTCAGACCTACAGCTGCACAGCACATCGTGATGGTAGTGAGCGGCAGAGGAGGTCTGTTTGCTCCATGGTAACTGGGAAGCAAAGAGAAAAACATCTGGAGTCACAACACTTGCTATCAAGAGCAACCCCAACGTCACCATGTCTTCCTACTAGGCCTGCCTCCTGAGGGTTTCTGTACCTTCTAATAGCATTAAGACTGGTGACCAAGTTTTTAGCCCATGTGTTTCCAGGGAACACTTAAGATCCAAAACTGCAGCAATTCTTCTTTCTAGAATATTCTCCACATAATGACACTCTCCTATGAATTGTTTCATATACTGCTCAAATCCATATGTGCGATGGAGGCGTTATTTCCTGGATGAGGAAACGGGCACCAAGAGGTCAGGCAACTAACTCAGTCATACAGCTTGTGAGAAGTAGAGCTAGGATTGGAACCTACACACAGGAAGCAGCAGTCTGGCCCAGTTTTCTCCTTACCAATCTTTTTACTGTTTGTAAAAGGCCAGCATAAGGCCAGGCCTACTTAATTGCTCAGCCCCAGAACTCTCCTGGTCTCACCCCAACCTAGTGCCTGGCTTTGGCCTCTCTTCTGGAGAGCTCCTGAGACAGCCCCTCCTCTCCCTAGACAGGCCTGAGTTAAGTCTTGTCTGTATTCTCCCTGAGCTTCAGAAAGCTGGGGAGGGGCAGAGGCTTCCTAGGTCCTGCCCAGGGAGCACCCCACAACACCCTGTCCTCACCCCCCTTCCCCGAAACACAGGGAAGCTCAGCTGCTTTCCACTATCCCAGTCTTCAAAGCAGCCTTGATCCCTCCAGGCTAGGCCTCCCTAACCAGAGTCAGCTCCTGAGTTAGTGTGGCATGCTCAAGAGGGAGGGTCTTGAGGAGGGGACCAACACAGAGGAGACCCTCTTAACAGTTGTTGGGGAGAAATGAGCAGAGAAATGTAGAGTTCCTGTGTGGGGCCAAGTGCTCATGAGCAGAGAATTGCTTGAGCTGCACCTGTTCTCTGCAGTTGGCTTCTGCTGACACCTCAGCTTCACCTCATATGTTTTTCCACACTTTATGGTCAACCACAGTGGCCAAATTCCCTCCGGACCCTGCCCAAGCTCTTCCTACTGTTTGCAGGTCCCTCCCCCTCCCTCCTCTCCCCTCTGTCCTTGCTTAATACCAGCCTGTCAGTCAAATCCCAGAATGGTCATTGCTTCTCTGGAGAACTCTCCCTGAGCAGGCGAGTCTGTAATCACATGATCTTTCGGGAGCATGTCCTATTTGCAGGGTCTTAGTATTGCTGTGAGTCTTGATTTATCTTTCTCTCCACAGGCTGTTGGCATTCTTAAGGCAGGACTAGATCATCTGCACTCTAGTGCAAACCTAGAACCAAATACAATGCACATAGTAGGTGTTAAATAAACATAAAGAATGACTGAGAGATAAGGACACATACTTATTGACCCAGCAAATGCCCGTGAGCTATTTGCATGAAGAACATAGGTTACACTATTTCCACAGCTTGCTGACATTTTTGTGTGAAGTGTATTTCTCTGTGGATATATATATATAAAATCTTCACACAGGAAAAAACCTTGGAAGAACAAATGTAAATTAGTACAGCCATTATGGAAAACAGTGTGGAAGTTCCTCAAAAAAATTAAAAATAGAAGTACCACATGACCCAGCAATCCTACTCCTGGGTATTCATCCAAGGAAAAGGAGGCAGCATGTGGAAGTGCAACCTGCATGCCAAGCACTTAGCAGTCCTGGTCACAACCATCAGGACATGAAGATAACCTACACACCCACCAGTAAATGCACAGAAAAAGAAAATGTGGCATTTGTGCAGTGGAATACAATTCAGCCATCAAAAAAAAAAAAAAAAAAAAGAGGAATTCTGACATCTGTGACAACATGGAAGAATCTAGAGACTGATCATTGGGTTAAGTGAATTGACCCAAGCAGCACAGTCCAGGGACCCGGTGAGCCACCTCATGTATGGGATCTAGGAAAGCTGGTGACTAAGATATTGAGAGTAGAGGGGTCATCAGAGCGGGTGAGGGAAATACTGTTGAAAAGGAACAAGTTATAACCCCATTATGGTGGCTCACAGCTATAATCCTAGGAAGTGAAATTCAAGGTCAGCTTGAGCTACATAGTGAGGTCTGGGCTAGCCAGACTACAGCAAGTAACCCTGTATCAACAAGTCTAAACCAAACAAATAGTAACAAGTTACAATGTATCAGGAAGAATATTCTATGGCCTTCTCTGCTTAGACAGTCTGCAGCGGACAGTAACATACTGTAGCCAAAGTAGCTAAAAGAGATGACTTTTGTTGTTGTTGTTGTTGTTGTTTTGAGACAGGGTTTCTCTGTGTAGTTTTGGAGCCTGTCCTGGCACTGGCTCTGTAGAGCAGGCTGGCCTTGAACTCACAGAGATCTGCCTGCCTCTGCTTCCTGAGTGCTGGGATTAAAGGCATGCACCACCAATGCCTGGCCAAAAAGAGGTGATTTTATATGCTGTCTTCTCAGAAATGATGGATGCTGAAGGTGACAGGTGTTGTAATTGCCATGATTTGACAACTATTAAATGTATACATGTCATGAAATATCGTTCCTCACGAAACTGTATAAGTAATAGATCAATTAAAAACTCAGTCATGCTAAGTGATGGAGTAGCCTGTGTCAGAGGCAGTAGGCACTTGGTTTTCTCCTTGCTTATCTGTTTTCTATTCCAATCAGCTCTGATCACGATCTGAGTGATGTGAGCCAATGATCAGAAGACCCTAAGTAGAACAGGGAGGGTACAGGCCATGCATGGAGAAGGGAGGGGAGCAGACAGTGGAAGTCTCTGCTGCCTCTCCTGATGGAGGGAGAAGTGAGGGTCACACAGAGACTGTAGACTAGAGAAACACCCCAGGCTACAGTGGGAGGTGAGATGGGAGGGAGGAAGGGTATAGATTGGAGCAACAGAAGCATCAGCACAGCCAGACAGGTGCAGACAACAATTCCCTAGTGGGAGCCCCTCCCTCCCAGCAACCAGAATCCCTGGTGCTGTCACCCTCATCTCTCTCTGAGTCAAGCTGGGAAGGAATGGCTGTTGACTGTCATTCAGGCCTTACCAGCAAGCAACCCTTCTGACCAAGGTAGTCATTAATCAGTTTGGAGTTTGGAGAGGGGGTCAGTCACCAGCTTCACCAGGGTCTGACATCTGGACTCTGAGGCCACATGACAGCACCCCACCTGAGGATGGCAGATTTGCCCCCTGGGGGTGTGTGGCTGTAGAGGCCACTAGATCCCCTGTTAGACCTTGAGCACAGAGGTTCAGGGCCAAGTTGGAGGGTCTGGCAGGGCAGGCAGTACCACACCAGAATCCTGGCCTCTTTCTTTTGCCTAGAGGGCACAGGGGGAACCTGCTTAAAGAATAGGGCAAGGGCTTCAGATGGCTCAGTGGTTAAGAGCATTTGTTGCTTTGGCAGAGGATCAGGATTCAATTCCCAGTACCTACATGGCCATTCACAACCATCTGTACTCCAGTTCCCGGGGCTCAGAAGCTCTCTTCTGGCCTCCCTGAGCAGCAGGCATATTTGTCATGCAGACAAATACATATACACATAAAATACTAAAATGAGATTTTTAAAAAGAACAAAAGGACAAAGAGGAGACAACACAGATCCCCCCCCCAACAGTGCTGTCTCTCTTGCCACAATTGACCATCCATGCTGTCCACAGAGGGAGTCCCATTCACACACACCTTCCCGAGAATAATCTTCCTTGTTTGTCACCAAACACTTAATGTCCTTGCTCAAGCACCATCCTTGGTTCCCTGTGGCCTGTGGGAGTGATTTAACAACCTTTGGTTTGTTCCCTAAAAACTCTGACAGAACTGTATTCCCCACAGCTTCTCACGGCATCATCTGTAATTCCTCTTCCTGTGTTTAGTGGTATATTTTTATTAAAAGGAAATAGAAACTATTAAGGCATTGACATGATGAAACACAATGAGGATTAACTGTGATTAGATTATTTTATGACATGACTTGATAAAATAGGTTTTAATTATCAAAGTAAATAGCCAACTCAGCCTGACATCACGTGGAATTTTATCAAGTGGGTCTTATCTGCCTTGTATTCTGAGAACTGCACCTAACTTACTTCCTCTGGACTCCACCTCTTGTAGATTCTACCACTTCCCAAGCAGTGAGTGCCACAGGCTGGCTACTAAGTTTTTACCACGTGGGCTTTTATGGGACATTTAAGATCCACGAGACCCACAGAGAAAGCTAATGATGGAGGGAAATCACAGTTTGAATGGAAAGCACACAGGACAATCACCTGATAACTGGCAGAGACCAAACTGCTACCTGCACCTTGTTGCCTGGCCCACAGCCCTGTGCCCCAACTCACTTGGCCTTTGCCGAGGACTCCAGTAGCAAAGCCCCTGTGCTGGGAGATTGGGGAAGTGGCTGGTCTTCAGGTTTCAGTTTCCTGGGTCTTATAATTTGCTTTTATTTGCTTTCAGTGAACATTTCAGTAAATGAAAGTGGTCACCTGATGAGGCAGCTGCTGAAATCCTCCACAGACTTTTATTTGCTAATTACATACAACATAAAAGTTAACAAAGTAATAGCTGGTCCCAAGCCATTGCTGGGCGCTGGCTCCCCGTCTTCCTCACTCTGCAACACCTTCATGTTAAAAACACATCTTCCCATCAATTCAGTGAGGATAACCACCAGGCAGAAATGCCATGGTGTCTATACCCCTGCCTCACAACTCATGCCTGCGGCAGCCCTAACACTCAAATACATAAAAAAAATAATTAAATAAATTTATTTGGAGACCAACTGCTTTTTGAAAATATCAACATGCAAAGTACCAGCCTGCTTCATGGGCTCACTGTGTGCCCTGGTGAAGATCCCCAGCATCGGTGTTCAATGTGAGCTTTTCTTCCCTTTTCTTGCCCAGGGTCAAGGACAGACCACAAACTAGTGTCAAACAAGAAAAGATGGGGCAGACTGGAGAGTGGCTCAGCAGTTAAAGTGTGAGCACTGCTCTTCAGGAGGCCTTCACGTCTGTCGAAGCATCCCATCAGGAGGCTCACAACTGCTTGTAGCTCCAGCTCCAGGGAATCTGACCTCTGACCTCCGCAGGCATCTGCAGTCACATGTGCACACACCCCATACAATTATAAATAATAAAAATAAAAGCTGGAGTGATGGCTCAGTAATTAAGAGCTCTGACTGCCTTTCTCTCTTTCCTTTTTCTCTTACTTCTTTTCTTTTCCTTTCTTTCTTTCTTTTTTTTTCTTCTTGCTTTTCAAGACAGGGTTACTCTGTGTAGCTTTGGAACCTGTCCTGGAACTCCCTCTGTAGACCAAGCTGGCCTCGAACTCACAGAGATCCACCTGCCTCTGCCTCTCGAGTGCTGGGATTAAAGGTGTGTGTCACCACCACTGGGAACTGGCTGCTTTTCCAGAGGAACTGAGTTCAAGACCCAGCACCTACATGGCAGGTTGCAACCATGCCAACTCCAGCTCCAGGAATCCAATGCCGTCTTCTGGCTTATGCAGGCACTAGGAACATAGATGGTGCACAGGCATACACGTGCAGGCAAAACACATATACACATAAATTAGAAACAATAAGATGAATCTTTAAAGATAGAATAACAGTTGCTTTGGAAATTCTGAAACAAATTTATTAGTTAATGAGAAAATGAGACAGAAGGCAGATACTAAATGAGATTTAAGTCATAGTTTCCTGTCAGAGCTCAGAAAACCAAGACTGTGTGTGCTACCAACTAACTGCCTACAGTTCATAATGGGCATCAAGTCATCACACTATTCTTTGTGCTCTTCTGTCAAGTTGGGTTCTTGTTTTTGTTTTGTTTTTTAATGAAAAAGAATTTGCCAGAGTGGCGATGCACTCCTTTAACACCAAAACTCAGGAGGTAGACAGATGTCTGTGAGCTCAAGGCCAGCCCGGTCTACAAAATGAGTTCCAGGCCAGCCAAGGCTACACACTGAGACCCTGTCTCAGTAAAACAATCAAACAACAAAGCCAAAAGGAATTTTAATGTGGAATTTTACTGAAACTTTTTAGCCCTTTTATGAGTCATTTTCTTGTGGGGAATTAAAAAAAAGGTTTTTTTCTTATTTTCTACCGGCCAGAAAGATGGCTCAGTGGCTAACGGCACTCTCTACCAAGCCTTGGTGACCTAGGTTGGATCCCCATAACTCACACAGTGGAAGGACAAAGCCAATGCCCTATAAGTTGTCCTCTGACCCCCTCAAATAAATAAATGTAACAACAAAATGCCATTTTCTTATGAAAATATTTGGTGAACTGTTTCTTTCATAAATTAAAATCTTTTCCTTTCTGGGCACAGGGTCCTCCTGAGCAGCCATGTGCTGCCTAACTATGGACCTGATGCCAGGGGCTGTTGCAACCACCTGTTTTCCCAGGCACTATCTGCAAGTGGGCTCATCTGGGATGGGGAGGGAACACCTGAGACCCATATGCCCATTCCACCAGCATGGAGCTCCCTATCCACGGTAGAACCTTCAAACAGACCTTCGCTACGTCTACCTACCATGCATGCTAATGAAAGCCATGTGAGCAACATGTGATTTCTCTGGGTAGGAAAACATTCAGACATTCTTTGGAGAGGCTGCCACACAGATAGGCCAAGAGGCTGGAAAAAGAAATATAGTCTGCCACTGGCTTCTTGCTGAAGCCACCTGCAAAAGGCCACTTTGCTGGTATCGGGGCCCATAGAAGTGGCTCTGTTCCATTTTGACTGAAGATCAGAGAGTTCAAACCTACCCTGTTCTTTCAAAGTTAAAGTCCTAAGACCTAAGGGTCTAAGGTGTGGCTACTGAAGGATGTTTGGCCTAAGGTGTGATTACTAGATATTTCAATCCTCAAGATTAGATAACAGGAGGTTTGATCTAAGGTGTGGTTACTTTGAGAATTAAGTAATTAAGTCTGGTTTGTTCCTTGCATCATTGGTAAGGAAGACCTTTGCCCTCCCCTTTTGGTTGGGGTATATAAGAACTTTGAGCAATAAACTCAGGGTGGATTCCAGTATTAACTGGATGTCCTCCCAACTCTATCTTCTGTCTCTAGCCTGCTTCTTTCCTCAATTCACACGCCCTTCTCAGGCACATTCACACAGGTTGGCAGGTTACCAGGTGCTGGTAAAGTGAAGACTGCAGTGAAACTGGTCTGCATTTGTTTGCCACCTCCAGGTTCCAGGTGTCCTCATCTTAAATCCTACAGCTTAACCCCTATCCACGTTTCAGACGGAAGATGAAGAGTTTCCTGTCAGACTGAAGATGAAGAGTTTCCTGTCAGCCTGTGCACTGTTTAGCTTTGTTGTCAATGTAACACAAGTTAATCTGGGAAGAGGAATTCTTGAGAACACACCTCCATCAGATTGCCTGTAGGCAAGTCTATGGGGCCATTTTCTTGATTGATGTGGGAGGGCCCAGCCCACTGTGGAGGGAGCCACCTGGGCATGTGGTCCTCAGCTGAATAAAAAAGCAGACTGAGAAAGCCCTGGAAAATGAGTCAGTGAGCATCACTCTTCCATGGTCTTTCCTCCAGGGTCCTGCCCTGACACCCCTCCATGATGGACTCTAACTTACAAGATCAAACAAACCTTTTCCTCTTCAAGCTGGCTTTAGTCATGATGTTTTATCACAGCCATAGGAAGCAAACTTAAGAGCTCAAATCTGTCCAACAGGTGAACATGCAGACAGACAAAGAGCAAGACTTAGAGGGTTAATGTTCAAACTTAAGAATTCTAGAGGAAAAAACACCTCTTTGCAATTCTGTATTCTTGGTGCTAAAAGCATCTTCTGGCACCTTCAGGCAGTGAGAGCTGCTCAGCTGGGAACCCAGTCAAGCTGTGTGGGTCCCTCTGGGTTGTCAGCATGCCCAGTCAGGTTTACTACCACAAAGATCTGGCTGTTCCCCAAAGTGCTTTGAAAGGCTGCTGGCCCCTGGGGAGCAGGAGCTTAATGGCCAGCTCTTATCAGGTCCTCGGCACTCCAGGTGGGCAGAGGGAGGAAACCCGGTACCCCCAGGAACAAAGGTGACTGCAATCTTTCTATTCAGCTTCCTGACATCTAGAGGCCCTCAAGGCATGATCAATACTGTACTCATTAGCCACAGGCCAGGAGTGGCTCAGACCTTAGCCACGGAAAGGGTCAAACTGTCTGTTGAGCCCTGAAAAGAGTGCCTTTAGTCAGTCCTTAGGGGACAGGAGAGTTTTGTTCTGTTCTTCTCAAGATTGCCATGTCTTGATGTGATGTGCTGCCTGTATCCTGGCAGCCATCTTGTGTTTCAGAGGGGTCTTACCTAAGGGCAATGCTAACATCGTGTGTGCTGTGCCAGGCAGGCATGTGGACAGTAAGTAAAGTATCTCCTTAGCATTTGATACTGCTGAACACACTCTAGCTCTCCTCATGTACAGCATTCTGGGGAGCTGTGAGGATGACACCATTACTTACTCCCATATTACTCTTTCTTATGCAGGGAGGGAAGGGGGGGCCACACAATATTGTTAGCATGGAGAGTGTTGCGGTACCAGGTCCCTGAAGCTGAGGAAGCGCCTATCCCTCTCCCTCCATGTCAAATGCTGCATGAGGCAGGGAAGGGGTTGGGAGGGCAAAGCACAGGGAGTCAGGGACACAACAGAGCAGGACCTACTGGGATCTTGTTTGCTGTGCATGGTGGCCAGGTATGAAAGGACAGCACCCAGCTCAAGTGCAGGGCCCCCAGGAGGAATGTAGCAGGGATAGTACCTGGCCTCCAAAAAGGTAGGTGAGACCCAGGGTGCGTAGCTGGGGAGGAGAGCAGGGTGGCAGAGAGTTAGCCCTTTGAAGAGAGGGAGGCAGAGGCATTCAAGGTCTTAGGAACACAGCCCTGGGTGGGCAGGACAGGAAATGGCCATTTAAGGGCAAAAGTCAGAAATTTCAGATGACAAGGGAGGAAGGAAAGAAAGAAAGAAGGAAGGGAGGGAGGGAGGGAGGGGGAGGGAGGGAGGGAGGGAGGAAGGAAGGAAGGAAGGAAGGAAGGAAGGAAGGAAGGAAGGAAAGAAGGAAGGAAGGAAGGAGATGGTAGAGTAACAGGTTCCTAAGAGGACTGGCAGAAATGGGGTCTATGCTATCCTCCTGCAGTCAAGGTCCTGCTACTGCTTCTGGTCTCTGGGGTAAGAAGAGAGGCCCCATAGCCAGAGAGGAGGGAAGGGCACCATTGAAAACAAGTCATCAGTCATAGTAGACACTCAGGCAGAGTCAGCACCCCAGGAACTACCACACCTTTAAGAAACAACACAGAACTTTATTAAACAAATGAAGGGAAGGCTCATAACAGCTCCAGTGGGAGACAGTGGCAGGCCAGACACAAATCCTTTGTCCCCAGCTCTAGAAAAGTCCATCCTGTGGCATGGCCTTCAAAGGCCAACTGAACTCTTGGTGATCCCATGGCGCCCACACCCATCCACTTGGAGGCAAATCTCTGACTCTCTCTGACAGAGCCAGAACATCTGGACCTGAAGCACAGTGGCCATGTCCCTGAGTTCACACATGAACAGGAATTGTGTTCTCAAGGTATCCCCTTCTGTCCCTGGGCCAGCTAGGGAAGTGCTGGCGGCAGAAAAGAAGGAGCGGAGAGCACGTGGGTGGTGGCTCAGATCTGCTGAGGTACTGTATTGGGTGTCTTACATGACAGAAGAGCAGGTCACACTGGGTCTTTGTGCTGTACAAGGCACAGCAGCTTCTCAGAACAAACCAACAGTTCAGAAGACCCCTGCCAGTGGCTCCAGGGCAGGGCCAAAGATACTCTGGCTATCCCCAAGCTGCACAGAGAGAATAAGAGGCACTCCAACATGCCAGTGACCAAAGCCCTCATGTTGTGAATGGAGACTGACGTTCTCAGGGTTAGAGTCTGAGGTGAGGCCCACTCTGCTGAGGCTCAGCGACTCTCACAGTAAGAGGGCTCAGATAGCACAGGGCTCTGGGCATAGTCCAGGGGACACCCTAGGAGACACCCACACCTGCTTGTCCCCCACATTTCCTAGCAGCAGTAGGACAAGGAGAAGAGTAGGTTTTCATGAAGCAAAAAACCCAAACAAACAACCCCCACACACAAAAGGGATGGCTCGTATGTGTGTGCATGTGTGTGTACCTGTCTCTCTCTCTCTCTCTCTCTCTCTCTCTGTGTGTGTGTGTGTGTGTGTGTGTGTGTGTGTGCCTGTGGATAAGTGCTTACCTAGCAGGCATGAGACTGTGGGTTCCATGCCCAGCACCACACAAACCCCAGGAGTAATGAGAAAATCCTTTCCCTGAGATTGCTACAGTGACATCATCTATAGACAATGTAGAAACAGCTTCCAGCTACTCAAAGCCATGAACAGGAGGAGAGCTTCCATAAGCAGGGCAAACACAGGACTAAGCAGCACCCACATGGGAATGAGGGAGCCAGGAAGTCCTAGCTCTCAAGACTGTGAAGGAGATTTAAAAGCAAACACATTTAAAAACCCTTGTGTGTGTGAACCAGGCAGTGGCTCAGCACAGCCAGGGCAGTGAGGATGGCCCAGGGCCCAGATGTGGTTTCGCCCTGGTGTGAACATGACAGTGACCCTTCCATTGCAGTGTCAGTTTAGCTACGCAGCAACAGCAGCCCAACATACTGGCTAGTGAGAGGCATAGGCTGGGCTCCAGAGCCCCGAAGGAGGACTGGCTTTGCGACCAGGAGGCAATGTGTTGAACGTGGCAGGCGATGAAGCAAGATCTAGGGAGGAAAAGGGAAGTGAGCATGAAGGAATAAGAGCCAATATCCCCCCCACACTCGTCGGGCAAAATCAATATTTAATTGGATCGTGCCAGGGGGATTGTACATGGGACAGCTAGTAGAGAGAAACTGATAGGGCCAGGGGAGGCATGGGAACTATGTTGTTCAACCTGTGATTCTGTACCCAGCAGCCTTCTGCCTCCTGATTCCCACTTGAGGAAATCTGTCTCCAGTGAGGAATCTATGTGGGCTAATCCTGTGGGGGCTGTGGATGAGTTTTACAGGGACGTGTGAGGTTTTTGAAAGAGGATAAAAAAGTATGATCCTTGGGACTTAGACTCCATATATCTACTCGGCCTGAAGCATGACCCTTGACCCTTGACCCCTGACCTTCCAGAGCTCAGAGTCTGAATGGGTCTCAGGATATACTGTTACCTCCCATGGGGCCAAGAGGATGGAAGAGCAGACAAGGAGTAACAAGGACCTGGAGGCAAGCATAGGGTACTCTGGAGGACAGTACAGGGACCCCATGGTAACTCCAACAAACACTGTGAGGAAGGGTCAAGAAGGGTGACAGATTGTAGCAGAACAGCTGTGTGAGAAGCCAGGTGACAAGGATAGTCATCACCCAGCATGCTGGGATACTCAGGAGCCCTACCTTGAAGATCAGAGGCAACACAAAGAGGGTCTGATTCTGAGGCATGTTGGGAGTTTTGTCTCCCAGGGATAGGGCTTCTGGCCATAAAACTGTCCTCTGTCCAAAACCCCTTAACATTGAGATGAGCAGACACTAAGGGCCTCTTAGACATCCGCCTACAAAATGGGAATCAGGAGACAAAGGACAGTTGGGTACAGCAGCATGGGTAGGACACTTCACAGTTGCAGAAGATTTTTGGGGAGAGGCAGCCCAGAAGTTGGACAAGGCAACCAAGACCTTAGGGTACCAGAAACAAAAGGACTATTGAAAGGAGTAGGATTTCTCATTTTTCTCTATGGGGTAATCTTTCCTCAAGGCTGTCTAGAACCTCTATCCTCCCATCCTAGCTTCAACTGTCAGTGGTGGCCCTGTCTGTTTGTCTGTTCATCATCCATCTGTCCTGAAATTTACCTGCTTATACAGCACTGCCAAGTTCTCTCATCCCATAGCCTGCTTAGGGAGCCTGCAAAGTCAAGATCTAAGTTCATGTGACACCTTCCTCCCCTGCCCCATCTGTCCCTGGGTCTAGTTGCCCCTTTTGCTCTGACACAGGCTGCTGAGAATGGGGTTTGGGGCCTGGATCCCACCCTTACCCCAGGAGATGACTCTTTTGTGGAGGCTCTCCAGGCTGTGCCTGTGGCTAGAGTACTCACAGTGGGGGCTGTGCTGAGGGCTGGCACGGGGTGTGAGGGCCAGGGGTGAAGCAAGTTCCCGGGGTGCACAGACTGTGTGGTAAGCTGAAAGAGCACAGGCTGGTGAGACCGGGCAGGGTGAGAGGGTGCAGGGTACAAAAGGGGATATGTGGTTGGCCTCACCTATGATGGTGACCGCTGTCCCAGCCAGCAGGGCAAAGAAGGTGAAGAACATGACTTGGTAGGAGTCCAGGAAGTGTGACAGGATGCTGGCTCCATCTGCATCAGGGGAAAGACAGACATCAGAACACCAGGTCCACAGCTGGGTCCCACTGAGTTCTTGTGCTACTAGACATATGTGTGGTCCACCATGCCCCACTGCCTGGGATGCAGGTGTTCAGACAAAGGCAGAATCTTACTCTGTTCCTTGGGCTATCTCTGTCCAAACTAAGTTTCCTTCCAGGAAGTGTTCTTAGGTACCAGCTTGGCACATCAGGCTTTAGTGCCCTTTCTGCCAGGGAGGCAGCTAGGCTGCCCCAAAGCAAGAAGAACTGTTCTGAAAAATGCCCTGTGTGTTTAGACCATGAAGGATTGGTGGGACAGAAGCTCACAGGACAGGAGCCCCTGACTCCTTGCCAAGAGCATTGGGGTGGCGGTAGGTAGCTATTCTGCCCCAAAGCCATCAACCTCTATGAGTGGCCTGAGTCCCAGATCCCTAACACCTATCTGTCACAGTGTTACACTCTCCACTTCTCCCTAAGTATACCCAGGTGGAAAAACCACCCTCACACCAGCAGCCTCCCCCAGCTACTGGCCCCTTTGATCTATGTCCTGTCCCAGAGGGTCAGCATGCCTTCAGGTGGCCAAAGAACAAGGTCTAGGCCTTGGTGACTGCAGGGCAAGTCTTGTACTCAGCTGGATAAGAGGTTAAGTACCTCCTAGTGTCGGGAGGGCCCTGAGCTAACTGCTGTCCTCAAGTTGGACTTCTTGGGGACAAGAGTCCCAGTGGTGAATAACATTACTTCTACACAGGTCAACACATGTCTGGGAGTGAGAGTCTAATCTGTGTCAACCAAGAAGTGATACTCGAAAGACAGTCTGCAGCTGTTGAGGACATTGGTTAATGGGTTGTCTGAGGGAAATGGCATTGTAAGCAGAGGAAACAGAGATACCAATGGCTCAGGAAGGCAGCCTTGTGTTCCAGAAACAGGCAGAAGGTTGCTAGTGCTACAGCAGGAAGCACAGCACGGAGATGAGTCACAAATGAACAGAAGAGGCCAGATGGGTCTCAGGGACCACTGGGGGGATGTAGGCTTTGCCCTTGAGAAATGGAGCCATGGAGGATGTTGAGCAATGACTTTGCTGAGGATGGGGTGATAGGGGAAGTAATGCCTAGTGTCAGTGACAGCAAGAGATTGTCACTCTGAGAGACATTCTGTGTTTCTGACTCCTCCAACTTTCACACTATAGGTGCCCGCCAACACCCAAGCTCCTCTGGCCTGTCTCTCCCTGCCCAGGTCTGGGTCAGTTGACATCTCTTCCATGACTCACAGGGGCCAGGTCCACGGCGATCCATCACAAAGGCCACAGTGACTGGAATGGTGATGGCCTGGTTAGTAGTAGGGCTGGAGAAGGTCAGGGCAGTGGACAGAGGGCCCTGGCTGCCAGCTGTGGGATCTGAAACACCAACTGTGTATGTGATGAAGCTGGGCAGCCCAAATGACTTCTCTTTCACAAAGGCTAGCACAGCTGGGGATCCGGATTTCACCTGGAAAGAAGGTAGTGTTAAGGAAGATTAATCCACAGAGGCTGGACCACAAGTGGGACTGCAAGTGCCCAGCTCGTCTCTAGGCATGCCCTTCTAACCACACATGCTGGATTTCACTCCCAGGACCAGGTAGGCCTTGATACCTGGAAGCATGACCCACATTTGGGGTTTGCTAAGTAAGGCATGTTCAATATTACTGTATTCTAGTTAAGAACAAAAATGCTATGCCAACCCAAAGTAGCACCTAACACCAAGGCACCATGAAGCAGTATCCACAGCCCATCAGAATATATACTTATATATAACTGCTCTATACACAGTAACTATACACTCCCTCATCTCTTGTGAGCAGTTAGCCACAACAAGACAAGAGAAGCAGACAACAGCTGCTTACCTCCAAGTTCTCCAGAATCTCCACAGCACCAAAGACCTTGACCTCGGAGCTTGTATAATGGTTGCTCAAGAGGATTTCTGCCTGGTTGGCATAGAGCCCTGGACTGAAGGGGACCTCAGCTCCCACCTTCTCTACAGAGGTATGGCTGCTGGGGATGGAGGCAGTGACCACCAATGATGTCTTCTTCATGCTCAAGTGCTTCAGTTGCTTATCTGTTAGCCTGTGCATAGTAACTGAGCAGAGGTACTGGCCTGTGGAGAGAAGGTTGTTCTTCTATGTGCACAGATTCCTCACTCTGACTGCAATCTCTGATAGGGAAATTCCTAGACAAACTTGGAAGCAGCTGAGAGGTCACCTCCTCCAGGATGCCTTCTAGAAAAAGCCCTTCAGAGATGCTGAGCCAGCCTGAACACCTTCTCTGTGAACAACTGTCCTCTCACTATCTCAGAATCCTCTGTTCATGAGGTTTCCATCTGAATAGTACTCTAGGAGCAGCTCAAGCCCCAGCTAGCCTCGCTTAGAACAAGGGCAGATAATGGCAAACAGACATAAGACCCAACCATGGACTACAGGTCAAGACAGAGCTGATTGCAGTGTAGCAGGAAGCCTTGTGGACTATGGCTGTCTGGGTCTTGTCCTGTCCTTAGTGTCTGGCCCAGGGCAGATGAGCCAGGTGGAATGAGCAGGGCATTGGGCAGCTGGCAACCTGGAAATCTGGACACCTGAGTTGTACTCCATCAATGACACACAACTACAGGTCCCTGGATGATTAACTTCCTTGCTCAGCAAGGGCCTCCCCTGTGCTACATGCTGGGGGAGGAAGCCCTGAGTGTGCCCTTGGGATACATTTGCACTCTCTCAGCCAGCAGCAACCCCTGCCATGCAATGGGGCCAGGCAGGCTCACCAGCCTACAGTGCTGGTCATCAGCCCAATCACTTTAGTGTCCTCAGCTTGGAGCAGCTGTGTTTCAGCATGCTCAAATATAGCTCATGACTATGTCATATGGTGCCAGTCACCTCTTACCCACTCTATGCAGGCAGTAGCGACATGGCAAGGCACTGTCATCCTCAATCTAAAGAGGGAGGTTTAGAAGGGTCAGTCTCAAAACTGAGTGGTGGGATTATGGAAAGACTTCAGCCTGGATTTGGTGCTGAGCTCTGCAGAGTATGGGTGACGCCAAAGGCTACACCCTCTTGGCAGACATGGAGCAGCAACAGAGACTACAGTGTGGTAACAGCCTTAGGCTGGATTCCCAACAACCTCTGCCTGTCTGCACATATGGCCATCATGAAGTACACACTTATGACTGACCCTAGACATCCAGCAGGCAGACTCATTGCATTTTAATTCTTTGCAAATTTACCCAGAGCAGAATCAAATCCTGGCTCCACAGTGAAGATATCACGAGCAGGGAAATCAAAGACATCTTGTTTGAATTGGTGTTGACAGCTGATGAGGGACTCTGGGTGTAAGGCTTCAATGACTTCTCGCTGGGCAGGGGAGCACTCACCTAAAGGCACAGAGTTGGGGGCAATGATCAGGTGAGAAGGGCTGGACCAAG
This sequence comes from Cricetulus griseus, assembly GCF_003668045.3. Taxonomy (NCBI): domain Eukaryota; kingdom Metazoa; phylum Chordata; class Mammalia; order Rodentia; family Cricetidae; genus Cricetulus; species Cricetulus griseus. Next base: position 52,797,060 of record NC_048601.1, on the reverse strand, counting down.
CACAAGGCCACCACACCCATAATGACCTAAGATGAAGGAACAGGTCTATGGAGGCTGGGCAGGCATGAATGACATCAGTGCCCTATATTATTCCCATGCGAGGAGCTCAGGGGTTCATGGAGCTTGGTGAAAGTAACGTGTCTTTTAATGAAACTAAGGATCCTGATCCAGGTTGGGTTACTGAATGCCGGGGCCACCTCAGATGAGAATTCAAGCATGGATGCTGAGCCTGCACAGAGGGCATGGTGACAGGCAACCTGCTGATGTGTGGCCTGTTGCAGTTAGCAAGGAGAATGGCCAGCTGCTTCTGAACACTGGGAGGGCCGAGGCTCACCATAAACATACTGCACATAATTTTGGCAACAGTATTTTCCCACTTGTACTAAAGGAGGAAAGCAGCATTTCCATGATGTCATGAATGTGCCCCATTAATCACAATGAGAATGGTAGAACCTAATTCATCCGTTAAGTGGTTAAAAAAAATCTGTATCGACGTATTTATTTCTGGTACTTGCTGTCCAAGGCTGTCATAGGCAAAGAGTGAGATGGAATGCTCTATGCATGACTTGGGAGAGGTAATTATAAAAATCAAAACCAGCTACCAGCCTGCGATGTCATTAGTTTCCACCATCAGCAGCGGTGGACTGCGCTTGCTCTGCCTCATGCCCTAGGGCTGCAATCACAGCTCTGACTCAGCGCAGGCAGTGTCTTGGAGCTGAGCTCTTAACGAAGGCTCCTTTCACGCTTCAGCTTATGGAGGCCTCGAATTTCTTAAAAGCTGCAAGGAGTGGATGAACTGAGGCTAAAGGATCTCTCTCTGGAGTTAGGGGTGAGTCTGAATAAGAAAAGCAGAGCTGGGGCTGGGGCTCAGTGGTGTAGCACATGCCTGTGGTGTGTTAAGGCCCTGGGTTTCATCCCCAACACCACAAGACAAACAATAAAAAACCCAAACAGATAAAACTACCCAAAGGACACAGATGTTACTCCCCATTTTCCGAACCTGGCAAGGAAAGCCCAAACACCCAGAATCCACTTGTTCTATACCAAGCAGGTTAGAGCTCCTGTCTCCCACGCTGACAGTCACTTTGGATGCTGTGGCTTCCTGGATACCAGCTTGGGTAGAGTGGAGGCGACGGGCCACAATCTTCTGAGGGGTGCCAACCACTATCTAAGGAGACAAGGCAGTTGTGCTGAGTGCTGATTGTATGCTGGGTGGTTTTCATGACCTCACCTGTGCTCCAGGCAACAAAACATAATGGGCTTACAGCTTAAACACATGACTGGAGTGTGGCAGGGTATCTGTTCGAGCCCTGACTGGCCATCCCAACTCTCCCACCCTAAGAGAACAAAGCTGGAACTGGTAGAGCACCTGGCAAGGCTGGGATCAACGGCAGGTGCAGGGCTAATGGCAGAGTGAACCTGCTTAGTGGTCCAGGCCAGGGTGCATGTTCTTGCCATCACCTTTCCTCTGCTCACACATCTGGTAAACTAATCTTGCCACAAGGACAGAAGACCCACTTAGTTGACTATTCCTATTCAGAATGGATCAATCTGACCCAAATGCCTACAGAACAAGGCCCCCTCCAGAAGCCAGCTTGCTCACACACATCCCACCTGGTACTCCATGGGCATTTTCTATCCTTTCTGCAGACCTCCCCCAACTGGGATATTCTTCTATCTCCCTCTGCAAGGCCTGCAGACCCATGTCCCTCTGAGGCTAGAATGCTGGCCACCCTTTCTGGGTGGGGGCCAGTACACTGGGGGCTCTTCTTGTAGGCCTTTCCTATAGCATAGGAAAGCCATGTTACTATACTGCCTCCTCCCAGGAATCGCTGCTGCCCAAGGAACCAACGGAGGTACCCACCACTGCCCTCCCTGGCCCTTTGTCCTACTTCTAAAAATATCCTCTTTTTTCTTTTCCTCCTGGCCACACTGGGTCTTCTTACACTTTTTCCTCCTGTTATGCTCAAACCCACACTCAGGTGTCTCCCAACATACCACCCCTGCGCTAGATAGTCCAGTGTGGCTCTAGCCTTCAGGAAGGGACTACAGACTCACTACCTAACTATGCCCTACCACCTCAGCTGACCCACTCACTACCTCAGACACCCATCTCAAACTTTCCAGGACCCACCATCTTCTTCCAGCACCACCTATCTCACAGTAAAGAACCATTATCTACCAGGTCACTGGTGACAAACCCAGAAGAGTTACTCCAAGCCTCTTCCATACCACCCCATTCAGTCCACCAGCTGCTCACCCTGCAGCAACTTCACCGCTATATGCCTTTGATCTGCATCATTCTGATTTAAAACCAAAGCTCTGTGCAGTGTGAAATAAGCTACCACTCTACCCAACCCAGAACAGAAACAGCAGCAACACCAACAACACAGGTTGAGCAAACAGTGAGAGCCTAAGTGCCACTTGACTTGTCCCCTCCCCATGTTAGCTCACTATGCTATATCACAGTGTGGTCCCTATCCCTTGGACACAGGTGAAACTTGCCCAGTGGCTGATCTTAGATTTGAACTTACACAGATAAGGCTTGAGTGTCTAGGTTGTCCTAAATTACATAGGCTGCTACAATCTCAGCCTCTCAAGGAAGTGACACTGCAGGCATATGCTGAGCTGAGGCCACTCTTAAACCATTGCACCCAGCCTCCCAGCCTCCCAGGCATTTACTGACCTGTCCATAAAGCCAGACCTTAAGTCCCTCCTACATGTACCCTATGATCCAGCTCACCCTAGGCTCTGCTCTCAACACCCCTTGAAGCCTGCTGGCCCCTCTTCTAATCATTCTCAGAGGCCTCTCCTGGGAAGCAGAGCTTTATTAATCAGAGTGCCTCTATCTGCAACCACTGCCCTGAACCACAGCAGCACTAAATATGCAAACTATTAGGTTAAACTGCTGGATTCGATAAAGCACATGCTGGCTCTAAAAATGAGACAGGTTTGGAACTCAGCCAGACTAGGCTCATTGATTCATTCTTGGCTGGAGAGAAAGGTTTTTCTTTGCTTTCATATAGACTCAAAAGGTGACTTGCTGGGGGAACTTTAACTTTGCTGGTGACACCAAATCACTGGGATGCCCATCCATGGCCTGAACTCCCTTCAAGGAAATGCCCACCCCAAAGGCTGCATGGCCACACTGGCTCCCAGACAAGCTTGGGTGTTGGTGGGTGGATAGAATCAATTGACTGGATCTCTCTCCTCCTGCTGGTTTGGACATGAGAGAGATGCATGAGAGGGATGAACAGGGGGCTGGTTTTTATCTCACACTTAGTGGGTGGCTGATTCTCCTAGATCTTGACAGCTGCAGACAGCTCTGGCAGGAGGCCTAGTTATTTGTTTCTTAAAGAAAAGGGAATCAGAGGTACAGCCAGCCTTTGTACCTGCTGCTTTGGCAGTCTGGATTTCAGTTGCACTCAACCAACAGAAGATCAAAAATATTTAGGGGAAAAGTGCATTTGTGCTGAGCAGGGACAGGCATTCACTCAACAACAGGCTAACAACAACTCACACGACTTAGCATCAGTTAGTTATCGTAAGTCATTAGAGGTGATTTCAAGCATACGGGAAGTGGCAAACACCTGGAACACAGGGACTCAGGAGATTCAGTTCAGCTCTTACTGGCTGCAATTGCCTCTGCCTGCCTTCAAGTCCTACCTCCTTGAAGGTCTTCAGATGTCCAGTGATCTCATAGTAAACAGTCACAGATCCTGCATCTCGGGCCATAGCCACGCCTGTCTTGGGGTCAATGTAGAGGACACTGCTGGCTGAGGAGCTCCAGGTACCTGAGATACCTGGGAGAATAAGACCAGATATCATCCATCTTGTTCACATTTGGTCACGATACACCAAACCTAGCTCCCCAGGCCCTCTGCCTGTGAGGGCCTCCATCCTCAGGGAGGAATCCACATAGGCTACCTTTAAAGTCCTGCCACCTGCCTACACCCCTTCTCAGGGGGTACTGACTCCCTCTGCTCATACTTTCCCATCTGGAATCTGTTTTTCACATGAAACTTTCCCAGCCCCTGGCCCCTACCACCCCACAGTATTATTAGTTCTTTTTAGAAATGGAGAGCAGACCTCACTGCTGACATGTTGATAATAAAAATAAGACTCACAGGTTGGAGAGATGGCTCAGTAGCTAAGACTGCTTATGCTCTTGCAGAGGACCTGGGTTCAGTCCCCAGCAGCAGACAAAACACTCATACACATAAAATAAAAACAAACAAACCTAACAAATAATAATAATTCCAGCCCAAACCAACTGAATATTCATAAAATTGCTGTCTGGATTAAATAGGTAAAATTTACTCTGTAAATGCATGATTTAGTAATAGTTTAATAAAAGTATGTTAACATATTTTAACAGCCTCTTTAAAAAAATTAGATCTTAGGCTCAGTGTCACACAGCACTTTGTTGCCAATAAACAACAAAAATCCAAGAGCCTCATTCTATCTATAGCAGTTATTTCTTTCTTCTTTCTTCCCTCCCCCTGCTTCCTTCCTTCCTCTTTCTTTCTTTCTTTCTTTCTTTCTTTCTTTCTTTCTTTCTTTCTTTCTTTCTTTCTTTCTTTTTCTTTCTTTCCTCCTTTTGAGACAAGGTTTCACTGTAGGCTAAAACTAACCAGGATCTCAATGTATTGACCAGACTGTTCTCAAACTCATGTCCATCTTCCAGTCTCAGCCTCACCAGGGCTAGGATCACAAGCATGACACTCAGCTACTATTTCATTTCTTCTGGAAGTAATGAGGCCAAAGAAAGGAAACCAACCAGGAGAAAAGCAAGTGTCTGTGTACAAGTTACAGGAGTGTGGGGACTCATTTTCGGCTCAGGTGTCCCAGAGCCATGCTTGTATATACCACTAGACACTTAGTAACCATACACTTGTGGAGGCAACTGGGTAATAGAGTATACATACAGGACACTTCCACCAACTGTAAAAATTTCTACAGCAGTGCTATTCCAGGGTAGGGACTAGCAGACTTTTGCTGAAAACCACCAGATAGTGAGTACTGGGCTCCATGACCAATACTATATCCACTGCTACCTGGCCACAAATGAACAGGCATTGCCAAGCGGCAGGTTGAATGTGGCCTTTAGGCTGTATCCTTCGAGCACCCTTTAGGTTCTACCGGCCCACCTCCTGTGATGTGGTACCAAGCACTTCCTGGGGTACCACACTCTAGCACAAACCAGCCACATCCCTCTTACCTCCCAGGCTAATGAGAACACTAGCCAGACAGAGGATGTCACCCACCACCACAGTTCCAGACAGTTCTGGGGTGATAGCCTGTAGGACAGGTAGTGGCACAAAGTCGGAGAGGCCCAGGTGCTCCACATCCCACACTCGGAGCAGTGTCAAGCCCACACTGACTGTGCGGACAATGCACGTGTTGTTGGTGGAACCTTTGCCAATCTGCACAAAGTCATCTCTAGGGGCAGAAGAAAGGAGAGCTGAAGCTCAGATGAGAAGCCCAAGGGGAAATATAGAGAAATATTCAGCCCTGTCCTCTACTGAGCAATGCTAAACTGACTGAGGTCCCAGATGTGGCTATATTGAAGGGGGTACAGACTTGACACCCCTTCCTTGTCATTCTTGGAACACAACCCGCAGCACCCAGTAGGATCTGCCAGCATCATCACCCTCACACGTAGAAGGGAAGCAGAGGCTCAAGGAGGAAAATGACCCACAGAGGACATGCTAAGAAGGTGCAGACTGCCTTTCACTGTATGGCTAGCTCAAGCACTCCTGCACTGTCTCTTCCGGTGAAGCAGGAGCAGGAATGTGCATGGTGCACCTGTTATGGGAACCAAACAAGCCTGTAGTGAGAAGGCACCCCTAACACACCTGCTCAGCCCTCATGGTAAAGGATGCCAGAGGTGACTGGAGCAGGTAGGAGTGAGGGCCATGTTGTCTACCTCAATCCCTGACTCCCCATGCCTCTGATGTTGACTGCAGACTGACTGCTACAAGTCAGTGCTCCCGCTACACAAGGCCAGAGGGACTTCTAAGGTATGGCTAAGGGCATCAAGACCTGAGTTCTACCTCCTCCAAGTCAGGCAGACACATGGTACTTTGTGCAGAGTCCCTCATGGCCACTCTCTCATTGATGGGAGTAGGTATATTCTTTATGTGACAGATAGGAGAGACTTGGGGAGGTGAACTACATGGTCAGACTCACAGGACCCACAAGGATCAAAGCTGGGTTTGCAAACAGGTTTCCTGCTCAGGCTCCTGCCATGCAATGCCCCTTATACCTTCCTTCAGGGTTTTTTAGCCAAAGGAGACACAAGTGTTTTCAGGCCCAAGGAAAGTTCCAACACTTGGATAGTTCAAAATGTCCTCTCCCTCAGTCAAAGTGTCTCCCTCATACCTCTATAATGTCTCAGGGCAGTGGCCATCAACCTTTAAAATCATGGAGTCCCAAGCCCTGTGGAAATGTATCCCTAACTATCCACAGAGGACTGCTGATGCCAGACTGGGGACCACACTCTGAGAGCTGCTGCTATCTAGTGGACTCAGACATTTGGCAGGCCACATTGAAGCCTGGGTTCTCTTGTCACCCTCTCCATCCTCACAGCAGGACTGAGACTGCAGCAAAAGATTAAAAAGAGCCAGCCTAAAAAGAATCATGCTTGGAGGTATTCAAACTCCACTTCATAGCTGTGTAGCTCATGGTAAATGGCTTGACCTTTCTGGGCCTCTTGACAGGGCTAGGAGAGGAAGCAGAAAGATACGGCAGCTGGCCTGTGGGCAGATGCTCAGTGACAGTGGTTTCTTCATCACGTGCCAGGCGGTGTAGTGCATGCGCCTTCTTCTTCTCCATCCATCGATGACAGGACCAGACTGACATGCACCTTCTTCTTCTCCATCCATTGATGACAGGACCAGACTGACTGCAGCTGCTCACATTTCCCTGCACTTCCTTTCCTGGTCACATGGAAAGCCTTCCACAAACTCTCCTATCTCAGCTCGCAGGAGGTGTGCTCTGCTTCCTGCCCATTAGGGACTGTCATCATCTAACAGTTCCTGCCACACACAAAGGCCTGGGCCTTTCTTTCCCCTCACTCCCTCTGTCTCTTGATTGGATCTGCTGCTTCCAGGCCTGGTCTGTGTGGTGCAGCAAGCCATCCCTTCAACCATCCTCCCATGGCAACTGCCTTTCTTTCGTCACCTATCTGGACCTATATGTATGACATCCAGACACGACTGAGACCAGCCTTCCTTGTGAGAAATGAAGAATGCTCAGGCCTTACCTGTTAGTGGCAAAATTGAGGACTGAATTGTGAGCATGGAAGATGTCTCCAGAGTTGTCATGGAAGTGAACTGTGAAGGTCACGGTCATCCCCAGAGGCAGAGCCGCCAGCGCTTCCTTGTGCTGAGTGTGCAGAACTGGGCTCATGGAGATCCTCAGGTATGAAACAGGAGAGACCTAGAGGACACCATGCAGGTATGGTAATACCTGCCCGATTGAGTCTCTTATCTCAGGGACACTTAAAGGAGTGAGCTGGCTTCAGGATGTGGAGAAGAAAGACCTTCCCACCCAGTGACATAGTTTTCATCACCTCATATACCTAGTCAACCTCTAAAAGACCCAGTGAGCCAGGATCCATGACTCAAAACTTAGGTTGTGGGTCACATGGCAAGACCATCCTCTGGACTGTGACTGTAAATGTTCAGAGTCATGGGAGGAGCTGTGTCTCAGGGCATTTGAAGTAGAAGCAATGGCCACTGGATAGAGAGGGGATGTCACTTGCCTACAGGGGTGCTGATGAAGGCCAACAGTGGGTCTCTAGAGCCCAAGTCCCCACAAAAGGCAGGTAAACATTTATCCTAACTCTAGACGAGAATCCTTCACCTGGCCAAAAGTTGTCATCAAAATCCAAAGTCCACTAGGTAGGTTAACTGTTGTAAGGTCAGGATATGATGAACACCTAGCACTTTCTGTCAATCAAGTAGTAGGTAGGTGGCACCTGCCAGGGCTACTAAACAAAACAAGCTACAGCCCAGGTGTGAACCAAAGCATCTGATGACAGTGTACCTTGTCTTCTAGGGCTCAGAAGGTGGCGGCAATGAGATAGGAATGCCCAAGGAGCAGGTCTCTGTCCTTGGTAGGCATAGAATGTCAGAATAAGGCCTTGGGCGTGGTGAACACAGTCCAGAGCCACTGTATGGCCTTGAATAAGGCACCCTGAGTCAGTTTTCCTGCTGCAAAATGAGCTACTATGTCCTCAGAGCTGATGCAATTATTTGCATGTCTGGTCATGAGCACACTTCATGCTGCACAGAACTAACCATGCTCAGGAACTGCACTGATCTGGGCAGGGGCTCAACAGTGGATGTGGGAATGTCAGCAGTCAGGTGCAGTGGGAGAACATCAGCACACTTGCCAGGACTGCAACTCTGTGATTTCGGGCTATCTGTGGACTTCACAGGGCCTCAGTTTTCCCTTCTGTGAAACAAGCTAGGTGGCATCAATAACTCTCCAGGACATTTGGCTCCAATGGCTCACAATCTAGCCAGGGCCTCTGCTTGTGAGTGGTTCTTGGATAAATTCCTAAGCAGAATTCCTCAGCTGGAGATTGAATCACTTTTACACCCAAGAGAGGAAGTGTCACCTCTGATCTTTTACTCAGGCAGGGTGAAAGGCAATCCTACCTTTACAGAGACAATGACAGTCTGGTTGGTGCCAAAAGGCTCCTGTGCAATCACTTCAAGGGTGGACACCCCAATTCCAGAGCCGGACACCAGGAACCCCTTCTCATCAATGTGCACAATAGGAGCCTTTTCAGGCCCATCGAGGACACGGTAGCTCAGAATGGCTGCACCATCCCTTTGGGAAGCAAGATGATCTGTTTTTACCATGCATGGAGGGACCAGAACACAGGAAGGAACCCAGTACATTATCTTAAGATTTCACATCTGTGGCTTCAGCCATTTCTTTCATCTTTATTTTTTTTAATTTAGAATCTTATTTTACATATCAATCCCCCCATTCCCTCACCCTTCCATCCTCAAATGTCCCCCACCGACCCACCCAATCCACCCCCACCCACTCCCCAAGGATAGTGAGGCACTCCCACAGAGGACCATCAAAGTCTGTGACATCATCTGGGGGAGGGCCTAGGCCCTCTTCTGTGTATCTGGGCTGCAATAGTATCCCTCCATAGGGAATGGGCTCCCAAACTAGGGACAAACACTGGCTCCACTGTTAGAGGTCCCATAGACTGCCCTGGCCTCCTAGCTGGCACCCACATTCAGAGGACCTGGTTCAGTCCAATGCTAATTCCTCAGCTTTACAACTGGGGTCCTTGTGCTCTCATTAGGTCAGGTCAACTATTTCTGTGGGTTTCTCTAGCACAGTCTTGGCTCCTTTGCTTATCCCTCCTCCCTCTCTACAACTGGATTCCGGGAGTATGGCTCAGTGCTTAGCTGTGGGTGCCTGCTTCTGCCTCGATCAGCTACTGGATGAAGGCTCTAGGATGGCAATTAAGGTAGTCATCAATCTCATTATAGGGGAAAGGCATCCTCTCCACTACTGCCTAGATTCTTAGGTTGGGGTTATCCTTGTGGATCTCTGAACATTTCCCTAGTGCCAGATTTCTCTTTAAACCTATACTGGCTCCCTCTGTTATGGTATCTCTTTTCTTGCTCTCCTCTATTCCTCCCCTGTCTTAGTCTTCCTGATTCCTCTTGTTCTCCTCCCCATCCTCTTCTCCCTTTCTCTTTTTCCTACCCCCACCCCTTCATGCTTCCAATTTGCTCAGGAGTTCTTGTCCCTTTCCCCTTCTTCTGGGGACCATGTGTTTCTCTCTTAGGGTCCTCCTTGTTTCCTAGTTTCTCTGGTGGTGGGCTCCTGCCATTTCTGATCTTGGTATCTCATGTTGCTACTGCTATGCAGCCTATCAGTCACCCCCAGAAGCCAATGTGAAAAACTCACAACTTAGAGAGCAGTGCATATCTAAGGCTGAACCAATAGTATGGGAAACCATGAGACCAGAGTTCCATCTTTTGAAAAAAAGACCAGTTCTTCAGCAAATCATTTTCTCTTACTTAAATGAGGCAGCCTGGAGTGGAGGACAGTGTAGGGGCTCTGAGTTGTATGGACCAAGAGCTAGCCTCTATTTGCAAAAACTGATAAGGAAGGGTTTGCTGCACTTCATGTGCTCCTTAACATGATAATCAAGGAGAGACCTTCAGTTACCACTGAGAGCTCCGGCAAGCTGCTTGCCTATGAACCACTAGCACTCTTGAACCACTCTAGATGAGCTTAAACAAATGTGATGGCCTCTGCCTGGACTTTCTTCTACCAGTTCCCTCCTTGTAATCTGAAGAAGTCTTATTCATCCATTAAGATCCCCATAGGTCAGGCATCTCTGCCGATGACATTCCTCCCCTAAATCTCCTCAGAGAAGTCCTTCTCTGGGCTCCACCTGAAGGTTACACACCACTTTCTCACCATCCTTCCACTGTCTCTAAAGGCATTGTATGTCCTTCACCTCTGTGGACATAGAGCCTAATGTAGCATCTTGTCCTGAGTTATTTCTGACTGAATGAACCCCAAGTGCTTCATGCAATATGGTTGTATGGCTCTGAGTCCCCCACTCACCATCTGCTACTCAAGTCTTAAGTCATGTTAGGAAAAGCTTCCTTGGTGAATCCAAGAGGGAGTCATGCTTGCAGCTAGCCTTTAAAACAACACATTGCCAGCATTGGCATATGCCAACACTGCCTGGGGACTTTGTTAAAGTGCAGCTTTTCCTTCAGTAGCCCTGAGGTGGAGCCTAAACTTTGCATTTTATCCTGTTCCCCAGTGCCACTGCTATTGCTAATTCATGGGCTCTACTTTGAGTAAGTAGCAAGTCTTGAAAACACAGGGGCATTTGAAAAATTTAATACTTCTAAGTTTGTACCTTTGTCCCTTTTAAAGACTGAATTCAGCAGTTTATAAAAATGAGTTTTGGCTACAGGGAACAGAAGAGGGACCCAGAGGATTGAAGGAGGAACAGAGGTCATCCACCAGAAGAGAAGGGGTACCCAATTCAAGCACATCACCCAGAAAGCCTCCCTGCATGTACCCAGGACACCTGACAACTTTGACAAATGGCTTGTTGGATGGGACAAGAGTGCAGCTCTTGTCCTCACAGAAAACAAGAGCTGAGTCACACACCTGTTTGTCTGCAGCTTTATAAGTGAGTTGGGTGACATCAGTATTTGTTCTGCTTCTATTTCAGGGTTCAGCAGCCGCAGCTTTTCAAAAACCTGGAAAAGAGCAAGCCATATTTCCTACCCCAACCAGACTCAAATCCAGTCAAAGCATCTGCTCTCTCTCAGGTGGCCTGGGATGTCATGACCTTTAGGGTATGACAATGTCAGACCAAATCTGATCCCCTCACTTATAGATGTTCTGAGGCCTTGATGGGAATTTGATCCTTTCTCCATATAGCCCACTACTTCCTCAGTCCTTTTGCTTAGACTGTTTTCAGCCTGGCTCAAGGGCCCACACATTCTGACACTGTGCATGGAACTCCCAGCTTCTGACAAGACCAGATGGGCCTCCTGAGCAGATAAACAGTTCTCTGAGGGGGAAAGAGCTGAAGTTACCCCTCAAGACCTCTGTGCTCATCTTCTACAGAATATCCACATATCCACAATGTGGGCTCTGGTACCATCTGTCTCTAGGAGCTGGACCAGAGGCAACACATCCCAAAGGGAGCAAGAAAAACAGCCTTGGGGAGACCTAGGGGGCTTTGGTGTCAGGAACACCTAGGGCAGAACCAGAGGCCATCTTCACTCAGGCAGGTGGTCCTGAGCATGGAATGGCATCACTGACTAACTAGGGCCTTGGCTGCACAGTGGACGCATTCACAAGCAAGTTTCTTCCCATTCCCTTACAGCATGGCCTCTTTTTAGATGGAGGTGAACTCACTTTACCATCAACATGAGTATATCAACAGTACCAGCACCTTGGGAAGCAGCACCTGTCAGGCAGGCACCAGGGAATGGGGAGGCCTTGTAGTAAATTGGAGAGTAGAGCTCCAATAACAAGAAGGCTGGGCTTCACTCATCTGCCGATTATGTCATGTGGTAAACCCATACTGGCAACAAATAAAACACACCAGTGGGCTGGACCCCACTTCCCTGGTTTAACTTACTCCAACTATAGTGGCTGTCAAGAAGAGAAACTGACATGGAACCACTCAGACTCAAAACTACAATGCCCTGCCTACAAGTCATGGGTTCTGTTTAACCAGAGAGGTCTATAACAGTGTCTGTATGAGTGTGTGTGTACTTGGGCATGTGTCCCTCTGGACACACATGTGTCTGTTACCTGCTTGTGTCTTTATGTAGATACATGTCTATGTGTCCCTGTGTGAGTGTGCATGCATGTGTCTGCTTCTATGGGCTTGTGCACCTGTGCAAGAAGTGGTGCGAGAGTTGGAGAATAGCTATTTCTTTCTTTGAAAATCTGCTTCTTTGTCCCTGAGCCTAGCATGCATGAGGAGAAAGGGGGTGGGCTTTTCTTCTCTAAGAAGGGATATGAACTTTTTTTTCTTTCTCCTGGTAGTCAGTGAATACCTCAATTTTTCTTTGCAGCTTACAAGAGTTCATGGGTTCCAGAATCCCAAATCATCAGCAAGATACCCTTCAAGCGAAACACCCTCTTCAGAGGCAAGTTATCAACTCCTCGTGTGTGTGTGTGTGTGTGTGTGTGTGTGTGTGTGTGTGTGTGTGTGTGTGTGTGTGTGTGTGTGTGTGTGTGTAAGCTCCCATGAGGTTGTATCTGTTTGTGGGATCATGCATGTGTTGTTGCAGAGGTCAGAGGTCATCTTCAGGTGTTATTTCTTAGGCAACATTAACCTTGTTTTTAAAGCCAGAGATTCCCACTACTCCAGGGCTTGAAGATTAGGTGAGTCTGGCTGGCCAGCAAGCCCTAGAAATCCCTCTATCTTTACCTCCCCAGTGCTGGGCTATAACTACAGCCACCATACCAGGCTTTATTTTAAATGTGTAGTAGTGTTCTGCCTACATGCAAGTATGTGCGCTACATGTGTGCCTGGTATCCACAAAGGTCACAAGAGGACATCAGATCTCCTGTAGCTGGAGTTACGGATGGTTATGAACTACATGTAGGTATTGAGACCTGAAGCTGGGTCTTTTGTAACAAGGGCCATCTCTTTAGACCCACATCTGGTTTTTCTTTTTTAAGCTCAGGTCCCCATACTTGCACAGCAAGCACTTCACTAACTGAGCTATTTCTCCAGCCCAACTTTCCTGTTTTACAGGGCCCAGAGGTACAGTCTCATCCAGAAGTAGTAGGGAAAGGTCTAAGAAAGAGATGGTAGAAACAGGCTCTGGCAGGGGAATCTTTGGGCCAGAGTGAGTTGGTCTCAGTGTTGGTCAAAGGTCCTCCTCTCTACATCATAGAACATACTCCTCCAACCCTGTGTGGCCTTGACCCTTTGTCCCTGGGGTCTCTGATTCATCCACACGTGGCCTGCGTGGTGGGCTCCCTGTCAACCCTGGATGTGTTAATGCTAGAAGTGGGGAGAAACAAGCCTGCCTCTATTAGGAAGTGATTGCTAAACAAATGCAGGTGATTAAAACTCAGGCATAGTGAGCTCCCATCCCTATCAGCAGTCCCTAATATCAAGAGACACCCCGCCCCCCCAGACCTCAACTAAGAGTAAGCTGCATTTCTGGGATGCTTCAAGATACTGCCAACCTCCAGGCCTCTGCGCAGGCTATTCACCAACCACTCTCATTCTCTTTGGAGCTGCAGTCAGCCCCATCTCTGCCTCCCCTGGCACCTTTCTATATACCCTACTTTCTATCTGGCTCCTTCCCTGATCACACACAAGGCGAATGTCTCCAATTCCTCAGCAGCCTAAGCAGTCCTAGTGGCTGGGGTGGCACAAGGCCCCCATCCTAGAACTCAGGCCACGGTTACACCCTCTGCCCCTTACCTGAATTTGGATCTCATCTGAGAGCTCTTTGCCAAGGCCATGCAGCTGCCCAGCTGTGGGGTCCATAGCTTTGACCACCAACCGCAGTCCAGTCCGACCTTTCACCCGGCCATGCACATTCATGGCAAAGTTGTACTGAGGCGGGAGCCGGATAGATGCCTGGGAAAGATATCAAGCATGTTTCCAAGAAAGAGGCCCAGGGCCCCAGCATCCCTAGAAGGGTGATAGATGGACATACTGGCCCCAGATAGGTATCTGACTCTTCTCAAAGGCCACTGTCTTGCTGCCAGGGTCAGATGACAAACACAGAGTGGGACAGAGAGTGTTCATCCAGCACCATGGGCCACATTTCACCATGTGGGGGTGTTTAGAAAACTGTGTTCACACAAGAGCCACTGTCTTTAGCAGCACATCCCCAAGCCTTCTGTGTGCACAGGTATGTTAGGAGTCACCCAGAGAGGCATGCTGGACCATGTTGGGTTTCTTGTAGAGCCACTGATATAGGGTATCTGAATAATCACACTGCTGGTGTCCCATGCAAACAATCCAGGCAATACCCTGGCCCTCAGGCCAGGACCCCAGGAAGCACTGGTCCTGTGTTACATAAACTTGGACAGCTAGGAAATTCTTCCCTTGGCTTTGGCCTTCTTCTGCTGCCAGCTCCACCATCCATGGCGAAGACCAGAACAGATCTTCTAAAGCAACCTCACTCAGGACACTGTAACCAAGGCTGCTGTGGCCAGAGCCTAGAGCCAATGAGCTGGTATTGTGCAATTTCCCCCTTGCTGGGTGAGCTCTAAGCAATCCTTTCCTGTTCATGGGCCTTAATTCAGAGTCTGCCCTGTCCAGCCCCAAGATCTCAGAGGTGGCTGGGATCCTGGAGGAGGGGTGATGGACAGGGTTTACCCTGAGATAGACCAAAGAAGAGATCCAGGGCTGCCTGGTACCATGACAAAAAGCAGGTGCAAAGCTAAAGAGCCTACCCCAGAACCTTCTGGAAGTTAGGTGACTTTCCTGAAAGGTCGATACTCTTGCTGTTAGCAGTCACCTGCAGTTGTAGTTTGGCTATGGTTTGCCCCAAAGGGTTCCTGTTTTATAAATTTGGGCACAAGAGGCAATGAAGCTCATGTGGAAGTGGTCACAGCAAAGTAACTGCTGGGGAGGGCACTGTCCTCAGAAGAGATCATCATAGACTTCTTTGACAGTTCCTGTTAATTCCTAAGACAGTGTGTTGAGATGTGTGTATGTAGGTACACACACACACACACACACACACACACACACACACACACACACACACACACACGGTGGGGTGGCAGCAAAGACTCTTCCCTTTCCAAGCCCTGGGTTCCTGTCTCATGCCATCTTTCCGTACACATCTCATACCACAATGCCAACTGCCATGCTGTGACATCACCAACAGGCCTTCAGTAGGGCAATGCAAATACTAGTGCCCTGTTGTGAAACTCCCCAAGCTGAAAACTAAATAACCCCCTTTTCTCCATAAAGTATCCTGCCTCTGGTATTTTGTTATGGAAACAGAACAGAGGTAGATATACCCTAAACAGCAATATGTAGACTCCTGTGAGACAATGCGATGGGACCCTAAACCAGTAAGGATGCTGGTTCAGGCAGGGAGTTGGGATTTCTGGGTGGTTACCTCATGGTGCCTCCCTCGGAGGTCCAGGACATCCCGCTTGGTGACAGACCAGTGGAAGGTCAAGCCTGGCACAGCATTGCCAAAGGAGAAAGGGCTCTGGTTGCTGGTGATTCCAGTGACGTAGACAGGCATCTGGGGAAGCAAGGCCTTGTAATTGCTTGTCCAGCACTGGGTATCCCCTCCCCCACATTCCCATCCTTACTGGTGCCAAAGCTTCCCTTATGCAGTGGGAACTGTGCCCTGGTCTTTCCTAACCTGACAAGGGCAGGGCAGATGATCTGGGAGTTTGACATAATACAAACAACACACATAGGCCGGATAAAACCCCCACCTTGTCACTGTCACAGGGGGCTGTGCATGTAAAGTCCCTTTCTGGACTAAATCCTGGAGTTCTAGGGTGGCCAAGTTTGCCTCACAATATTGCTCAATTTCCCCACACTCTCAGGCCTCTCTCCTGCTCCAGCAGAGAGACTCTGCTGTTGGGGATGGACATAATGGGGTGAACACTTAAACCTGTTTGCTGAGTGCCTGCTGGAAGGTACTGGTGAAGGTGATGTGGCTAACGGAAAAAAAAAAAAAAAAAAAAAAAGATACCAAGCAGGTTGCCTGGGCGATTCCTAGCCCAACACTTACCATTAGACCTCTCTAGCCCCAGGTTCCTCAGTCATGTACCAAAACAGTGCAGAAAAGACTGGGCCTGTCAGGGACACTCATGGACTTTTCCTCATCTTTATTCCCTATGCAATATGGTCTGACAGCCACACAGAAGCACTTACAGCATATTAGATGCTGTAAGTCACCCAGGCACAACTGAAAGCACACAGAGGAGATGGAAGAAAATGTCACTCCATTGTACTTTGGAGACTTGCATGTCCTCAGATACAGAAGAACCACATCCACCTGGGTGATCTTGGGCAGAACGCCACCTTTCTACTCATCTGTGATGTGATCCAACCCCACCTTGAGTACTATTACAATCACCCAATGGAGCAAGTGTATGGAGCATACACTGTAGAGCAAGTACCATAAACCCAAGACCTGCTATGCCAGGCCAGGTGCCAGCCTAGGTGCCAGTAGCCTCAGGAACAAGCAGCTATCAGTAAGAAAACCCACAAACATGGAGCTTTGGGGTAAGGGTTGACACCCATGCTGCAAGTGATCTGAGCCCCACAGATCAACACTCTCCACAGATGGAGGGTAAAAGTGGTTCCCTCACAAGTCATGGTGCACAAGCAGTGGCCTGTTAAGAGGCTGGGCCAGAGCCTAATGCCTCCTGACTCATCAGGCTCCCATCTCACCTGGGTTCCAGTCCTCATTCGTGTGATTGGGGCTCGAATCCTCACTGCCTGGAGCTGTAGCACTTCTACCTCCACATGGTCCTAGAAGAGAGCAGGGGCTCAAGCTACTTGGGATGTTGAAAACCCTCCAGGAGAAGAAGGCATCTGTCCAGCTATGAAACACCAGTAGCATACTCATTTGTCTGAGGAGGTCTTGCTTTGGATGTCTCACTCCATGGGACCAGCCTTTTCTTTCCCCACACACTGGAAATCCCAGTCGGGTCCTAGGTCGGCAGCCCTATCCTATCTGATCCAGCTGCTATAGGTCAGAACTGTGAATAGGGGACCAGGACCCTGATATGCTTTTTTATAGGCTCAGTGGACCTCTTAGGGTAGGCCTCAGACACTCCCAACTCCATACTTGGCCTATCTGCCTCTCTCACTCACCAGGACACAGGGAAGAGTAGAGGAACCAGGTTGGGCCTGATAGCAGCAGGCATTACATCTTCCCTTATCCTTAGCTCCATAAATCAATAAATCCGACCAAAGACTTCTTCAGATGCTTATTCAGATGCTGCTAACTAACGGGGGAGTTAGGCTAATAAGCTTTTTAGCTCTTTAGACACTGCTCGTGTGGAGTCCACCTTCCTTTTCTGTGGTGGTTTGAATGAGAATGGCTTCCAGAGACTCATTTATTTGGGTGCTTGGTCCCCAGTTGGTGGAACTGTTTGGGAAGGACTAAGAGGTGTGGTCTTGTTGGAGGAGGTATGTCACTGGGAGTGGGTTTTAAGGTTTCAAAGACCATGGCATCCCCAGTCTTCACTCTTGGCCTCATGGTTGTGGCTAAGATGTGAGCTCTCAGCTACTGTTCCAGCACCATGCCTGCCTGCCTGCCTGCCTGCCTGCTGTCATACCCCCGCCATGATGGAGATGGACCCTGAAACTAAGCAAACCCCCAATTAAGTATCTTTTAAAAGTTGCCTTGGTCATGGTGTTTTGTTACAGCAATAGAAAAAGTAACTAAGACATCCACCTAGTGCCCTGTTATTTAGGCGAGTGCTTGTTTAATAAGAGAGGTCCAATAAGTCCTTCCTTCCCCTTATCTTTCTCATTGCTCAATTCTAGCTGTTTCTGGACCACCCCTTGGCCTTGGGATGCTGGTGTATTCAGGATTGGACAGATGGAGCCAGCAGCATCTGACAGAATCATATGCCCAGAGTAGATGTGGAAACTATAGGCTGAGCCAATCAGAATAGTTGGTGACAAAACCCCTATACCCTGCCAAGGACCATGATGGGAGACAGGGGAAAGAGAGGGCCCAGCAAGGTGAGAGAAGGCACAGCTGGGAGGGCCAGGGCAAGAGTAGAGAGAAGGTCATGGGGAGAGCCAGGGCTGTGCTTTCTGGCTGATAGGAGGAGAAAAAGGAGCCTATTTCTGAAGTCAGTCTTTTCTACAGAGGGAAGAGAGCAGGACATCCTGAGGTCTTTCATTTCACTCTCTATGATGCCTGTGTGAAACCTGGGCACCACCAGGATGGTTTTATATGCTCTGTGCTTCCTTGCCATCTCCACAAAGTCGATACACAGAATTGGGACAGCTGCCTCTGCCATTCAAAAAGACTTTGTGGTTTAACTTGGATTCTTGGAAGCAGATACTGAAACTGCTAGATAAAGGAGCCAAATCAATGAACTCAATGTCAGATCAAAGTCAGCCTCAGGGAACCAAGACTACCAGACCCATGGGGGTGGCCACTCATCAGGCCCCCAGGCATGTGCTTAGATGCTCCCAGTGTAGAGAGTTGCACAGGCTGCTCACAAGGGGCCTCCTAGAGAGATGTGGTGACCGAGGCTTGAATAAACTACTGCACACCACATAAGCTCTCCCGTGAGCAGAACCACAGGAGCCTTCCAAGATATCTATGTGAGCTACTGTGGCAAAGGAGCTGTGTGTGAGTGTGTAGGGAGATCCAGATATCCTTCTGGTTGTATCATATAGGCCTTCTTGGGAGTAGAAATGGCCACCCACTGCATTCAAGAAAGGGAAGCTTTCAGTCTTTGAAAATTGACTTTCACCTGTAGTCAGCAACCCCACTGGTGTAGGTCAGGGAATGCCTCCAGGAGACAACGGCTGCAACTGAGGCTTCCAGCTTTCCTGCCGGCCAATAAAAAAGCAACTGGGAAATAAGCCCATCAAAGAGCCTAGGCAGCCAGAGACAGTGGGCCAGTGATTAAGGAGGAGGTGAGCAGATGACTAAACTACAAATCCAGGTCTGAAATTACTGGCTGTCATACACCATGCTTCCAGCACCCACCTGTGAATCTAGGCACACACTGTTACACACAGAGCACCTCACCATTACCACATTATCAGGACCCACTGCAGACAGTGCACAAAAGAACCCAGAGCTCTGACCTCAGGCAGTCCTGGGCCAAGGCTCAGAATCACCACAACAGCCGTGAGCCACTAGGAGCTTTGTCACACAATTCACCTGCAAAGGGGGAAGGTAGCAAAACACATACTGAGGAATCCAAAGTACCATGGTTAGTGTTGCCCAGCACAAGTAACCTTGTTATATACCACAGAACCTGTAGGGCTGGGGATATTAGAGATCTTATCCCAGAGAGCAGCTGAAAGAACCTAGGAGGCTCAGTCTGGAGAAGAACCATCTCAGGTCTGGATATGCTCAAGGAGGCAGGGATCAAAACCACAGAAATCTGGCCGCACCAAAACCACCCCCAGGAGCCAGTCACCAGTGACATATGTGATACCTGAGAAACAATGATGACCTTGCCAGTCTCAGCATCCACCGCCTGCACGACCCCCAGCACAGAGCCATTGCCAACCATGAGCCCACGCACCAGCCCAGCACTGCTTACTGCTGCCACGCTTTCATTGTTGATGGAGAAGAGGATGTTGGACTGAGGCTGGGGGCCACCCTCGGAGGTGATCTAAGAAGTGAGAAACAGTGGCTCTTGTCAGGACCTGCCATGCTGGATCCCTCATCATCCCACGAGGCTAAGAATGGCAACAGTGAAGGCATATGGCTCCTACCTGCATCATGGCTCCAATAATCAGTATCACCTTCCTGGGTATCAACCTGAACGGAGGGAAGACCTGGATGTGGAGGCAGAAGAGAGAATGGACTGGCATCTGCAAGTACTGAACATGGGGTATGGACAACCCTCAGCTGAGGGGAACTGGCAGTGCTGGGGAAACCTATAATCACAGAGGTAAGGACCTGATCTCTCAGTGCAGATTTCAATGTGTGGCCCCAACTAGCAGTACTAGTACTTCCTGATGGCATTTTGGGGACCACCAGGAATCCTCTGGTCTAATCTACCTGAGACCTATGAAGCCAGAGGTGGGTCCCTATGATTTGAGGCCTGAAAAGCCCTGTGGTAAATGAGGGTATCTGGGGTCCCCAGAATCCTGACTGCTCTTTGAAGACTTGCCTCCAGCACTACTGAAAGCAAACTGTCTTGGAATAGGGCTCTACTTCAACAGCTGTACCATTTTCCTGCAAAAGAAAGGGCTCAAGAGCAGTCAATAGCCAGGTGGATACCCCATCTCTGTAGCAACCTTGCTCCACAGCCCCCACAAGTTCCTGCTTGTCAAACATAAGAAGTGCTCTAAGGATTGCGTGGAGACTGCTCTGTGCTGAGAATTAGTGTTGGTTGGGCTGCGCTATTTATAGGCCAAAATGAATTCCTCACCACCAGTAGGAGGAAGGCACACTTCCATCTGGAGGCACAAACCGCCTCCACCCGCTTCTGACGGCAGATCAATGAAGCCTGTCACCCCTGTGTGGCTGAGGCCTGTAGAAGACGGTGCTATTGCTGCTGCTGCTAGTGGGTAATTTGGGGATTCTTGGGCAATGTAGCCTGACCCTGGCTGCCCTGACGTCTGCCTACAGTGGGTGACTGTGAAAACATAGACGTAGAGTAACCTACACCACACTGAGAGACAGTGTAGGGGGTCTCAGAGCTCAGGTGATCCTGAACAACTTGCCCCAGGAATCCCCTTTCTGACCTCTTCTGCCTGCACAGCCCTGGTAGGTACTCATGGCCCTTCTGGACCTGGGCTAAGGCTCAGAACTGTCTGGAGGAGTTAGTTCTACACAAGCTAAAATCAGTCTATGGCTTCCACCTGGCCACTGCTTTCTGGAAAGAATCTGCCTGTCCTTTTACCATGGGACAAAAAACAGCATTTCTCTGAACTGTATGGACTCCTGTGCCACAGAAGGAAGTCAACATCTCAAGCTCCCTCTGGTTCTGCATCTCACTGCTGCCAACCACATACTTGGGAGCTGGTGACTGTGCCTTCTGCTCAGAGGACATGGTAAGGCACAGACTTCATCATGGCTTCTCTTTATAGCTGAAATCCCTCACCATAAAGACACATCCAACCAGGATGGAGCCCACACAGAGCAAAGGGAGCAGAACTACCTCAATTTGTTGTGGAGTGGAGCTGACTCTCTGTCCCGATTTGTCCGTCACACTTGCAGACAGGCTGGTCTGGCCAATGGCCACGCCATGCACGAGGAATGTGGCTGTATAGTTGTCTAGAGCTTCATCGAGAGTCCTGAGACAGAAAGAAGCAACTGGATTCCTTCCTTCTCCAAGGAAGAGCTGATTGAGAAGCTACAATGGGAGTCAGCCCCATCCCCAGGACACCCATCCCAACTCCTGTGAGGGCTCACATCAGTGTGATTATCTGGGAGGCAGCTCGAAGCTTCAGGTCCATGAAGGTGAAGTACTTGGCCAGGAAAGGCTTCTTGTAGAAGTCCAACACACGGACATAGGCTTTGACTGCCTTACCGATCTCCACCTAAGGCACAGGCTCAAGAGTCATTTCTCATGATCATTCCCCCAACATGTAACATCCAAGGCTTTCAGGGACAGCATCACCCAACAACAGCTCAGACCTTGGGAACTGGGGACAAGTCATCCAGATGTCTGGGCTTGGACAATCAATGAGTGAAAAATGATGAGTTGATAGTATATGGGGGCTAGGGAGGCTTGACCATAGCATGGGGCATGAACCCTGCTCTCTGCTGGTGGGCTACCAACCAAATTAGAGAGACAGGACACAGTTTAGAACAACATAAGCACAGGGAGCTTAGTGTCTGATCAGCTCACATCTATGCAGCATACCAGCAGGCACTTCAGGAAAGGAGGGCCTGGAGTGCCTACTGAAGAGGAATCTAGTGAGCACGCTGGAGGGAAGCTGCCTGTGGCGGCACTCAGGAGGCTGAGGCAGGGGGATAGTGAGTTGAAGGTCAGCTTGAGATATACAGCCAACTTGTCTGCATAAGAAAATACTCAGGGGAGCATTTGAGGCTGGGTAATAGAATCTTAGTTTTAGGCTAGGAAATCTAAGCTGCCTGAAGATCCCTCTTTCAATGACTAACCTTTTCATCAGCACAGGTAAACAAGGACTAGGCAGCAAGCCCCAGAAGCCTAGCTTCAGCCACCTCAGCTCTAAACCAGTTTCCCGCGGACACAAAAGGGAAGCCTAGGTCTGTTGTTTATTTGCATCACAGGAGCACTTGGCAGTACTGTGTTTTACTCAATTGCCCCTGAAATCCCCAAGAATCTTCATCCTACATTCCGGGGCAAAGCTCCATGCTCAGCAAGGTATATGCCAGACTGGTGACTAACCTATGTGAGCCAGAGGACATGCATTTCCAAGTCAAGGCTAATTCAGTCAATCCTGAAGGCAGGATTTACTGCCAAGCTTTACTGATGACAACTGGGATGAAGAAATATAGCAGGGACATCAGCCTGCACTGTCCACAAGAAGCATGGGAGTCAGAGACGGCAACGTAAGTTCAGCCACTCTGTAGGGGACAGAGTAGGCAGGGCACAGGAGGAAAAGCAAAGGATAGAATGAAACATTTTCCAGGACATACTGTCCCTGCTTTATGTGCATCATCAGAGTGGGACATGCAGAGAAGTGTCTACTGACCTTGTCCACCACTCGGACATAGAGCTCCTGGATATCCGAGACATGAATGATGGCCTTTGCTGGGGCTGGGAAGGCCAGACATAAGTCATGAACCATGACAGTTGATGAGCCTGGGAACAGAGGATGCACCTGCAAAGCAGAGGTGGAGAGGGTCACAGGCCACAAGTCTCATTTCTGCTCAAGGGGTCGTTAGCAGTATCTTGCCTCCTGAGATGCCATCACTTAGGAACTAACTGGCTAGAAGTAGACACAGAAGATCCTCTGTCACCCCAGCAGCCAGGGCATGAACCGAAAATGGGGTGTTAGAGCCAGAGAGATCTAAAGCAGCACTCATCTCAATTTTATGTTTTATAAAAGTGGGGGGGGAGGGGTTGATCAAAGTGTGATGGATGAGGACACACACGGAAACCTAGAGGCAGAAGACTCAAACCCAGGATGGCTTGGCCAGGTGGCTCTAATACAGCAGCACACCCCTTTGAATCTCATCTCATGTGAAGCTGCAAATCAGGAGCTGGTAGAACTGGGGACAGACAGCGGCTTCCAAATGAGTTCTCTGAATTCACAGCACAACAGACCTGATAACAGACCACCCACATCACCTACTTCTGGGCTCCTGTGGGCCTATCCATCTCTGCAACCTAGCTTTGCTTGAAGTCATGACCAACTAACAAGTTTTAGGTGAATGAACAAACACAAGCTTGAATTCCCTAGTCTTTTAGCTCCCATAGTACCCCTTTATCCTTCCTTACCCATGCAGCCCTAGAGACTCCCCTAAGCAACCGCAGCTCCAAGCACTGGTTCCTCGAAGGGGACATCTGACTATCAAACATGGACTTGCCACAACATGTCCTTTAGGCATGTGTTTCAGCTGGGTGACTTCTGGATCTGGGCAGGCAGGCAGGGACAGGGCAAGTTACATTCTGTTACAGTAGGGCTTAGGGGTATAAATGCATTCAGCAAGCAGCTCAGAGTTTGCAAACCTAGTTCCAATACCAAGAATTAGTTGGGTGGGGTGGAGGTGTGTGTGCAAATAGGTTCTCCATCAAAGGAAAATAACCAACTTTCTGCCTCTTCCCCGAGCTGCTGGCTCCAATTTCAAGCCTCACTTCCCTCACCAGATTGGCATGCTCTTCCCTCCACTGGGCTGAACTCCCCCATTACTGTTTGGAATTTTTCAGCTTGCTTTTCCCCTTCATGCTGACCTCCACCTTCCTGAAGACTTCACAGAGCCTGGTATCTGGCACTAGTGGCCTGTACCCAACCTCCATACCTAGATAATACAGAGGCCCGCAGCTTTGAGTGAGTCTGACAAACCAGGTGCTTAAGCCTGCTTAGCTTTGCAGGCAGAACTAGCTTGGTCAAGAATGGGAAGCTCTTAAGAATTCTGCAGAGATCACAGACCCTATGGATTCTGATCCAACAGCTTTAAGATACAGAGACCATGCCTCAAAGGCAGGGTGGAAACAGCCTAGAGATCCAACCCACAGGGGCTCAGTTCCCCATTTAGGAGCACAGCCTCCTTCACAGGGAAACAAGGCCTTCAACATCCAGAACAGGAGGAGAGGAAAGGAGAGAGCCAGTAGGGAGAGTCTAAGCTGAGAAAGGCCTAAGCCCACAGGTAGCTAGGGGTGGATAAAATTGGAAAGCTAGGCCAAGCTGCTACATGCAGGTGTAACTGAGCTCCAGGGCACATCCAAGCAGATGAGGTGTGCCTGGCTTATTTAATATGATGGCTTAAAGTAGATTAACAAAGATCCCAGGGTGGGAATCACACTTACATTCCAAAATGATGGCTGTGGGATCTAAGCTGTTGCCGCTAGCCAGCCTGGCATTAAATATGGGTGGAGAAGCCACCAGTCATCAGGATTTGTTGGGGATGGTTATTTCATTTCCCCTAAAGAAAGCTCATGCAAAATTGCATGGAGGAATGCGCACCTCAGAGAACATGACCCGAGCCCCCAGTCTGAGGCTCATACAGGAGCTGCTGCTGTCAGGAGCTGGCATGTCCTTTATAACCTGAGGAAATTACACGGTACACCCGCTGCAGACAGACCCACATGGGCAATGCAGGCGTGGGTGGACTTTTTCTTTTTTGTTTTCCCCTCTGTCCTTCAATAAAGAAAAAAAAATCACTTTGCACATTTTAAACAAAAGCATAAAATGGCAGTGGGAAAATCAATTGCTCTTCCACTTGGCTTCCCAGAAGATGGACATTCAGCCACCTTCCAGATGACAGAAGGGGAGGACAGCACCAGGCTGCATGTGGCCTGCTCCACTCCTAGACTCACTTCAGCTCACCTTGTCCTGTAATAAAGCTTTGAGTCTGGTGATGAAGTCACTTTGAAGACAAAGAAACAGCATGGAGAGAAGTAGTAACCACATGGAGACACTGGACCACTCCTCACTAGACTGTGTAGGTGGCTCATATATCTCAAGAGTCTTGTCACCACATGCTTCTTGATGGACATTCAAGAACACTGGGAAAACACAGTGGGGGTGCCTAGAATGTGTTCTCATTTCTAAGTGTTGACAGTGCCACCTGAGAATGTCATCAAGTACTGAGCCCAAGGGAAAGTCCTGTCATCAGTTTGGAGATGATGAATGCATTACTCCTCATTAAGAAACTGTATGGCCTATGAGCTCACCAGCCCCACCTTCCTAGGCTCCTGTTCACACTTCTGACTTGTGGCATGTGACATTTTCAGATGGAAAAAGACCCTAGTAATATTTCTGACCATCACTGGGGCCATTAGCTTCTCTTTCTTCTGATGCGCTCATCAATGCCATGAAGTAAGTCAGGTCACTATGCAAAAGGACTTAGATCTATGTCTTCAATCTCTCACCCAGCAGTCTACAGGGATGACCAGAGCTCCCATGAGAACCACAGGTATCCCAGAGTCTCAGCCTGGATAAAAACTTCATGTAGTGGTCAGCTCTGCCAAGTTCCCAAGAGTAAGAGTAGGGCTAGGTACCACACCATCCACAATCAGCCTCACAGAAGATGCAGGACACACCTGAGATCAAGCCCTACAACCATCACCTCCTATCAACTCATCCCCTGTATGCTTCTGCTATGTCCTAGGACATCATGGCTAGCCACGCACTGCAGTACTGGCTGAGCAGTAAAAATGCACTATTATGGCTCACCAGAACAGAGTCTGCAAGCATTATTTCTTGTTACCACCATACTCTGCACTAAAGCTTTGTTGAATGAACACAGCAGAAAGAAGTGTCAAGTGCTCAGGGCACATCAAGCTCTCAGTGACAGGCTAAGCTCAGAGGACTCATGAAATATGAGGAATGGTTGAGAAGGAAGAAATCCTGAGTTTAAATCAGGTAAACACTCTTCTGTGCAAACCAACCAAAAATAAAATAAAGGCCCCTTGCAGAGGGTTCCGGGGGCTGTGTGGGCAAAACTAATCAGCCTTGCTCAGCCTGGGGTTCATTGTGTGGGCATGAAAACTTCCACTACAGCCTGCTGTGTGCGTGACACACTCACATCTCTTCCAAAGACACTGAGAAGCCAACTACATACATACAGGAGCCATTGTGGAGCCTCAACTCCCTATCAATAGGGAAGAACGAAGCATTGTCTAAGAGCTACGTGAGAACGGCTGTGGGCTTTCTTGTCTGTGAAGAAGAGAAATGAGAATGCTGCTAATTAGCAGCTGCAAAATGCCAAAGAAATGTGCAAATGTGTCCTTCAGAGACAGCCTTCTGAAGGAAGCTGGGAGCACCCGTCACAGCCCATCAACACTCTGAAAGATCCTGCAGGTTGGGAGAGGGAGAAGGAAATAGGAACTGATTTCCCCTTGAAGCAGTTGGAGGAGAAAGCAGAGACCCAAGGTCAGTGTTCTAGGGGACCTGCTGGGACAGAAGCCACACTCAGGTCTGCCTCCATGGTACCACTTCCCAGGGTGCCAGACTTGCCTCAGGACAGAATGGCTGCAGCCCACTGTGACTCTGGGAAAATGGGGGGCACTAATACCCACACAGTGGTAACCCAAGAATGGCAGTGTCTGCAGGAGCTCAGAGGTCTTCTAGGGGAAGCTGTAGTGCTGGAATCCTTGAGTCTTTCAAACAAAGGTTTTGGCTTCTATTTGAATACCTCCAGATATGGTGTACTCACTACCTATACATATAGCCAAGCCCCAAATTGACTTTGAAGAGCACTCGTTCCTGAATGAAAGGTCTTTCTTCTGGTCACAGTTTCACCCTCAGCTTACTCAGGAAGGGCAAACTGACTAAGAGGAACTATAGTTGGTTGCTGTGGCAACAGACATACCCATCCTGATTTCAAATTCCCCTCTTCTAGATAGTGGGAAGTTATTTTTAATCTCTAGAAGAACACAAAGATAAGGTATGTTTCCAGATGTGTAGATGAATTTCAACTGAAGCTTTCCTCCTAGTGTCAAGGCACACTCACACACAGGGCTGTGCAATTGTTCCTTCTATTATAAAAGGAACAATGAAAAAGCTTGGGAAAAATATGATTATCACACCTACAGTTCCAGCTACTCAGAAGGTGGAGGTAGGAGGAGCACTTGAGCCAAGAAGTTCAACGTCATCCAGGAAATGTAGGGAGACCTCGGGTCTTAAAAATAAAAAAGCTGGAGAGATAGCTCAGTGGTTAAGAGCACTGGTTGCTCTTCCAGAGGTCTTGGATTCTATTCCCACCATTCACATGGTGGGATTAAAACCATTTGTAACTCTAGTTCCAGGGAATTTGATGCCTTTCTCTGGCTTCTGGAGGTACTGCATGCATGTGGTATACACATACATGCAGGCAAAACACTCATACACTAATAGTAAAAAAAAACCCAAAAAACAAAAAACAAAAAACAACAACACAAAAAACAGTATACATGCTGCTGGAAGATTTTTTTTGGGGGGGGGGTTTTCGAGACAGAGTTTCTTTGTGTAGCTTTGTAGACCAGGCTGGACTCAAACTCACACAGATCTGCCTGCCTCTGCCTCCTGAGTGCTGAGACTAAAGGCATGCACCATCACCACCCAGCACCACACCCCCAAAACAACAACAACAACAACAACAAAAAAAAAACACTTTTCAATAGGAAATTAAAACAGATTAGAAAACACAGACCCGGGGCTGGAGAGATGGCTCAGAGAATTGACTGCTCTTTCAGAGGTCCTGAGTTCAATTCCCAGCAACCACAACCATCCATTATGAGATCTGGTGCCCTCTTCTGGTGTGCAGATATACATGGAAGCAGAAGGTTGTATACATAATAAATAAATAAAATCTTTAAAAAAAAAGAAAACACAGACCCAAAGCATAAGATAGTAAAGGAGGAACAGAAAAACAAATGGTCCCCAAGCCATAAACAGAGCCAGTGCCTCTTGTAATGCAGACAATCACATCAGAGAGCTTGGGGAAAGGAGCATTCTAGGTGCCTTGGAATCTTCCAGCAGCATGTACAGCATGTATACACATGTCCCTCTCATAGTTGCTATGACTGATTCCCACTGGCCCCAAATCAGCTGCATTTGATGTTTCCGTGCAGGTGGACACTGAGTGTTTGCTGACCACTAATCTCACCAGTGTTGTATGTTAAGTCAGCCTTGCACAGAGCTGAGCTAGAACACAGGTAGGAACCTGGAGTGAGGTGCACCCACTGCACTCCCCTCAGCTACCTGTCTCCATCTCCTCTCACCTAGCTTCTCTGATGCTGTCTCTGTATTAACCTAAACAAGATGCAGAGATGGCTGGTTATTAACCCAATCAGGCAGCACCACATGCATCTGTACTCATGAGCAGGTCCTTAGGTTCCTTAGCTTGTTGGTTACTGAAGCGCTGGAACTCCCCTAGGTCTACAGAGGTCTGCACTACCACCATCTATGTGTCTATGAATGCCTTTGTACAAGAGCTGGTCTCCACTTCCCCAATCAAGAGAAAGGGGATACAGTGGGCATCTGCTCCAAGTCCAATGTCATCCAGTCTTGTAGCAGAAAGACCCATGACAACCTCAACATGCCTGTGGCCAGAGCCCTACAATGTGACCACACTCTCAAAGATCCTGTATGGTGGAAGCAGAGGTTTACTATCTGGTCAAGGGAGCAGTATCGTTGTCCAACACCCTGCACCCTTCACTCACAGGTGGAGAGAGAAGTCTTGAGCAGGGGCAGGGCAGGCAGCATCAGGAAGATACCCATTCATTTCCCACTGGAAGCTCTGGGAATCAGATAAAACCTGGGAGGAATTGAGTCTGTTTCCTTCCAGAGGCTCAATCTGCATTTAAGCTAGCAGAGGGAAGGTAGGATAAGGATGGGGTGAGTAAAGTTAGCTGCCCTTATTCTCACAAACACACTTAAAAATTCTTTTAGTCTAGCTTAGAAGCTCCAGGACAATACCCCTTTGGGGCATCTATAGAATGCCCACATCATGCTTAATGGTAGAATGATGCAAGCTTTCTCCCTATAATCTAGAGTAAGACAATGTTGGCTACTTTCATCACTTCTATTCAACACTGTACTAGAGACTAAAGCCAGGACAATACAGCAAGAAAAAGAAATTAAAACTTCCTAATTCGAAGGAATGGAGTCAAACTATCTGTATTCACAAATGACATGATCACACACACACACACACACACACACACACACACACACACACACACACACACACACACACACCAAAAAAAAAAAACCTCCACAAAATACAAACCTAGGGAATTCACTAGAAACTCAAGAGTTCATCAAGGCTACATAGTATGAGACCAACACAAAGAAATAAGCCATATGTTAGAAAAATAAAATTTAAGAAAACGATTCCATTTAGAATTATTAGCATGAAAAAGAATACTTTGAAATAAATTAAACAAAACTAATATAAAACTTAACACTCCAACTGGAAACACTACCAAAGACATCAAGGGAAGCCTAGGTAACAGGGCAACACCTCACATTCATGGACAGAGGCGGTGTATATATTTAAGGGGCCAACCTAAGTCCTGGCAGAACTCTAACTGGCTTCACGAACAAGTTGACAAGTTGACTCTAGAATGTATACTGAATTGTAAGGGACCCAAAACAGTCAAAGCGGACTTGAAATAGCCAGAAAACTCACACTTATGGATGTTCAAACAAGCAATGGTAATCTACACTGTGGTTGACACAGGAAAGATATGCAGGTCAACACAGAGCTGAAGCAGAGCTGGGGCCTCAGAACTAAGTTCATGTCTCTGATCTACTGGCTTTTGACATTGATGCCAAAATCATCCAGTACAGAAAAAAGAGAACAATGCTGCTAGGACAGCTGGACAGCCACATGCCAGAAAGGTCCTGGATTTCCATCACACACCACAGTTAACTCAGTGTAGACAAAACACAGAAGACAACAGGGTAAATCTTCAGGAGCCCCATTTGCCATGGAATCTCAGGGTGACATGAAACACAGGAACACAGAAGGAAGGCCACCAAGACCTCTCACCTCCAAGGTTCAAAACCTACATGGTGGAAAAAGAGAATCAATTCCTGCAAGTTTCCCTCTGTCCTCCATATACATGCTGTGGAATGCATGCTCTCCCCACCCCAACAAAATGAACATATAAATAAATGTAATTATAAAGAGATATTATACTGAATCAAAAAATTTTAATTTATTATTTTTATTTAACAAAAATTAAAAACATAAACTTGAATGCATGCTACTGGGGCTGGAGAGATGGCTCAATGCTTAAGAGCACTGGTTGCTCTTCCAGAGGACCTGGGTTCAATTCCCAGCACTCACATGGCAGCTCATAACTGTCTGTAACTCCAATTCTGGAGGATCTAACACCTTTATACGAATGCATATAAAATAAAGTTGAATAAATTTTAAAAAAGCATGCTACCAAGAAAGTAAAAAGATAAGCTTTAATGAAAAATGTGCATATCACATCTCATGAATGATTTACATATAAAATATAATACGATATTCTACAACTTAATAAAAGAGTAACAAACAAAGGATCTAAATGGTCACTTGTACAAGAAGACACAAGAATGAAACACAAAGACACTGAGTGACTTCACTCATCAGGGAATACAAATCTGCTTCACAAGGAGAAGCTACTGCACCTACTGGATTGGCTGGAATATCAAGGTTCTGAAAATTACAAATGTTGACAAGGATGAAGAGATACTTGCACTCTCACCCAGTCCTGGTGGGATGGGACATGGGAGACAATCAGAACATTATATGCAGAGTTCCCATTCCTGAGCATGTAAACAGAGATGAAATGATGTATCCACACAAAAAAACATACACAGGGCTGGAGAGATGGTTCAGCAGTTAAGAGCACTGACTACTCTGGAACATGCTACATCACAGAAACATGCTAGGCAAGGGCCAAATGCAGCATGATTCCATTCACTTGAACTGTACAGAATGGGAAAAAATCTATAGGGTTAGACAATAAATTAGTCATCAAAAGCTGGGACAGGGCATGAGTTTGGAAGAACTCAAAGGTGACACGTAGCTATAGGATTTCCTTTCCAGGCATGCAAACACTCTTAAGCATGATGGTAGGGATGGCTGCTCACATCTGTGAACCTACTAAGAACCTCTGCACAGTACAAAGTTGATGAGATGTAGGGGAATCACCCTGTAGTACCAGCATCAAAGGAATCAATAGAGGCACACACTGCCACCCCTCCCCCACCCCTGGTAAGGTTCATGCCTTTGTCCTCACCATCTTCTGATACCCAGCACCACAGTTAACCTTGAGTTCATACTCAGTTGGTTCCTGTCACTTTATACCTGTCAAGCTCAGAGCTATTAACTTTGTGATCTCTAATTTAAGATAGCTGGTGAAGGCAAAAAATCATGAGAAACAGAAATGTGGGAAGTTAAACCCACAAACACCAGGACATGATTGGAGCCATGCCACCAACTACTGAGTAGGAATGGGCAATGTGCTCCAGTGTTTTTGAAAACAAGTGCTAGGCCTAGATCACTGACTGGGTCATGGCCCTCCCTGGAATGTAGGTGCCTCCTGTGCTGACTAGTTTTCAAGGGCTCAGGTATAGGAGCAAGGCAAGGCCAAAAGTAAAGAGCCTGGGAATCACAGACAGCCAGTTAACTAGACTTCCTGAGTTAAGGCCACACCACCTCCATTCCAGCACTATGTCAGCTTGGGTCTCTTCAGAGTCCAGGGGAGCCTTGCCTCTTTGGGAATGAGACAAGTATACTTTCAATAGAGGAAGCAGACTTTGGGCTGAGAGCTGCCTGGTGGCAATGCCCTGTCTGGCAAGTGCTGGCACTGTGTGGGTGGGTATCTTTCTGGACTTCCTTTCAGGAGGAACCTTCCATTTAATGACCACATAAATACCCCATCAGACACATGTGAGACATTTAGGATAGTTCTTTGCCATCACTCCTTGACTGTATTAAGAAAAGAAGGTTTAGGAGCTGGAGAGATGGCTCAGTGGTTAGAATATTGGCTGGCTGCTCTCCCAGAAGGTCTGGGCTCGGTTCCCAATACCCACATGGCCTTTCAAAACCATCTATAACTCAGTTCTAGGTAATCTAGCATCCTCTTATGGCTTCTGAGGTCAATGTATCAATGTATGTACTTGTACACATATATGCATGAAAGCAAATGCTCATACACAAAAAATAAAACTAAATCATTGAAAAGAAAAAGGGTTTAAAGAACTCAGACCCTGTATAATAAAAGAAAGGCTAAAAGTACAAGTAAGGTAACTGCAGGCTACACAACAAGAAAAAAGCAACTCGGGGTATGAGGAACCCTCCAAACCAGAGGTCCAACCAGGTCCTTTTCTGTGAGAGTGGGAGAGGGTGAAGCGGGCACTATGAGAGCTAGGAGAGAGTGAAGGGTGGAGCTTTGAAGTGAAAGTTTCTTAGGGTTACTCAAAAGCCATTTATGTAATAAAAGATAATTAAAAGATGAATCAGATGACTGACTAAAAGGAAAGAATTAGTTAATTAACAGTGCAAGTAATTGTAATACAGAAAAGAAAGCGCAGAGGTGGCATGGGAATGGCAGAGGCTTCAGAGTGACTGGGAATCTCAAGGCCCTGCTCAGTACATGCTGGGTGTTATCAAGTGCTGGCTTTCTGGGATAATCTGTCAACCTGACTAGACAGCTGGAATCCCAATTATTCAAGCTTACCATAGCCACACCCCGAGTGTCCTGGTAGGCCACCTTGATGATGTCTGGGGTACTTGCATTGAGGAAGAAGTAACCAGAGCCTTCTGTGATGTGGAGCTCTACCTGGAGGGAGATGTGGGGATGGAAGTAATCAGGGCTGGGTGGCACAGAGTACAGGGTGCCTTGCTTGAAAGGGTGGTGGGGGCAAAGGGTCATACCTGGACACCAGGATGGTTATAGATGGTCACTTCCTCCGGACTGACCCTCACATCCTCTACAAGAATAAGCTCGATGGAGGCTGACACAGGTATTAGAGGGTCATGCTGAAAAAGAGAGGCCAACACTGTCAGATCCAGAAGACAAGGGCATCATCACCAGCTACCTCCAAGAAGAGCAGGGCCAGATGCCCCAGGTGGTGACCTCATTCTAGGAACGGAAGCTTCAAGCAGTGTCAATACCCAGGGGAATCCTGGGAGGTAGAGGTGAAGGTCTTAAAAGGGTGTCTGTGGGCTGTGAGGCTTAGTGGGGAGCCCAGTGAGGCCACTGAAAAGCTAACAGGTTCCTAGAAGAAGAGGTAAAAACGGAATACAGTAAAGATATTTAGGGCAGGGATAGGTGAACATCTGCCTGAACCCCTCAAGAGATGCTGGGGAGAGAAAAATCAATCAGGTAGTAACCCCCTACAAGGGAGGTCAGGGCCCTCTGACACCAGACACAGCAGACATCCTGGTGTTGCCCATGGTCCCATCCACTCATGTCCTCTGGGACATACCGGTTGCTTCACTCTGGCTGCACTCAAGTGGGATTGCTGGTAGCCAGTTGCCATGGCAGAGATGACTGTGGTTCCTGATGCCTCATGAACCGAAACTGCCTGTAAACCTGAGGGCACAGAGGGGAAACAAATGTTAATAACAACCCCTTGGTTACCTTGCTGCCAAGTCAGCTTCAAGTTTAAAAACAGGTAACTGAGTTTTCTGAGGCTTTTAGTCCTGTAAAGGTTAACAGGCTCAACACTGGGCTGCTGAGGAGTTTGCCAATGTCACAGCATGGCCAAGGAAACTAGGACAGGAGACCTTTTTGTTCTGGGTCCTGAACCTCTAGTTCCTACCTCACATGCCTATATGGGATTAAGGAACACAGTGAAGCTGGGTGTTCCAGTGCAGGCCTGGAATCCCAGCACTCAAGAAACAGGAAGACAGTTTGAGGCCAGCTTGATGGCAGAGGAAGACCTTGTTTAAAAAAAAAAAAAATCCATAAAAAACACAGTAGCCAGGTGTAGTGGCACATGTTTTTAATCCCTGTACTTCAGAGACAAAGATGAGAGTCTGTGCCAGCCTGGTCTTCATAGCTGGGCTAGCCAAAGCTACAGTGAGACTCTCTCACTCAAAAGGGGGTGGGGTGGGAGATGAACTCTCTCTACATTCCATGTTTTAGCTCTAAATGAGGGAAGCCCCAGACACCTAAGGTCCTAGGCATGAGCAGTGCAGGACCTGGGTGTTCAGGGCTCCACCACCCTCTGGCTCAAGACCTGACTCACCATGTAGTTTCTTCTGGCCTTTCCCATCATCCTGGGATACCAGCTGCATGGGCTGGTCAGGCTCAGTGCTGGCCAGCAAAGGCCGGGAGGACTCCCACTGGATGCTCAAAGAGCTGAAGTTATCAAATCGCCGGCCCTGTTGATCATAGGCACCCAGATCTAACAGGGGATTTCGATGACTCGATACTGGAACCTAAAAGAAACAGAGATCAGATGCCATAAGCATGCCATGAAACCAGCTGTTTCCCTTATGGGCTCAGATGACCCTAATGAATGGGTGGGGGTGAACTGCAAACCAATGCTCAGGAATGTTACCAAGGTGCCCCGAAGCCCTATCCAAAATGGTTCCTGCTTTTCCATGGGGGAATGACTTCCCCTTTCCCTAACAAAATGGCACAAAAAGTCTACAGCAAGGAGGCAGCCAGGAAGAGGCAGGAACATCTCCCCAAGCCTGGACCAACCCTTGGCTCCAGTTCTTCCTGACCAGGAAGGTACAAAGGTCTCCATCCTTGGCTTCTCCAGTCAGTGTAGGATGCAGAACCAATATGTTGGGCCTTTTTTAAAAAAATAATTTTTAGATTTATTTATTTTATGTGTATGAGTTTATCTGCATGTACATATGCACCCCTTTTGCCTGCAGAGGCCAGAAAAGGGCATCAGATTCTTTGGAACTGGAGGTATGAATGGTTGTGAACTATATGGGTGCTGGGAACTGAACCCAGTCCCCCAAGTACTCTTAACTGTTGAGTTAACCATTTCTCCAGGCCTGGGAGTTTCTTTTAAATATGAATCCTGTGTGGTTATTTGGGAGACAAATTCACATTAGTAATTCACACTAAAGTAGCAAAATGGGGTGGGCTTTAGCAGAGTTTACCATTTACCAATTATCTAATACATTTAAGCATAGCCCAGAAGGAAGAACTATCCTCTCTCACCTAAGGGTAACTGTATCACTGAGTCTGGCAAGTGAGATATGACAAGTGATTTGTGACAATTCCAGGGAGGCAGCAGGGGTGGGTAGGTGGGATGGGGCTCCAAGGCCTAAGCACAATCTCTTTCTCTTCACAATGATGCACAACCCAAGACTCATGCTCCACACCGCAAGAGCTGAACTTACACTATGTACTTAAGACGTGGAGCTGTGGGATTAGGGGTTGCTACTGTGGCACAGTGAAGCCCATCCTGACTGACATTGCCAACAGGCTCCCTTCCTCTACATCCAGGAGCCCTCTCCAGCTTCTGGTGGCTCTCCTGGTTCCAGACAACACCTGGCCAAGCATGCTGAAATTTAAAAGAGCCCCTTTTTGTGCCAGCAACTCAGCTCACACCAAGAGTTTTAATGACTGGGCAGGACACAAGCTGGGGAGCTGTGAGTGTAGACAGGAGCTGCAGAGGTTCATCCCCAGCCACCTTACCCCTTCTCCCAGATTCAATATCGGGTAGAAAATCAGTGCTTTTCCTGGAAAGATATCAGCTCTATGCAAGCATGCCTGCAGGCTGACTGCAACTTTTCCACTTTACAAAACAGAAGGCTGTGGTTCAGACACTCTACAGAACTTGCTCACAGTCTCACAGGCTTAGGGTAGAACACGGTAGGTCAGACTCTCCAAGGACTTCCTATGACATTGGTTTCTCCTCGGGCACCAGCTCAACCCAATCCTGGACTAATCAGTCCCCTGGTACACAAGTAGCATCCAAGCTTGGTGAGAGGAACACTGGCTGACCTGCCCGGAGGAGCTGGTCTGCCTACAGTCTGTCATTCCCGCTAGTTAACTCTACTCTGGTGTCTCACCTTGCCAATAATTTACACTGAAAACTTGTCTTAGGTGGCCTCTGGATTTGGAGCGCTATAAAATTAAATTGATATTGCACCCAGATGCACCTCGGGGATATATCTTCTTCAAGGTCCCCTAATGAGACCATAAATCGCAGGGGCCATGCCTGAATGGCTGGCTCATGGCTCAGGAACACAAGGACTGATGGATCACATGGCAGTTCTGTGTCCAAGGTCCATTACTTCTTGCTGACACCAACAGCACACAGTCCATTCTGAGTCAAGCTACGCAGTCACACCATTACCTTTCAGTCCAGAAGCAGCTCTGGGTTCACCCAATCTGGCTGCAGAGAGACCAGGAACACCATGCTCAGCTCCTCACCAACGTTTACAGATGGGGAAGACACAACTAGATCTGCTTCAGCTCAGCAGCACAGACTGCCAACATGAAGGCCCTGCTCTCCAGGTAGGCACCCACTCCCCATGCCCTTGCTGTCTTAGTGTCCCTCAGTCTGCATGAGGGTGCCTCCCGGAGGGACTCAGGGACAGAGCTCAAGGTTGTTTGCTGAGCTCTTGGCAGGAGCCAGGCTCTGTTCTGGTGACTGGCAGAGACTAAACTAGGCAAGCAAATTCTATAGTGACAGGTCACTGTAGGTACATGATAGTGGGAAAAGTAGGAGGGGGTCAGGTGTGCTGAGGCAGGTGCACCTTTAAGTGAAGAAGACAAAAGAGAATCTGAATAAAGAAATCAGAGAGGTTGGGGCAGGGCAGTAGGGTAGGCATGGGGCCAGGAAGAGGAAGCTACAAGTCCCAGGGCTCAGTCTACCTAAGCCCCAAGCACTGCAGCAGGTGGAGGGAATGAGAGGCATTCAAGCACGAAAGGCATAGACTCAGAGATAAAAGCAGCCAGGGACCAGGGACCAGTGACACAGGGTCCCACAGCCAAAGAAGGGACTTGGCTTTCTCACTGGACTCAACTGGAAGCCACAGGCAGTTTTAAGGAGAAAACACAGAATAATGAATAATGGCTACTCTCTGGACTCTGCATCCAGTCACATAACCCCCCATCACTGGCTTCCATCACCAACCATCAACAGTTGGCTCCCAAAGTTCCCTCCTGCTGGACTGGTTCATGGTAGAACTTCTGGACTGACTCTGGCTCATTACCTCTGGCAGGGGACCCAGCAGGCAGATGTCTCCTGAAGATCCAAACTTAGCACAATGTTGTTCCCTCTACCAAGGACCACTACACAAAACAGATATGAACTGAAAGGTAAAACTTGCAGACAAACCAGGCAGAGAGACAGGCGATGTGGGGTCCCATGCATGTTTGACAGCTAAAATGATACATAAGCAGAGTGGAGCAGGTGGGTGTCCCTGGAGGCTGGGAAGAGGGAAGGGGTAGGAGGAGGATGGGAAGCATGCACTGAACACAGGGAGCAGTAAGCTCTGGGGTTCTGCAGTGCAGAGAGGTAACTAAATACCAGAACAATATATTATATAAAAGAATAGCAAGGGAACAGTCTGAAGCTTCCCAACACAATAGAACCATGAATATTTGAGAGGAAGAGCTCCCCATCCTGATTTGACAGCTCACACTACATGTATGCATGGAATTAATCACAGTGCAACCCATAAATGTGCTATAATACATCAACAAAAAGGCTTGAAGCCCGTAGCGAATTCAGGATTTAATCTTAACAGGTCTCCAAGTCAAGACAGAGAAGTCTTCTCCTGAGCATCCCACTCAGAGGCCAGAAAAAAAAATGATCATTCATTCTGCAGCAGACTCTGATCCTGCAAAACCCTGTATCTTGATAAATGGACTCTACAGGGTCCCTGTGGGGTCAGTGAAGAGTACCCAGGAGCTGTGCATCTCACTCTAAATCACCCTTTCCAGCCCAAGTGAAGCAAGTGGAGGAGATAAGTGCAGGTCTGTGGAGTGTACATTCTTAGCTCCACTGATGAACAAGGGCCAGAAAAGGCAGAAACACAGATCCACACCAGAGCAGCAGGGGAAACATCTGTGCTTGACTCCAACAGGAGAGATGAAGGCTGGTCCTCCAGCCCAGGTATTACAGCTGTGCAGTTCCCTTAATTAAGCTTCAAACAGATAGGTGCAGATCAAAGGCAAAGCTGTCCTTCACCCACCAGGGACCTAGCTCTCACAGCACATGCCACACAGCTGGAAGGTCATGGATACACTAAGCATCAGAAGGTTCATTCCAGTGTGCAGGAGGCCTGGGCACCTAGGGGTGAGCAGCACCTACTGAGATAGCTTCAAGGAAACACAGACCCCAGGGCCACAGGAGGAATTGCTTCATTTGGAGATGGATAAAGCTGGTTCTGCATTTTCAACTCTGCCCACCTGACAGACGGCCATGGTGTTGGGGGAAATGAAGCTAAGAGGTAAAAGTTCCAACACAGAGAATGCTCTGGCCACCAAGTGGACAAGTGGGATACTGGAGACCATAACCTGACCTCAGTCATTACTCTTGCTGTCTTACCCCACTGTGGCCTTTATCTTGGCTCTATTAGGCTGGCATCTCCTTATCCTGCTCCTCCTGCCACCACTCCTGTGGCCTCCTTTACCCTGGCATCACTGGCTCCTCTCAGCTATACTCTCTGTGGCATTTCTTCAATGGCCCTCCTGTCTCCCAGTGTCCCCTCATCCTTCTCAATACTCTGTTATCCCAGAAGCTGGGTTCTGAAAGGCCAGGAGCACCTGCTGAACAAGTATGTGCTGGAGGGATGAGGAAACCATGACTTTCTCCAAGCAGGGCTGAAGCTAGTTTATCCCTAATCCCTGAGCAGGAT